>NW_015555741.1:759639-779732 GCF_001515605.1 Sinocyclocheilus anshuiensis | reverse complement strand
AATTACAAGGTTTAAACTGATTGAAAGAAAAAAAGAAAAATAATATTATACCTTATGAAACACCACAAGTTTCTCAACTGCATCAGAGGCACTTATTTTTGCAGCCATCTTTCGCCCAGCAGATGGTGGAAGAAGGTGAACCAGTAAAAGCAGTGTAGATAAATCACTGTCCCAGTCTGTAGTAAAATAAAAACAGCAACAACAAAAAAGGAACATTATACTCTATAGAGTGGAATGGGACAAAAAGCATGACGATTATTGACTATATTGACTATTTTTGCCTATTTGAATATGTGGCATGCTCGGGGGTTTTCTCAGCTGACATCTGCACAGGAGGCACAGGAGATGTCTTAGTCAAGTTTCTTGCTTCTTGAATGATTTTTGGTTTAAAGGTTCCATCCCACCTTTCCAAGAGCTTGGAGGATGTGTCCAAATCGAACAGAAGAACAAAATCTTGGTTCACCTTGAAAATATTTATCAGCATTAGACACTTACACATGCACTTAAAGCAACATTCAATCATTTTAAGTATTACTCGGATTTTAAGTATAAACTTGGAAAGGTTTTTAGAATATTTGTTGCTGTATCTGCATTGTGAACAAGTTCCTGGCGATAGCGAAATGTCTGTCTCATCTTTTCAAAAATGGTTTCGTCAACTCCTGTATGAGCAAGAAGTGAAATGGCCTCCACAAGAGCATCTCCCTCAAGCTGATGTTCTAAGCTAATGTCTCTCCTGGTGTTTGGACCTCCTTGTTCAGAGCTAGGCTTATTCTTTCTTTCAGTGTGATGAGAGTTGTTTCTTTGAATGGTTTTTAAACGCCAAGCAAGATAACCACTTCCACTTGCTGAATCATAAAAGTGCTCCTGTAAAATTGGGGGAAAAAACAGGACCATTTTACATTCATACATCTAAATCTATAGCAGGTGAAATGACAGTCACATAAGGTTGTGTGAATTTTAGCGATGAAGATTCCACTTATCAATCAATTCCTTTAAGTAAAAACATTTGATAATTTTATGGGAAAAGTCTTACATATCCCTTCTTGGAAAATGTTCTTCAACTCCTGTATGAGCAAGAAGTGAAATGGCCTCCACAAGAGCATCTCCCTCAAGCTGATGTTCTAAGCTAATGTCTCTCCTGGTGTTTGGACCTCCTTGTTCAGAGCTAGGCTTATTCTTTCTTTCAGTGTGATGAGAGTTGTTTCTTTGAATGGTTTTTAAACGCCAAGCAAGATAACCACTTCCACTTGCTGCATCATAAAATTGCTCCTGTAAAATTGGGGGAGGGACAGGACCATTTTATATTCATACATCTAAATCTATAGCAGGTGAAATGAGTCACATAAAGTCGTGTGAATTTTAGCGATGAAGATTCCACTTATCAATCAATTCCTTTAAGTAAAAACATTTGATAATTTTAAGGAAAAAGCCTTACATATCCCTTCTTGGAAAATGGGTCTTTCAATGATGGAAACAAAGTCACAATTCCAAGGGCATACTGCTCTCTCTGCTTCTGGGTTGGAATCCTCCTACCAAAAATAAATGTATATATATGGGATGGGACAGCACGTACGTGACAGAACATGCATACAAAAAACAGTCTTACATTTAGATTATACATTTATGTCTCAGCCTTAATAGGTGAATAAAAAACATAAAAAAACAGATATGACAATCAATTATCTTACATGTGAAAATGTAGCTTACCCATGCCTCTCTGTCATGTGCCCCACCAGTATGTTAACAAGCGCTCTTCTCATTTCATTTGACAAAGTATCGGTGGCCATGTACTCTTCAAGGACTTCATCTCCTTTTGATTTTTCTTTTAAGGCAGCTATAGCACCATCTAAGTTAAAACAATAAAAGAATAGTTTGCTCATATATCATTCTTAGGCCTGTCACAATAAATACTTTTTGGTGCTACATATTGTCCCAGAAATCAATTGTGATAAATGATATTACTGACTTTTTTTCATTAGTTAGTCTATATTAACATGATTATACAAATATTGCACTAATTACACAAGCACAAAGTGGAATAAATGGTATCACAGACAAACACAGATAGCACAATGTTCAGGTTTGACTGTAACAGTATTTTACATTGTTAAAAGAGCTTTTTTTTCTTGTATGTCAATCATTTGTAAATAACACTACATGTTTCAAAACATCTTTTATTGTGTTTAGGGGTTGTAATGATATTTCGCAGTTTCGCAGTGATATTTTACGATATGTCTTTTAATTCATTAACAAGTAGAGCTTTAACATAACACATTAAAAAAACTCAGTGTCTGATCTCTCACAAATAATTTGTAAAAAAAAAACACAAAAAAACAGCAGCATTACAAGATGGAAATATATAAAAGATATTTAAACTTGCCCTGCCCTTACATCCATGACACCGACTCACTGCGTAGTTGCCAGTTTTGGCGGTCTTTCCAGCTCTATCCAAAGGGCGCTCTATATTACATGTAGACTATAATGTCTATAATTAAATGTGTGCATTTTCAAGTGTTTTTGCAGAGTAAAATATAATAATAATAATAATAATAATAACAGCTCACTTGTACCGCAAGACAGTTAAAATGAGGTGCCGATGCGATCACTAACACTTCAAATACAAAACGCTGTGTGCTGTAAAATAATGAAACCAAACAGGATACTACTGCCGTCTGGGTCCCTTTGAACTTGAGCGTGTCAAAAATGAACCGAAACTCCGTTGCCTCACAGACATGAGAAATATATCTATAGAACATGAAATGTTTTAATAATAAAACAATTCAAATAGAAAACATTCTCAGATTATGTAATCCATATGAAACGCATATAGTGCGCATCCACCGCAGAGATTACGATTAAGCATAAATCTGTGTTACTTAAACTTCAGTTTCATTTTTAAATTTTGTTTAACATATCGTCATACATATCATGAACCCAGCATCGAGATATGTACCGAATGCTGAGTGTATCGTTACACCCCTAATTGTGTTCAAAGAAAGGTTTGCAACAACTGGAGGTTGTTACAACATTTCTGTGTAAACTGTATCCCTTTAGTCATTCTAGAATGATTGGGTGATTTTGTAGGGGAGTGTATCTGCATAGAAAGTAATAAACTACAAGCACAGATAAATACAACAGAACAATGATACAAATGAAATAAAGTACTCTATGTTTTTCTGGTAGCCAAGACGTGTTGTTCACATGCTCTCTATGCGGCTCTGTGTGAGCAACGAAAACCGTGCACAAGTTCTAAAATCTTCTTGCACTTCAATGCTCGCTTGAATATTTGAATACTGAATAGTGAACAGACAAGACGTAAAATCACGTGCAAATGAGTTTTACTCTGATGGTTAAACTTTGCAAATAATCAGCGAATCACTAGAGTATATGAGATGTTTGAGACGGTGCCATCGGACAATCATTTTTATGTAAATACAATGGGCAATCTATCGCGTCACCAAATTATTGAGGTCATGTTTATACATCGTGCGACAAGTCAATACAGATATCATTGTGACAGGCCTAGTCATTCAAAAACCAATACAACTTTAATACTCAAAGATTGATTAGTGTAATAACTTGAATTATTGAATGAACTTGAATATGTTTTTCATCAAATTGTTTAATGGTAACATAAATAAAAACATGAGAAACTCATGTCACCTCCGTTGCAGATCTTTGCTCCTCCGCTGCTCCAACTCTGTCATCTTGCTGTGATGTTTTGAGCCTTTTGGCACATCTTTCAGAGGGCACATCTTGTTCACTAGATGAATGACTTGTCAATGTATCTGTGCAGGAGCTGGCTGCTTCCTCTGCAAAAAAAAAAAAGAAACTTTGAAATTTGAAATTAACTTTCAAAAAATTGTGACCAATCTTTGTCACTGCACTATTTTATGTATGGATCAAAAGTACCTTCACTAAGATCTTTTATGATTAATGTTGATTTTGAGTTTGCTTCTAACAACTCTTCCAAAATGTCTTGATCAATTTCACTGTGGGACTCATCAAATATCCTCAAGTCTGCTCCAGCCTGTAAATCAAATCTGCTTCGCACTGTAGACCAAAAAAAGCAGCCATAACAACAATACTAAATAATATGCCTAAAAATATGGGTTACAATACATCAATATTGATTGATACATCAATTGATTAATCGTATGATGCATCAATGCACACACAAAAAAATGATTAACTTTGATTTCACAGAAGTGGCTTTCTTGGATATTTTTGGATGTGTGTAAAATGCAGAAAATAATGTGCGAGTGCCTTTTGCATCTTGTGCTTAAATTATTAATTTCGCATTGAAAGGAATCAATAAGAAACTATTAAGAAACTTTTTTTTCTCAATGTCCTTATTATGGTACAGGATGTGAAATATTCACAATTGCAATGTTCATGTTATACACTTTGGGTGATGAGTTAATAAAGTTGTATAAAACAGACATATAGTATTGTGATATTGATCACTGCAATTAAGGTGTGAGCAAATATCATAAATGCTGGCTAAGAGAATACTTTCAAATGCCCATAATTTCAAATAAAATAAAAACAAGGACACTTACCTTCATTTATGAAATCTGTAAAAGTGAATCCATTCTGTAACTTTATGAATTTCTTGAAGTCTTTGAACTGCACTCACAAACATGACGTTAACCTAAAGGGAAGAAAGGTCTTAAAACATCTGTGTAGAGAGTCACTTTAATGTTTTTTTTTATTTGTCTGTGACATCATAAAATAATTTGCTAAATATTTTCAGTTCTACAAGTTGTATTATTATCTGAAACCTGCTATGATTTATATTTCATAGTGACTTTTATGATTATATAATGCATTTAATACCAAATAAGCAAAAAAAATAAAAATAATAACAATAATTTAAAAACAAATAAATAAAAGCACATTAAAAGTGGGCACTTCAAGGTTTCTACAGATACATTTCTCATGCCTCATGTACTTTAAGGAAAATGTGTGTTGTATTACTAAAGAGAGATTATACAATCAAATGGGGACTGTTTAAACATGTCCGTTAAAGTTACTCCCTCCCACACTAACTTGTAATTAAAAAGGGGTCATTGGAATATTTTCTCCCGTCAGGTATCTCTGGCTCCACAACTTTGAAAACCCCTGTCTAACTACATTACACTTTACACTGAGCACTTCTTAGGACTGGGTGACAGTGATATTTTAATTATGAGATAACGATAAGACTGTTTTAGCTGGTTAAATAAAGAAACACTGGCCTCGCCTCTCCACATGGCGAGTAAAAGAAAAAGGCGTCTTCGAGAAATTTCAGGCTGTAAAGCGCGCGCAGCACGTCCTGAACGCTACACAAACTTGGCAGTTAACTTAACATTATTTACACATACATACACACAATATTCTAAACTGAATTTGATCAAAATAGCCGGTAAATTCGAACTAGTAACTAAAAGTGGTTGTTTCAGTCAGCCAGCTCAAGTACGCAAGTCCATATCGAATACATTTGAACAGGCTTTTAAGACAAACGGCTAACGTGAAACACAGTGATAAACAACGATTTATCGAACTATTTCGATTTATGGAACGCTTATCTTCATGAAATAAAGAACTTAACTTACCTTCTGCGTTTTTTCCAGTTTATATGTAACGTAGGCCGTCTTATCTGCTCTGCAGCCCGAACTGGAGAAAATTATGTACATTACTTGGGAAAAGTTAACACTTTTGGGCCAGCACGTCAAGAAAATATTGCTTTTTAATAATGAGATTACAAATGACATACTGCAAAGAAAACTCACCGTCTACATTTCCAGTAAATGAGCACTGGCCTCGTCTGCTGCAGGGTCAGTCGAAACAAATGGCGTCTGTGAGAAAAGTTACAGCGAGTGCAGCGCGTCCTCAACGCTACACGAACTTGATATTTAACGAAATGTACAAATAAATAAATAAAAATAATTACACTGACCTATTAAATAGCTTTGTTCGTTTTTTCAATCAACCAGGTCAAGTATTAAAGTCCATATCGAATCAATTTGAACAGTACAGCTAAACCCAATCGAAAACAATGATTTACATAACTTTATGAAATACATTACTTACTTTATGCACTTCTCCAATTATAAATGTATAATAATGTATGCTTCCAGTTAAAAAACACACATTGCGATTCAAATAAAATGGCGTCAGCGAGAAGAGTTTTGGCTGGTTGAAGCCCGCACCACGTAAATGTCCCGGATGTGTAATCGCACTACCAGTGTTAATGAGGTCAGACTCTCAGTAGTTTCACCAGTCTGAGTATCCCTTTTACACCATCCGTGTTAATTCAACACCATAACATTAACACTTTACTCTAAAACACCATAACACCAGGATTTTAACTCTGGTGATTTTGCTGTGCAGCATGCACGGCATCAGATTAAAGTATTCCAGTGTGCTCTGCTGAAAATGAATGAATGGTATCACATGACATTGTGGAATGTGTAAAAAAATCCCTTAGACACATAGGGTACAGTATGAAAGCCCGTTTTTACCAATAAAAAAAATAAAAAATAATAATTGCGACTTTTTTATCTCAGTTCAGAATTTTTCTTGTAGTTCTGTAAATACGTAAATTCGGAATTGTGAGGAAAAAAGGTCCGATTCTGAGTTTGTGTCTCGCAATTCAGAATTTTTTTCTTACAATGATGAATTTATATATTGCATCGAGTTTTTTTCTCAGAATTCTGAGTTTACATCTCGCAGTTCTTTCAAAATAATGACTTTACTTTTTTCTCGCAATTCTGATTTTTTTTTCTGCCATGGAATTAAAAATAAAAAAGATAATTGCGACTTTCTGTCTCACAGTTCAGACTTTTTTCTCGCAAATTCCAGTTTATATCTCGCCTTTCCGACTTTTCAGAATTGTGAAAAAATAGTTAAGTTTTAAGTTTATACATGTAAATTCTCACTTTTTTTCTCAGAATTCTGAGATTACATTTCGCAATTCTGACTTTTTCCACAGAATTCTGACTTTACATCTTGCAATTTTGTTTGTTTGTTTCTTTTGTTTCTGCCATGGAATAAAAAAATGTAAAAAAAAAATGACTTTATGAGAGAGTGGCATTCCAGCCAACCAAGTTTTGTGTACAGCAAAGGAAAACCAGTCTCCTCTTGGCTTATATCAAAATCCTCGGAAATGTTTCTTTACAAATCCTCATTTTGTACTTCTAATTTGGGATCAGTGTTTTGTTTTGCTCTCTCCTCTGCGCGTTTGTCACTTCTCACCGGAGCTTACACTACACCTATGTCATACGTTACCGGTTGGAATGCCACTCTCATGTGTACGACAGTTAGCGAAAGATAGAGATTACGGTTTATAAAGTTTTAAATATGGATATGTTTCTTACACAAACGCATTGCTTCATTTCAGAAGGCCTTTATTGAACCCCGGAGCCGTGTGCAGCACTTTTTATGATGGATGGGCATACTTTATTTTGTTTCAAAATCTCAACAGCCATTCACTGCCATTATAAAGCTTGGAAAAGCCAGGACATTTTTTTATGTATTTGTCTGAAAGAAGAAAGTCATAGGATGGCTTGAGAGTGAGTAAATCATGGGTGAACTATCCCTTTAAAAACACTTTAGCATTGTGGCAGCAAGATTTGGATGGCTGACCAAAACACAATTTTTTATATACTCATCTTTTTATTCCATATTTTGGTATGTTTGCATATTTTGGTATGAAAACCGTCTGACATGTTGTGACGTATGAGTTTCAGGCCATCAATCACTGCTGCTGGACCGCTCTGGTCCCGTCGATTGAGGGGTCACCGCGCTGACTGCCCTGAGAGAGGAACGTTCAAGCATTCGACACATCAATCACCCCAAACAGGCCCTTCACCCCACGGCACGCTTCACCGCTGTCCTGAGTCTGCCGCCGTGACGTTTTGATAGGGAGTACGAGCCGGCGGTAAATCGACATCACAAGGTGAACATCAAAACACACGCACTCACCGCGATTCCCCCAGCATGTTTTGTTTACACGCGTTTGACAGGCCAAGCACAATGTCTCTTCTCCACCGTCACACGCGGTCTGTTCTCGTTTACAGTGCTGTCGGTGAGGACCAGAGAATTCTGGGAATTCACACATGGAAACTGCCCGAAGGGTGTTTTGGTGGAGCAGAGTACAAGTGCAGCTAAAAAAAGGTTCTTGACCTTTTCCATACGAGCATCATGTTAATGCCCTTAAGCAACTATTAGAAAAATCTGTTTGGGAGAATGTTCAGCTTTTTATCGGCACATGGGTTCAGTGATCAGATCTACCATCCATCCATCCATCCATAGTTCTGTCCATCTGTCTAGGGTTCATTCTAACTACTTTGTCTCTTTTTCTGTCTGTTTATATTGTCACACATAGTAAGAAATGGTTATAAAAACTGAAACAGAAGCGAAACAAGTAGTAGGAAAGAGGAGAAATAAAAAGCAATACTTAACATTCTTAGCATTCTTTCTATCTATAATTTTATCTGTCTGTCTGTCTATCGTTCTATCTATCTATCTATCCGTCCGTCTGTCCGTCTGTCTATCTATCATCCATCCGTGTTGCTTCTCTGCTGTTCCACAGATTCTTCCTTTTATCATGTTCTCTGAGCTGTTCATTATTTAAGTGCATTACAGAAAGTATTTTAAGTTGGAATTCAGTGTCATTACTGAGATAAGCGGATGTAAAATGACCTAGATTAATTCTGTTGTAAATTCATTCAGCGGGTTATCCAGCTCCCTTTTCTATGAACTGTCTGGAGCAGGAATGAGGTTTTGCTTCATTAAATATCAGCACTGTGATAGGAAATATAGGAGCCTGAGTGCAAGTACGGCGGCTTCAAGGAAAATACCATAAAAGAGCTGACAGAACACAATTTAGAGTAAAGGAGCAGAGTAAAAACTCAAATTTTATCCCCCATCACCCTTACTGCTCCATCTCTCTCTCATTCTGTCTGTCTGTTCGCTCTGTCTCTCTCTCTCTCTCTCTCTCTCTCTCTCTAGCAGGATGCCGTGATGTCTGGTGTTGATAGTGTCTGTATTTTAGGAGTGTGATTTGAGAGCTTGAGGGAATTTGGGTGTGAGGAATAAAAGGCACGCTATGACACCAAACGCATAAAAGACAGAAGAGAAAAGGAGAGAGAAATAAAGCAAGGAATTAAAGGGAAAAATGAAAGAGATGCAAACAATCCCTCACAGACAGACTTCATATATCCAAGGTCCACTGTGATAGAATTGTTCTTACACACCGGAAGCATCAAATATGCTGCAATTCGCTGGCAACTAACAGACTAGGAAGTGATGTGAGACATATTTTCATAAGCAAATGCAAATGTTGACCCTGTTGAAGCAATAAGACTCAGTTCAAAGCAGTAGAAGGTTTTTCTCAAGAAGAGTTAAACCTTCTTTATCTGAGGAACATCGGGAAAGTAAGTAGCTGTAAAGTAAGCTGTGACAGGCATCATGTAGGTTCTTAATGAAGGTTTCTCACAATCCCAGATGATGATGCGCTAACTTTGGCATGGCAGACACATCTGGGTGTTAAGTATCTAGAATATTCCAGCCACTTTCCATGAACTCAACACACATCACATGGTCTTCAATCATTGCATTAGAAACCAGCTCTTCTGTGTCTCATTAACATGGCCTGAAGGAAAACACCAACATCTATTTCTGTCTAATTAGCATGGGGAAAACGCTGCAGTGCTGGAATTTCACAAGGAATGAAAAGCTCAGCAAAGTGCACCATTAAGATGAGCCATGGCTGTGAGTGAAATTAAATGCTATACCATCACAATTTCACAGCTTCAGTGGTTGAAAGACAATGCATGAAATCAAGATGATGGTTTAGGATGGGTTTACAGATTTTGGGTTTATAGAAGTTTGTATGTAAGGCTTAGAGTAGCGCTGCACAATTAACCGAAATAAGACTGATATTGCAGTACGACTAAATGCTATTAATAAATCGCAAAATTATGATTCTATTGATAAAGTGTGCCAGGGCTTGTTTCTTCATCAAGAACAGATTTGGAGAAATTTAGCATTACATCTCTTGCTCACCAATGGATCCTCTGCAGTGAATGGGTGCCGTCAGAATGAGAGTCCAAACAGCTGATAAAAACATCACAATAACCCACACCACTCCAGTCCATCATTTAATATATTGTGAAGCGAACAGCTGCATGTTTATAAGAACCAAATCTGTTTCTATGAAAAAACAAATTCATCTACATCTTGAATTAAACCCTCAAGCGTTTATTTTGGTGGAACACTGAAGGAAGCGTGTTTATGTTTATGTTAATAGGTAGCTGTATTATTTACTGTATTAATTTCTAAATTTTAACTCACAAAAAAACTCCACCTTTTCATTTCTGAAAAAGAGACTTCTTAAAAATAAATAAATAAAGGCATACCCATGTGTAAACCCTTAAAGAAAAAATCTCTACTGGCAGCAGAACGTGGGCAAAACTTTAATTTAGAGACAAAAGGCATGGCTTGTTGGTTTGCAGTTTTTACACGTCCTGTTTCAGTGCGATTATGAGTCTTTTTATTCTTTTTGCGAGGATGCCTCAGAAGCAGCAGTATGTGATATTAAATGTTCATCGAATTGCAGTTAAGTCGCAATCTAAGGCAAAACAATCACGATGTGATTTATTGACCAAATCATGCAGCCCTAAATAAGGGTTGGGGGTTTGGGGTTAAGCATTTGATATTTCAGAGAGCAGAAATTGAGAAATGGGCTGTCAGCTTATGGATTAGCAATGACAGGTGTGTGTGTGTGTGTGTGTGTGTGTGTGTGTGTGTGTGTGTGTTTGTGTAAATATGACTTTTACAGACCTGTCCCTTCATGTATGCTCTTCTCCTGATCATCAGCACTTCAACATGTTTATTGTACCCTGTGTCAGTGACAGATTTCTCCACTCGCAACACGTTCTCACTCCCAACTCGTCACATATTGACGTTTGGGTCAGGACCCCTTGGCGTCACTTTTTGACGCTCAAGGTACCCCTTTAGCGTCACTTTTCGACGTGCAGGGTCCTCCATTGTTTTCAGTTGTTTGTCTTAATTTAATGGTTTGCATGCATTTGTAAAAAAAAAAAAAATAATAATAATTTTATATAAATTTATACTTTCATTGGAGCACCTAACCCCACCCTACCCTAAACCTTCTGAACAATATAAAACGCGTAACAGGCAAATACAAGTGCAGTCACAGGTATTTATTGCAAAAACTGACCATAAAAAGCAGTATAAAAGCATTAAAAACAAGTCGTGTTGCATTCCAAGTCTTCTGAAGCCAGTAGCCAAGCGTCAATATGTGATGAGTTGGGAGTGAGAACGTGTTGCCCCTCACCACTGTCTGATTTGTTTTCTCAGAGCTGTTTTGCTGTTAACAGATCAGTGTTGTCCAGAGAATGATCTCTACCTCGCCACCCTTGTTAAAGAAACAGTTCACCCAAAAATGAAAATTTGCTGAATATTTACTCACTCTCAGGTCAACCAAGATGTAGAGTGGTTTGTTTCTTCATTGGAACATATTTGGAGAAATGCAGCATTTCATCACGTGCTCACAAATGGATCCTCTGCAGTGAATGGGTGCCGTCAGAATGAGAGTCCAAACAGCTGATAAAAACATCACAATAATCCAGAAGTAATCCATACAATTCCAGTCCATTTTGTGAAGTGAAAAGCTGTGTGTGTGTGTGTGTGTGTGTGTGTGTGTGTGTGTGTGTGTGTGTGTGTGTGTGTGTGTGTGTGTGTAAGAAACAAATTAATCATGTCATCTATTGCTTTCTCCAGTGAAAAATTTTTTTTTTCCTGAATCAGGAATGAAATATGCACATGTTAAGCAAAGTTTATAAGTGAAAACCGTCCAAAACAGTTTTAAACATGGTGGATTTTCATGTGAGAGGACAACAGGTGATGGACTTTTTCACTGGAGGAAGCATTATTATTATGGACATTATGGCTGGTTTAAAGTTAAAACTCCTTAATGATGGATTTGTTGCTTATAAACATTCAGCTTTTTACTTCACAAAATGTTAACTGATGGACTGGAGTCATGTGGATTGCTTATGGATTATTGTGATGTTTTTATCGGCTGTTTGGACTCTCATTCTGACGGCACCCATTTACTACAGAGCATCCACTGCTGAGTGATCTGTTCTGTGAGGAAACAAACTCATCTACAGTACATCTTGCATGGCCTGAGGGAAGGCCTATTCCTTTAACAGACAGAACCCTGAGAAACACAGTGTGTAAAACACACATTCTGCTGTTTAAATGTTTGTTCCTGAGATTCTCACAGACAGATTCACACCTTCGATGCTTTGATCACGTTTCTCAGTTCGACTCATAAAAGTGACACCAATTAGCCACTGCGAGATTTTTCCGACAGGCCATGAAAATGCGAGACACGTGCAGGAAAACTCTTCAGCGTCACGCTGCGCGGTGGCAGATATTTAGCGCGCACCGACCGCTGGAGATTCACTTCTATTGTACGCCACTTCAAAGCCGCTGAGCTTTCAGAGATAAAGCCAAAGCCTTCAGAAATGTGAATTATTTCATTCGTCGTCTCTGAGGGGCCCAAATTCTCCTTCATTCCTTCTAAATTACATAGCATTTACAGACCGACCCCTACAATAAGTCTTCACCCCTCAACAGAGTGCATGTATTGTAGTAGTTTGCATTGGCCAGAGCTGAAAAGTGTTACAATGGTCACTCACTCTCGGTACAGTTCAAAGGATATTTTCATTTCTTATTTCCTTCTAAAAAAAACAGCCTTCCGTGATTAAACCTGCTCTAAATCTAACGCACAATTGCAAAAGGTAAATGGCTTTGTGCTTTTGGCCATCTGATGAAAGCAGCGAACAATCTCGCTTCAATCGTTTGGCTGTTTTTTCCCATGGGAAGCGGATTTGCATGGCTGAGTTTTTAGATTCACTCTTTGGAAGTTGAATGCATTTCTTAAAGATGAGAAAAATATTATCGGTTTTTTTTTCTGAAATATCTTTTCATATATATTCATGAGTCCAACAGTGTCCTCTAAACATGGCCCGGATGTGGATGTTTATCTACTGGTTTAACTGTCTGTCACACTGACCGGACACACACACACATGGGATGAATCATCACAAGTTATGACTGCAGAATGTGCAACGGTGTGCTGCATTAGACTCATTATTTATGGTGAACGGCACGAGTGTCCACCTTGTGAATTACAGCGGCAGTCAGACGAGGAAAACCAAATTAGAAATGCTGCCTAAAATAAGGAGTGCAGAGAGAAGCATAGATCATTCCCTCCAGCGAGAGAGAGAGAGGACAGACGCAGCAGACAGACTGTGTGTGTGGAGATACAATGAAACAGAATCAGGTAGAGCCAACGAATCAAATGAGGCACAACAAGGTATGTTGGAGGTACAATGAGTTAGTTAATGTAAGTACAATAATTCTGCAACAAAGTGATCGATATTGCAGCTATTGAGTGCGATTTGGCTTTTATACATTTCATAACACATACACACACAAACACACACATACACACTTAGGCGACAGGTGGTGAAGGTTACTTTTAGCAAAATGCATCCTCTCTGTGCTCCACAGGTGACATTTGTCTCTCGAGCTTGTGAGTAAGAACATCAGTGTGAGTGCTGGTCCATGGTAACAGATTCTTTGAAATCTGTTATGGAGTCCATTGGGGCCCGAACAGGTTCTGATCGCACTTCACACACATCTGACTGTGAGAGCAGCGCACTCGTGTTGTGATCTGTTAGATGAATTACAATGCTTCACGATCAATTATTAAGCATCATAATTAATTACGAAGCTTTCAGTTTCACCATCAGCTGAGAACAAACATGAACAAATCAAGCTATGCAGAACTAATAGGAAGAAAGTCACTCTGCAAGTAAAAAAAGATGTGTTTGTGAATGTGTTGCATTTGTTTTTGTGCAGAGTTACAGGAGGAAAGGATGTGGAAACATGATGAAAGCAAAAGAAAAACAATCACTGAACTGACACAGTAACTTATTTCAATTTAACACAGGTACTTCATTGTGTTTTGATGGCTACTGACCTTTTGACCTTTTGTGCTTCACAGAAGAAAGAACCAGTTTGGAAGGATATGGGGGTGACTAATGATGACTGATTATTCATTTCTGGTTAAAGTATCCAGGCATGACACAAAGTAAAAATGTCATTTCATCTGGTAAAATTACAGTAATTCATAGGATCAAGTGTCTTTTATTAAACAGCCACATCAACAGTATGATAAAAGACATCGATGTGCAATAAATTGTTACAATTATTAATTATTAATATAATAATCTGCATAAAAGCAACAAAACTACTTATAATATATTTGAACATAATATTAAAATATTTGTATATATTTAAAATATATTTAGATTTTTGTACATTAATAATAATAATAATAATATATAATTATTATATTCATAAATTATGTATTTAAAAGATAAGCAGCGAAAGAGGAAGGGATAAGAGCTTGAGGTAAGCAGTTTTGTATTTTAGCGCCATATCGCGTTGATTTCATGTCGCATTTTTATTGGCTGGTCAGTAAACGTGGGTCGTAGCAGCACACTGTGTGATGATCATGCTGAATTTCTGACACGGCCAGAAAATTATCGTAGGCTATCTTTGGTTGCAAGACTGTGACAGCGGTCGTCTTTAAACCAGTCTCACTGTACGACAGATCACAGAAATCGCCACGATTGTTTCACGATGCCAATTTTTTATCTGGGACAGCCAAAAATCATGCAGTGTGCCTCTTTAGTTTTTCCTACACACAGCGAGTCATGATGTCTGATTCGTGAGCGAAAATGACTGTTATGAACCGGTGAATCAGTCAAAAAGATTTACGGAAGATTCCTCGAATTCGCTAGTCAGTAGTGGTTCGAATCGGGTTTACTTGGTCAGTGAATCATTCAGAGCCATACAGTTTGCAACAGACTCCCTAAATGAACAGCGTGTCATTTTTCGCTTACGTCCGATTTGAAATGAATCAGAAAGCTTTACTGTAATGTATATTTTAGGTTCGTGAGTGGTCAAAATAGCGGTGTTTTTTGAACATACCTAAGCACGACTAATTATTAACTAACTAATTACTAACTTCCAGTTGTAAGGTTTAATTGACTGTAAGGGTTTGTAGGAAAATCAAGCTATGCCATCAGTGACACTGAACTTCACAAGTAAATCCTCAGTGCGTTGAAGGTACAGTAGAAGTGAGGAAAACTGGCAGTTCATACATTTATATTTAACCAGTTTTCAAAATGTGTTTTATTTCCAGTAGTTATACAGCCTCTACAATCATTCATATTGCTAGCAGTTCATCAGTTAACAACCCAATAACTTCACAGTGTTGTGAGATTTAAAAGAAGTTTTAAACACCCGCTGAGAGAACAGGGAAGAGAATATTTTTGAGGTGCTGCTTCTGTGAGCAACTTCACAGTCAGCTCCCTTCCTTTTTTTAACTCTGTTATTTGGTTCTTCCATTGTTTTCATGAACGAATTGAGTCAGTGAAAAGTATCCATATTTATATGATTGTAGAGTCATGAATAATTAATCAAGGCATTTTTACATAAATATAAAGTTACAATTACCGTGGGGAAAATCATGTCGCACCAAAACCTCATGAATGTTTTCACGATATTATGCAAATTCAGATTTTTTATGAATTTGTGCAGAACATAGTGTACAGTTCATATTTTATTTTTAAAATCAATGTTGTGAATAATTTAGTGGTAAATTGAAAGCTAGAGAACTTGTGGTGGCAATGCTGCACTTTGGTCAATAGTTGACCATTTTTAAATTAATAACCAACACAAATGAAAACACAAAAGATCATAGCACATAATTAAATTTCACACTAAAATTATCTACTTTGTTTTATATTGTTGTAATTTTCGCTTTTTGTTTTATTTTTATCTAATCATTTTAACTATTACATCCAGGTGACAATGGTCCATTTCCTTTAACGCTCATCTGTTCTTTGTCCACACATGTGAGACTTGTGCTAACAGCTGTTAACACAAGTTCTCCTCTCCTAAAAAAGACAATCTGTGATCAATTCAGACATAATGCTGCGTCTCTTCTCCCATCAGAACCACCTCACGCCTCATATTTATGAATATATTTATTCTGTGGGCTGTTTTGGATGAAGTAAGAAGCAGGAATCCCAAATTTCTTGTTAAAGACCAGAGCTCATCTGTGAGGTAAACACACAAGCTGAAGTGATTTTGGAGAGCAGGAGAGATAAATAGACCAATAAACTAATAAACGGATCATCTAACTAAAAACAGCTCGGCCAGAGCGGCGCATGCAGAGGCTCATCTCTATTCATGTTATGTAAATTGAGGGGCGGCTTGCAAAAACGTGGTGGAGAGAGTGAAAGGGTATTAGTCATTTGAAAGGGTCCGTAGTGGAGAGGGAGGAGAACGATGTAGAAAGCGTTCAATGTTCCCAGTCAAGCCTTCGTCATAACTGGAGATCGAGTTAGTAAGATTGTGTGGTGTACTAGTACAAAATGTCTACTGTATCAAGAATTGAAATACTTTACTTGCATTTGCACAAATTATTCCAAATAAAAAATGGTTTTGTAGTATTTTATAAAACAACTTTACTATTCTATTGATGTCACGTCTGGAAACCTCTGGAATAAGCCACTAGATATTGACAGAATCTTCATTATTGGGTGAACTATTCCTTTAAGTGCATCTAAATGTTGCATCCAAATTCACAGTATACTGATTCATATATTGCAGGAGCAGCATAAGACAGCCTTAGCAAGTCACACAACATCAGCCTTTTACTACAGTACGTCTGACTGCATTCTGTCAATCTTCATCCCTATATGGTGACAGTGTCAAAGTTGAGGAGATATTCAGCACGACCACCATTTTCACACTCCTGGGTTTTTTTGCATCACCGGATGCCAGCGATGGTTCACTCTTCTAAGCCTCGGAGATGCTGTTGATGGCACCTGTACGTGCAGATGGTGTCAGGTTGGCGTCTCCGTGTACTGATACATGTTCTCCACAGGCATCCGTGACAGCCGTGCCACGCACTGGGCTAGCAGTGCTAAATCAGATTAGCGCTCCTGATGGAAGAATGCTAGTTCCTTCATTTCGGAAGCACCTGTCGTGTCTCCCTAGTGCAGTGAGACGGAGCTAAACAAACACACATGCTGAGAGGGAGCAAGAGAGTGTGATCTCCGGAAAGCTAAAAGTGGGAGATAAGGGCATGGCTCCAGGTCGGATAGGACTTAGAGGTTATCTACAGTAATTACCACCCAAGCGAGAACAGGAAATGATCTCACAGCAGCACACACACACCAAGCAAGCTTCACACTCGTGGGGACTCGCTTATTGTGGTGCTGTGTAATACTACTATGCTGTGATTTCAGCTTGATATCATGATGCCACTATGTAAGTGCAGTGATGTAACTCAGATTTCTACTTCATTTTTTAAAAGACTTCTCTGCATTTCAACTCTGCTCTAGCTTACGTACTAAACTATCTTAAATATTAAACTTGGCACTGTGTACTATGACTATAGCTCTTATGAAAAATTGCTTGTGATGTTCCTCATTTGTAAGTCATTTGAATAAATGTAAATGTAATATTATTATGATCGCACTTTGTAATTCCACTGTAATATCACGATGCCACACTGAGATTCCAGTATAATTTCATGATGGCAGTCTGTGATTCCAATGTGATATCATAATACCACACTGTGATTTCAGTGATATCATGAGGCTGTGTTGTGATTCCAGTGTGATATCATAATAGCACACTGTGATTTCAGTGTGATATCATGATGCCACGTTGTGATTGCAGAGTGATACTGTGATGTCACTTTGTGATTCCATTGTAATGTCATGATGCCACTTTCTGTTTTCAGTGTGATATTATGATGTCACTGTGATTCCAGTGTGATATCATGATGTCACTGTGATTCCAGTGTGATATCGTGATGTCACTGTGATTCCAGTGTGCTATTAAGATGTCACTGTGATTGCAGTGTGATATCATGATGCCACTCTGTGAGTCCAATGTGATATCATGATGTCACTCTGTGATTCCAGTTTGATATTATGATGGTACTGTGATTCCAATGTGATATCATGATGTCACTTTGTGATTCCATTGTGATATCATGATTTCACTGTGATTCCAGTGTGCTATTAAGATAGTCCTGTGAATCTAATGTGATATCACAATGTCACTGTGATTCCAGTGTGATATCATGATGCCACTCTGTGATTACAATGTGATATCATGATGTCAGTGTGATTCCAGTGTGATATCATAATGGCATTCTGTGATTCCAGTGTGATATTATGATGGTACTGTGATTCCGATGTAATATCATGATGTCACTTTGTGATTTCATTGTGATATTATAATGGTACTGTAATTCCAGTGTACTATCATGATGCCACGTTGTGATTCCAATGTGATATTGTGATGTCACTTTGTGATTTCAATGTAATATCATGATGCCACTATGTTATCCCAGTGTGATATCATGATGTGATCCTAATGTGATTTCATAACACACTGTGATATCAAAATACCACACTCTGAATTTCAGTGTGATATCATGATGTCACCATGTGATTGCAGTGTGGTGTCAAAGTGCAGTACTCTGAAATTTAGTGTCATGATGCCACACTGAGATTTTGATTGTGTGATGTCACAAGTCATTATGTGATTGCTGTGTGATATCAGTCTGTTATTAGGCTGTGCTGTGATTGCATTGTGATGCCATAATGCCACCCTGATGTCATAATGCAACTCTGTGAGTGCATGATGTCCTTCTGTAAGAGCAGTGTGATGTGCTCCTGTCCAAAATTCTGCATGATGATCACCAGAAAATACAAGCTCATTTGTTAAATTCTGATTTTGATGAGCATAATATGCGGCAAACTGATGTGAGATGGGTGTATTTACAACATATCCTTTTGAACTATCAAAATATCTACTGAATTCAGATATGCCCTGGTCACAGTTACATGACCCATTAAAACCACAGTTAGATGTTGAAAGATGCATTAATCTGACATCATGGTGCAGCACAGAGAAGTTCATCTAACCAAGTGCAGAGAAAACTGTTCTGTCAATACATATCGCTCCACTGTGACCTGAAAACTGATACGAGTCTGAACTGGACTGCCAGATTCTGATGAGCTTGGGCAGTAAAGGCCAATGAACAAAGCACATGTGTTTCTTCTTCAGCATGGATAGATCAACCAGTTCGGTCTAAAGTTCTGTCAGGCTTGAAATGCCAGAACCCCATACCGGCTGACAGTGACCCCTCGCTGATACAGACAACGGCTGTAGCATAAAGAAAGACATGCGTTCCCTGATGTCCTCCAGTGCTCTGGCAGCTACTGGCCCGTCACATCAACCATAAATAAAAGACCATCCCCTCCACCATGGGCAAGGTCACAGCAGAGGATACAGCAACCATGTGGAAAACATTTCAAACATCCATCTGCTTTTTTTCTGATTCTAAACATAGACCAAAGTATTTTTCCTCATAGAAATACAGTGGGAAAATATTTATTTGATCCCCTGTTGATTTTGTAAGTTTGCCCACTTACAAAGAAATGAAGGGTCTGTTATTTGTATGGTAGGTTTATTTTAATGGATAGAGACAGAATACCAACCAACAAATCCAGAAACAAACACATTATATAAAGGTTAGAGATTGATTTGCATTTCAATGAGTGAAATAAGTATTTGATCCCCTACCAACCAGCAAGAATTCTGGCTCCCACAGACTGGTTATGTGCCCATGTGGAACACAGATTAGTCCTGCCACTTTAAGAAGTTACTTCTAATGTCAGCTGGTTAGGTGTATAAGACACCTGTCCACACAATCTGTATCTTCCATTCCAATCTCTCCCACCACCATGGGTAAGACCAAAGAGCTGTCAAAGGATGTCAGAGACAAGATTGTAGATCTGCACAAGGCTGGAATGGGCTACAAGACCATCAGCAAGAAACTTGGTGAGAAGGAGACAACTGTTGGTGCGATTATTCGGAAATGGAAGAAATACAAAATAACCATCAAT
>NW_015555741.1:759166-759544 GCF_001515605.1 Sinocyclocheilus anshuiensis | reverse complement strand
CAAAATAACCATCAATCGGCCTCGGTCTGGAGCTCCGTGCAAGATCTCGCCTCATGGGGTAAGGATGATCATGAGAAAGGTGAGGGATCAGCCCCGAACTACAACCGGGAGGAGCTTGTTAATGATCTTAAGGCAGTTGGGATCACAGTCACCAAGCAAACCATTGGTAACACGCTTTGCCGCAATGGACTGAAATCCTGCAGCGCCCGCAAGGTCCCCCTGCTCAAGAAGGCACATGTACAGGCCTATTTAAAGTTTGCCACAGAACATCTGAATGATTCAGAGAAGGCTTGGGAGAAAGTGCTGTGGTCAGATGAGACCAAAATTGAGCTCTTTGGCATTAACTCGACTCGCCGTGTTTGGAGGGAGAGAAATGCT
>NW_015555741.1:736488-758886 GCF_001515605.1 Sinocyclocheilus anshuiensis | reverse complement strand
TAGAAAATCTGTGGAGGGAGCTGAAACTTCGAGTTGCCAAACAACAGCCAAGAAACCTTAAGGATTTAGAGAGAATCTGCAAAGAGGAGTGGACCAAAATCCCTCCTGAGATGTGTGCAAACCTGGTGACCAACTACAAAAAACGTCTTACCTCTGTGCTTGCCAACAAGGGTTTCTGCACTAAGTACTAAGTCATGTTTTGCTTGGGCATCAAATACTTATTTCACTCACTGAAATGCAAATACATTTCTATCCTTTATATAATGTGTTTTTTTCTGGATTTTTTGGTTGGTTTTTTGGTTATTCATTAAAATAAACCTACCATAAAAATGACAGACCCTTCATTTTTTTGTAAGTGGGCAAACTTACAAAATCAGCAGGGGATCAAATAAATATTTTCCCCACTGTAGGAAAACAACCATTTATTCACCTCTAATATAGAATAAAATATGAAAGCTGAGAGCCAACACCTTCCCTGAGAGACCACATGTTGGTAAAAACACTTCTGAGTTTTTAAGACAAAAAAAAAGCTTGTTTCCCCCAGCAACAGGTCCAGCACTCTCGCTTGGATATAAACCAACGCAGACCACCACATTGCATTAAAAAGTGCATTAATACACACACACACACACAAAAACTTAAATCCACATAAATGAATATAGGATGAAAAGATGAAAGGTGAAGTACGGGTTCCTCAGCAGGAGGTCGGATCAGAGAAAGGAGAAGATTAATCCAGGCCTCAGTGAACATTTACTTTCCCTTCCACCTTCTCTATCTAGAACATTTAACGTTAATGCACATATGCTTTTACTGACCCATAAAAGAGCACAAATTAAAGAGGGAAAAAAACATTAACATTAGAGCTGACTGGTCTGCTGATGAATGAAAACGAAGCATTCACATAAGTCACAGAAGCCAACATTGTTATTTTCGAAAGCGTGGCACATGACCTATAATTATTTCAATTCCACCCCCACTGACAAGACCAGTTTATACCAGCATGAACTTCTGATTGATAAAAGATGATTAGGCTACAATTACATGCTAAATAATATGTATATTGTGCACCATTTTTGGAAATTACATTTCTTATTGATTTTCAGGGGCATTTTTTCCTTTTTGGCATTATTTTACCAATATAAACACTTACAAAGACATGCATTTGTCAAACACTTAAATTGAAATAATATTTTGAATAAATTCTTCCACTATTGATCAAATCAAATCCAATATCAAACAAAAACGTAGCTGTAAATAATCCAAAAATATATTACAAATAATCCAAAATATATTAACTTAATATACTATCTGTTCTAGTGTGACAAACTCATCAGAAGTGATTATAGACGCAATTTTCTACATCTCTATTTAGACTCATTCTTTGACCATTCTTCCAAACATAGTTTTTTTAATGCATAATTTAAAAAAAAATGCTGTTATCCAGCTAAATTTAGTTTAAGCTGTTCAGTAGTTTGTTGGTTGTGCCTGTTACTCAGCCTTGTAGGGAATCTAAACCACAACATAAGCTGGTGGTGACCACCTATGGTGGTCTTTTCAACAGAGATGATATGATGTTCTAGTAAGTCTGTCAGTGTTTGACTGAAGTCTGCTGTCTGATGTACTGCTGAAAATGTTCTATCCACATCATAAAGAGCTCAGATCTCTGACCTTGTGTTCTTTTAGATACGAGATCTCAGCGTGCTCAGATGTCAGGCTGCGTCCGCTCTGCGTTCCACCAGCACTGAACCCACAGTGAGCTCCAGAGGCGGCAGCAGGTGTGACTCGTGGGAAATAAAGTCTGGCTCTACGACGAGAATCTCAATGACACACTTCCGCTTGACAAACAGGACAGCGTCCCAGTGCAATAACCTTAAACGTAAACCCACACAATTTATTTGTTTGTCATCTCAAGAGGATCAAGGTCATTAAAAATAAAGAAACATTTTGCAGGTACTTACAAACCAAAATATAATGCAAATCAACTACAAACACATAATAAAAGCAGCATCTAAGCTTTTACAGAGATTTTAATGTAGCATAAATGTATTCACTAAATGTAGTCGGACTATAATACCTGGAGCAAGCTGTTAGCCGTTAGCATCTCCATTCATCTCAATGGCAGTTGGTCTCACTGGCGCAGGATGTGATTAGAAGTGCTTATGTGCCTATAAACCATATATTTCAAGTAACTAATCAATCTTCAATGGATAAAGAATCTTTTTTTGAAGCAAAAGGTATAGTTACAGCATGCTAGTCAGTCAATCTAATTAACCAAACCTTGACTTGGTTCAAACAGGGCTGCGTTCAGCCCCTACAAAACGGTGCAAAACGTTTTTTAAACGGAAACGGTGGTGTGTTGAACACCCTGTTCTGGTTGCACACCGTTTCCAGGAAACATGTCGTTCAAACCGGAAACCGTAGCAAAACGGTGCACACCGGTTTGAGCTCGAACTTGCCCCAGGTTTCCTGAAGGTTTCTCCATCTGCCATTGGTTGTCAAACAGATAGTCCCACCCCAAACTCACGCCATTGGTTGAATCACTGTTGCTGTGTTTAACTGGAGTGCATTTCCCAAACAACAATGTACCTTGCTGCTTATACACCATAGTACAATGCATCATTGTAGAAACTAGCAAGCTCACCACAACTAGCAAGCTTTCCAAACGTGGTTGCATCTCCATCATTTGAAATCAGTGCTGGAGCGATTACTTGCAAATTGTAGTTTGTTACTGATTCCAAATTACATGACAAAAATTGTAGTCAGTAACATAATCCATACACATTTTAGGTAATATACTGTAATCAGATTACTTTTAGATTCACATTGATTTAAGCAGGATAATCATGCATCATATTGATATAAAAACACAAAGAGAAAGAAAATATATATACACATTCATTATCATTAACAACATGAAGTGCATTAAACACTACATTACATCAAGGTTTCCCAAACTGGGGTTTGGGAAAGAACTGCAGGGGGTTCGTGAGTTTAATGAAAAATAAGAATTATGAATAATTTATTTTGTGAATAAAATGTAATCATGTAACCAACGAAAAAGCAACTGTAGTCGGATTACAGATATTTTAAAATGTAATATAATCTAATTACAAGTATTTACATTTTGGAGTCTAATAATGTAATCCAGATTAAATGTAATCAGTTACTACCCAGCACTCTCAACAATATAGGATGGTTGTTAATTAAGAAACTATGTAAACAACTTTTAACCACAGGTTGAGAGCTTTAGTCCTAAACACGTAAGTTTGCGAAGCTGCTTGCGAATGTTCATTTGAACTATGATTTTGGGAAACACAGAATCGTTCAAATATGTTGGTAAAGATGAAACTTGCGACTATACAATAGTTGGCTAACGATGCTTTTGGGAAACGCACCGCTTGTCGGGATTAAAATTAAATGAAAATTAGCATTGTTTTGCCAGTGTTTTCACTTTTTAGTAGAATAAACATACAGATTTTTTTTTCTGCGTATTAAGCTGGAATAGGAGAAAGTAATTTAACACTTCATCTTTAAAACACTGAGATGAGATCATGTAAATAACAAGAGTTCATTATTATGGCTTATTTTTAGCACTTAGTGATTTAAACCCACATAAAAGGCGGTGAGGCGAGTAAAGCTACAGAAGCAGATTCTCACAGTACAGCTGTGCTGAAATCACATTTACTCTCCCTCTCGCTCTCTCATAATATCTATCCTGTGTTCCTTCATTTCAACTCTATTGATCCAAACATATTGATTTTTTATGCTCACAAAATGACTTTTACCAGCTTTGCCGTTAGGTGTGGTTATGCAGGCAGCTGTGAGAGAGAAAATCTGCTCTGAAAGATGGATAACGCTGACCACAGCTAAGATGAAGACATAGATGATGTTGCTTCAGGTGGAGCTTTGTCATTTTAATTGCACTTATATCTTAACTTTATTCAAAGTGATTTGGTGCAGGAGAAAATTGATATATTTTCCTGTCCCGCTGCACAAACAAACGAGGCCTGCGTTGGAAAAGATGGTTATCTCGAACCAAAACAACTCATCACTTGAAAGGGCTGTATCACTCAGATGACCTGCTTTTGAGAGTCACATATTTTTATCTCACGTTCAGATGTTGCCAGATCAGAAGTATGATATTCCTTACCACAATGGAATCCTTATAGGCCATTCAT
The DNA here is from genome assembly GCF_001515605.1 of Sinocyclocheilus anshuiensis. NCBI lineage: Eukaryota > Metazoa > Chordata > Actinopteri > Cypriniformes > Cyprinidae > Sinocyclocheilus > Sinocyclocheilus anshuiensis. The sequence goes on along the minus strand of NW_015555741.1, from coordinate 754,708 downwards.
GCAGATTGTGATTTTATCGTTGGATGTCGTCAGTCTCTATGTTTATTGGTCGTAGTGGGTGTTCTTACTGCTCACATCGTCTGGTAAAATATTATAGATATCTAAAATAAATGAAAACTGTATTAAAATTAAAGAATTTATATAGTAAATACATTTAAAACAATTCTTACATTTTTAGTACAGTCCTTTAGAAGCAGCATAAATGCAATCCAATAATTATCCTAAATTATATTAAATTTATATAATTATATTATATAAAAATTATATAATGTCCTATTATACTAAATGAACAAAAAAGTGCTAACAGATTTCAAGGTACTAATGGCAGAACTCATAATGTTCTTTTTTTTTTACCTACACATTGTCATATGAAGAACGTATACAGAAGACTATTTCCGTTATGGAATAAAAAATATACTGGCAACATTTTATTTTACATTTCAGACTTTTTTCTCGCAAAAGATATAAAATGCGAGATATAAACTCTGAAAAAAAAAGTAATAAATGCGAGATTCACAATTTGGAGATATGAACTCCCAACACCCTTAACCCTTAACCCTTAACTTTCTGACTTTTTCTTGCAATTTTGAGTTCACATCTTGCAAGTTGCGATAAATTGCAACTTATTTTTCCCAAGCTATAGCTCACAATCTGAACTTTTCTTCTCAGAATTCCAAGTTAAATTCTCACAATTCTAAAAAAAATTTTCCTCAGAATTCAGAGTTTATATCTTGCAATTCTGAATTCCGAATTGTGGGGGAAAAGGTCAGAATTATGAGATGTAAATTCTGAATTGCGAGAAAATAAGTCAAAATTGTGAGATAAAAAGTTGCTATTACCCTTTTTTATTTATTTATTAAAACATTTTTTTTTGTGTGTGTGGTGGAAACGAGCTTTCATAAGAACAAATCAGTAACTTCACTGATTTAAGTCTCAAAGCTTGTTGTAAACTGATAAGTAAATTGGTAATCAGACTATACTGGTTGCCCTATAGGCAAATACTGTTAAAACGCTAAACACAACTGTCTCATGAGAGTCATTTACTGTAATTAGATTGACTGAGCTGTCTGTTTAGATTCACTAAATGAACCGGCTCACTGAAGTGATTAATTAGTTCGGAAATCAGACTACACTGGTCGTGCTGTTTGCTTATGAACGATTCACTAAAAAGAGCCAGCTCATAAGGCTCATTCATTTGATAGTCTTACTACACTGGCCACGCAGCATCCTAACAATTGAGTAAAAATTACCAGCTCATAAAAATTGTTCAGTAATCAGACTTCACTGGACACAATGGGCCCTATCATACACCCGGTGCAAGTGTTTTTGCTATTTCAGCCCAACGCAGTTCTTATTTTCCCGTCCTGCGCCGCGTTGTTTAAATAGCAAATGCGTTTGCGCCATTTGTGCGCCCATGGGCGTGCTGGTCTAAAAAAGAGGTGTGTTCAGGCGCATTGTTGGCGCGTTGCTATTTTGAGGAACTGAAAATAGACTGCGCCATAGACCAACTCAAACCTGGTCTAAAGTCTGGCGCAATATTTTTTCCTTGTTATTTAAAGAGCGACTTAGTAATATGCGCCTATAGGCGGGTGCACGACCTGCATACACTTTGCTTATTACACACACAGGGATGCGCAGCAGCACACATTCCGCCATGCAAATAGCAAACCCGCCATGGCGCGAGTGCAGCTGGCTTTTAAAGGGGATGGGAGATGAGACTTTGATTGGTTTATTGCACGTTACACCCAAAAAACACCCATTACTCATTAAGAGAATAGGGACAACTCGTTTATGCTGCGTTCAAGTCCTCCTGGGACGTTCGTACGTACGAGTTGACAAATCGTAATTACGACGTCAGGTGCGTTCAAGTCAGTTTAGTCGGCACAAGATTGCGGTGTACCTTCTTTTAATAAATTAAAAGAAAATACAACAGGGTCTGCATTTTTTAACTTGGATTTCAGCTGCGTGACAAGAACATGACCATTTTAAGTTTATAGGACGTTTATGCTGCGTTCAAGTCCTCCTGGGACGTTCGTACGTACGAGTTGACAAATCGTAATTACGACGTCAGGTGCGTTCAAGTCAGTTTAGTCGGCACAAGATTGCGGTGTACCTTCTTTTAATAAATTAAAAGAAAATACAACAGGGTCTGCATTTTTTAACTTGGATTTCAGCTGCGTGACAAGAACATGACCATTTTAAGTTTATAGGACAACTAAACTATCAATTTAAACAAAAATTTACCGTCAACTACAGACGTTGCATCCATCGATTCTGACATGTTTCTCATTGACACACCCCCAACTCGGAAACTCGGGACTTAAAGAAAAGTTTGAGTTTCCCACTCGTAAAAACGACTTTGTGGTGGCGTTCATGTGCGTTCAACTCGTAAATACAATCTATCCGACATGACTTGAACGCACCATTAGACCATGCGCCCAGGCACGCCGACCATTTTCCCATCCGTTAAACTAGCAAAAGTGGATTCGGACACACCCTGAGTGCACCTGCGCCGTGCGCTTTAGACCATGCACTTAGATCGTTAAAATAGGGCCCCATGTCTGTTTCGCTCAGTAGTTTCAGTAGCAATGTTGCGACGACACTGAATAAATAGCACAGGATAATCTTTCGGACTATTTTTGCGTAGTGTTTCGTTCATATCGTTGGAAGACCATTTGTGGGAATTATTAACAGAACCTCTATTTATTTATTTTTTTAATGATACTGTATCTCAATAAGAATGTAAATGATATCTAGATCTATAGCATTTAATTCTCTCCTCGCACACCTGAGTCCTTCATTAGTTTTACTGCTCTGGTAAAAGCTCAGACAGCAGCGAAAATAATGACCCGTGTCCTTGACCTGTCTACCACCGTGGCCAATCCTCTGCAGGACTTTTACAGCTATATATTTTTAAAGGAAAATAAATTGTGACATAATAATGAACACACAAGGTCACCAAAGCACCTGCTATTAAATAAAACTCAGAAAGTCACACAAATTAAAAGCATTTGCATAATAATATTCAGGAATATGATTTGCCCAAAGGGATTTGAGACCATTTATTGTAGCTGTTGTCAATCTTACCCATGTTTTTTTTTTCACTTAATATGCTATAGTAGATTAAAGAAAATGTCATGCAACATATAATTTCAATCTATAATTTTAGTCTTATAAGAAAAAAAGAACAAGTCATGCACACAAAACACACAAAAAAAAAACAATCACCTATACCTCCATTTCTGAAGATCATTGAATCTGTCAAGCTGATATGGAGTAGCATGACGGAACATAATATATAGCTATATTTTTAAACAAGGCCTCGCAGTTATCACTAACCAGTTTTGATTTGTCTGTAGTTTAATGTATTAGATCCATGCAAATATTATGCAGATGATGCCTGGTATTCATTTAGTTGCATTACAGAGCAGTTCAGCATGGTATCTGTCAGTGCTCATGCATTTTGGATGTGCACTGATGTCATGATCAGTCAACCGGTATTAGTTTCAGGGGTGCTGTGAGTTACTCTGAACAGTCCTTATGCAAAAGTGGATAGATGACTAAATGCAATTCCACATAGTATGATATACTACATTACTATGATCAAAATACACAAAACTGGAACACCAAAATCACTGAGAACTCCCTCATAGCCAGTGATCAACTAACCGCTGATGACCCTTAACCCTAATTAGCAGATGACTCTAATTAACAGGTGACCCTAATTATTGTCTAGTAGGTGAAGTCAACAGCGCACAATATAAGAGGAGGAGAAAGCAAGCATATGTGTTTTCAGACTACTCACCTAAATTGTTCTCTGTAGTACTCAAGACCCTCAAGGGAAACAACAAAAGCATGGTTTTACTGGTGATGCAATCAAACAGGAAAAATGCCTGTGAAAATGGAATCCCTGAATTCAATTAAACCAAAATAAAGAAAGAGAAATTAGCCAATTTTCACGCATTACATTTGGCACAGTGTGGTTTCTCATTAATCAATGACTACAATGACAAACTCTTTTTATTTGATTGTTATTGTATATTCTGTAGGCATGTCGTAACCAAGATCATGATGTAACTGTATATATGATTTCACATCCAGAGATAAACATTATCAGTGAAAATGTCTTCTCAATTTCTTGTTTGAGAAATGTAAAGCCCTATGAGCAATGCTGTTTTTGTATGTGAAAAATCTTCAAAAAAAGAAACGGTCATTCAGACCAAAGGTTCAGTAAACAAGAAATGAATATTAAGTAACTTACGTTTTAAACAGAACTATTATCAGTTACTTTTGTGGTCCACCAACCGAAATGGGTCCAAATGAAGGCAAGCAGAAACACTTTGTAGCATTGTTCCTGAATGGATCCATTCCACATTCAAATGAATCAGTGTTTTGAAGTCTGTTGAATGAAGGATTCAGTCACTCATTATTTGTTCTATGTATACATATGTTAGACGGACATATTTGACCATTGTGCTCGTGTCTTGCATCTTTTGCAGCATTTCGTTTTTAAAACTTGAGTGCTGTGTTTTTTGTTTTAATAAAAATATTTATTTTTGGTGTTTTTTGCCTTTATTATGATAGGACAGTGTAGAGCAGACAGGAAGCGAAGTGGGAGAAAGAGAGGGGGGGCGGGATTCGAACTCTGGACTACCGTAACGCAACAGCATTATATGTCGGCGCACTGCCCACTAGGCTTTCAACACTGACGTCGCTGTGTTTTTAGAACAACATGTCACGCAAAGGTAATTGTGTCTTTATTCTCACAATTCAGACTTTTTCTCGCAATTCTGAGTTTGTTTCAAATTCTGACTTTTTCTTGTGAGCTTGCAACTTGCAACTGCAAGATACTCGCAATTCTGAGAAGAAAAGTCAAACTCCGAATTGAAAGAAGGTCAAAATTCTGTTTATATCTCACAATTGTGACTTTGACTTCTCAGAATTGCAAGTTTATATCTTGCATTTGCGAGTTGTAAAGACACAACTGCAAATAAATGTTGAGTTTTTTTCTCTCCGAAATGCAATGTGTTTACAACTCGCAACAGCAAGGTATAAACTAGCAATTCTGAGAAGAAAAGTCAGAATTGAGAGATATAAATTCGCAGTTGTGATAAAGTCAGAATTGTGAGAAACAAAGTCACAATTACCTTTTTTTATTTCGTGATGAAAAAAAAGACAATTGTGAAATCTTAACTCAGATTTGCAAGAAAAAGTCCGAGTTATAGGTTTTGTCAGAGCGGATAGCCTTGTGGGCAGCGCGCTGACATATAGCGCCAATGTGCTCCGGGCGACACAAGTTTAAAGGGGTCCTATCATGCTCTTTTACAAAGTCTTGATTTTTGGATGGATAGGCATAGCTTTGAAAGCTGAGGTGATGTCGACTTTTGCCAGCCAAGTGCTAAGACCCGTGATTTTATTATATTGATTGCATGATCAATGTCCTACTATTGAGAGGGAATTAGTCAAGGAAACGAGGCATTTATGCTTGAAAACAGGGAGTTACGTAGAGCTGACAGATCGATTAGAAGGCGTTTTATACCCCAGAATTTTCCTAGTAGCCACTCCAATGGGCTAATTCGAAACTGAGAAGGCGGGGCATCAAAAGGGCTGACCATGAACCCTCGTTTAATTCATGTCGCCTACGGGGAAAAGCTGAACAGATTATTTCAGTGAAATGCTGAACGTAATGAAAAACTCAGAAAAATGGCTTTTGATGTCCGCATTCAAGTATTTACGAATTTATAATTGCTGTAGCATTTCTGTCGTAAAGAAATAGCCAAATATTCAAGATTAAGTGGACATTTGAATGAAATGTCTACAAGGATTAGATCGCACAGTGACATGTAGAAACAATTGTCGGGCCATTGGTGCCCTTTGTAGGCTTTTGGTATAATGTGTACGTACTTTATATTGTTTATAATGCATTATGTTATGTTTTGTTCAACAGAACCATATGGTTACTTGCTTTTGGTACTTTATTTGGACCAATTATTATGGCCTCTTTTTTTTTTTTCTAGCAACTGGTTTTCCAAAGCACATAGTAACGAATTTACCCATTAAAAAAAAAAAGAAGTATTTGGCAACATTTAGTATCTTTAAAAAGTTATTAGATGTTAAAGACGTGCATTTTCCTCTTAACCACCCAAAGAAGAAAGTATTGAAAAGCTAGCCAAGCGGCAAGTCGGCTAGAGACTTGGAGAGAGGTGCCTAGCAATACTCACGTCACATGTGAATTAGGTTGCTAGTTGCACTTGTTCGATAATAATGGTTTCTTTTATGATAAACCTAGTTGTTAGTTTGTGCCTATAATCGTTAATCATTTAGGTACATAGTTGAACTTATTTTCTCGAAACTCAATCTTTTTCATCCGTTTATCTGAGTGAAATGTGTAGTTTAAAATACAGGTAAAAATGCTAGCGAAAATTAATTCAGAAAATCTGAGTAATTTATTTGTGTATTCTACGCAGTTTGCGTCATGGTTACAAAATGACATCAACATCCTTTTGTCACAAGGTCATTTCACTGCTTTAGGCAACAAAACGACCTGCCTTTTAGCGACTTTACCTAAAAATTAATTTGCAACACGGCTTGCGTCGCTAGAGGAAGCGGCCTCGCGCTAGCGTCTGCTGGAGGCCCGGCTGCATACGACACTGCGGCCGGAAGAGCCGCGGTGAAAAGTTGAGCCGAAGTGGGAAGCAAGTGAGGCTTTGCTGTGGTGAGATCTGGGGCACGGCCCAGGCTCGTTGGAGGCCTGCCGCTGCGACCCAGCGCTTAAGGAGAGCCGGGTCTTGTGCGGGGCAATGGTGGTGTCGAGTGAGGCGAGTTCGGGGCCTTGCGAACTTTGCTCGAAATATTGGCCGCCCTGCTGGAGTAGATTTGGGAGTGAGGTTTTCTGATTGCCGGGAGACGAATAACTTGGATAGTACAGATCCGCTTTGTTTTCCCTTTGCGAGGACGGTGCGTCGGAATTAATCAGCGTTTGCCTCAAGCTTAAATGCGGTCCACTTTCCGATTGGAGGAATTGTAGGCTCAGCCGAAAAAGAAGATGTCAGGGGAAAAATGGAAGTGACGCTGATAGAGGCGAGGTTAAGCCTTGGCGTCGTGGAGAGCGTGTGGCTGGATGAGCAGGGAGCAGTGGCCGCGATGAAGCCTGGAGCTTGGCGGCGGTGTCTGGCGGAGAACGAGCAATCCTGGGGCCGGCAGTTTGCCCGGAGAACCGAAAAATCCCCAGTATAGGTCTCGTCGTTTAGCTGGGAGAAGCGGAGTCTGAGATATAATGGCAAAAGGTGCAAACCGAATGCTGATAACCGTCAATGGATAAAGGTAAGTCAGCTGTATTTATATCATGGTGTTGATTAACTTGAGTGTGCTCCACCTGTGTTAATTAGGCTAAGTATCTGACGCGCTCCTCCCGAACCTTGTTAATAAAATATCATATAATTATAGGACTGTTTCTTAAAAAATTTAAACACTTCAGCATTCTGTGGGTTTGGTTTTGTATGAGAGGTCTGACCCAACTCATTCAGAAAGAGTGAAACCCCTTCTCAGAGAACAGACAGATTAAAGAGTCCAACCCTTCAGGCCTCCATTTCACAGAGACAGAGTGTGGAGACTGTCACGTATGTATTTGATAAAGGAAACTCAAACACACACACACACTTGGGCAGCACAGAGGAGAGAGATTACAGAAGATGCTGTTAAAAAGGAACCCGAGGACTGTGCTGGGGATTTTTTAACCTTGTTTTGGGGAGTGAAGTCTCTGCAGATGACAAACTGGCCCGTGGCATCAACAAGATGAAGTGATACTTCCACTGTCATATCAGAAAGAGCAACTTCAGGCCCCGTCACTCTCAGACAAACAGACAGAGGGAGAGGAGGAGCGCTTTATGCCCAAGGACATTTCTAGATCAGAGATGGTCTTTCGTCCGTGTTGCCTACACCTCACCTGCTCAGCTGAGACCACATGGATGTCTGCACCGCTGGACACCCCGAGGGACGTGTTGACTCTCTGATCTCTGGGTCTTGGTCACTGGGGGTCTGTCACTCAAGAGAATTTTCCTGGTTGGTGCCGATTTATGGCAGAAGACACTAGGAGATGTTTTAGTCTCGAATAGCCGGATTTTTTGACGCTAATATGAAGTCTGGTTCAGCTTTTTCTGGCCACGAACCATCAACTTGGACAGGAAGAGGCTGTCTTGATTGACGTGTACAACAAGCTGTTTACAAATAAGTAGAGAAAAAACTGCAACCCAGCTAACAAGAACATGTTCTAAGAATATTGTGCCAACATTCCCATTAAGTTATGAAAATGTTATTTCTGAATATTCTAGTTCTTGAAAGTTTTTAAAAATGTGTTTTCTCGGTTATGCGAACGCTTTCGAACATTCTGAAACAAGTAGAAATATTCAAACGTCCAACTGAAATGTTTCAGAAAAACTTTCCATAATGTATAAATAATATTTTTGTGCTAACATTTTGAGGACACTAAAAACATTCTATTTACATTACTGGAAGAACATTTGTACATACTTTTGAGGGAACCAGAATGTTAGCCAAAGTTCTGAGAATGTTCCCTCTTTACTGGGCGATATTAACAATGTTTTAGAAGAAGAAACATAGAAAGAATATGATTCATTCAAATAATCCACTCATAGTCAATAATCTGCACAAAATCATGTAAATACATAAATTAACTTGAAGTTATGCCTTAATAATGTGTAAAAATAATTTTGTGAATATGCTCTGAATTCTAAGGAATATTGTAATATTACTTCACAGTTTCACAACCAAGACAGTTTTCACATGTTGTTATGACAGAATTTACCTGCAATGTTAGCTCTTTATATATATTTTTATATATATATATATATATATATATATATATATATAAAATCTCTTTCTATGTATATATAATATTTTCATTGGAAATTTAAATGATAATTGATACTGGTGCTTGAATTTTAAGACATTTATGTGTACAATACGAGTCTGTTGGCGTGCAATCTAAGGCTAAAGGCTCATGACTTGTGAGAAATGCCCTCTGCTAATGAAAAAGGAGGTGGACTGAAAGAAACTCTTCTGTCTTGCAGACATAATTCCCTCTCTGAAAATTCCTCTTTTATCTTTATTTCAATAAGCTGTTGAGCTTCTGAGAGTGTTTGAGGGTTTTGAGTGTGCCGTGGCAGGACTGCAGTGGAGTTTAATAAGAACAGTAATCTCTAATGGTGCTCCGCTGTGGTTGAGGGTGGTAATATTAAACACGATGGGGCCCCCTGGTGGAGCCCGACAAACTGCAGGAGCTCCACCCAAAAGCGTCAGTCAACTGACTTACTCCATGATGAAGCCATTCCTGGCTGCGTGTATGACAAACTCTCACATTCTGGCCACCATCTGTAGAGCAGAAATGGGTCTGGCAGAGAAATCACCACGAGATGACAGACATCAAACCAATTAGAGGATGGATGTAGCGGCCTGGATGCACTGGATTTTTGTGCTGCATTAAAATGAATAAAATGATCCTTCATTCACACCATAGTCACAATAAAGATAATGCAGAATGACCCAGATTCAACCGAACACACCACACCCAGCACACTGTTGAGGGAATATCACTGAGTAAAGCACTCAGACACGGAGAGAGAAAGAGAGAGAGGGGAAAAACAGAACATTAATGTGTCTGACAGGAAATTATTAGGACAGAAGCATTATTCCGACTGGAACTTGTTGCAGACCAGACTTGAATCATGAGGCTTGTAGGAAAAACATTCAATATGGCGGCTGTAAGTTGAATACTGAATGAACACTGGTAAACAAAAGCATTTTGCTAGCGGGTAAATTAACTCACCCAAGCGCATCAAATTCATATTAACCAGATTTATTCACAGCATAAATGTTAATATTATAGTTTACATCTGCACAAAATGAGATGAGCTAGTAAGAATGTGTAGAAGTCACGTTGTGAATTGGTTTTTATTATAACAGTACTCTAACACTGATAACGAAGAGCTGAAGTATAAAGAATTCCTGGTAACACTTTAGTATAGGGACCTCACTATTGATTAGTTGCTTATTAGCATGCCTATTATTAACAAATTGGCTGTTTATTAGTACTTACAAAGCACATATTCTGCATGACCATATGTAACCCTGGACCACAAAACCAGTCATACGTAGCATGGGTATATTTGTAGCAATATTCAACAATACATTGTATGGGTCAAAATTATCGATTTTTCTTTTATGCCAAAAATCATTAGGATATCAAGTACAGATCATGTTCTATGGAGATATTTTGTAAATTTCTTCCCGTAAATATATCAAAACTTAATTTTTGAATAGTAATATGCATTGCATAGGACTTCATTTGGACAACTTTAAAGACGATTTTCTCAATATTTCAATTTTTTGCACCCTCACCTTCCAGATAATCAAATAGTTGAATCTCGACCAAATATTGTCCTATCCTAACAAACCATACGTCAATGGAAAGCTTATTTATTCAGCTTTCAGATGATGTATAAAACTCAATTTTAAAAAAAATGTACCCTTATGACTGGTTTAGTGGTCCAGGGTCACATATTCTGCATCCCTAATCCTACCCAATACCTAAACTTAACAGCTACCTTACTAACTATTAATAAGCAGCAAATTAGGAGTTTGAGGCAAAAGTCGTAGTTAATGGTGAGAATTGAACCTTAAAATAAAGTGTGACCGATTTCACATTATAATTACAATAGTGTACTAATTGTAATACTTGAGTTGGATACATTTTGAATTTAATAAACACAATTGAATATTTGGTTTGATTTTGCATATTCCAGCTAAAAGAGCCAATCACTTGCATTATTGGACATGCACATTTGTTTTTAAGCCTAATTTTATTTTAAAAATAAATAAATTAAGAAGCACTTTTTATGAAGGATGGATGCACTTTGTTGGGCTTCAAAATCTCAACCCCCATTCACCGTCATCATAATCATGGGGTAATTTTCAGTATCTCTTTAATTTAACCTTTTTAGCATGGTTCTATAGCCACCTAGCCTACATGTAGACATATTATGTAACATATTTTATGTTTGTTTACAATGTATTCATCTGCTACCAATACATCTCAAACTGAGAGTTTCCAATACCTTCCTAAAATTGACAGCATACCTCTGCTGAAGTTGGCAACTTTAGCCAAGATGGCTGCTGAGTGCAACGATTTGCCTTAAAGGAACTGTCAGTTTCTTCACAGCTGTAGTGCCTCCTGCAAGCAGCATGTGTCCGAAACCTCTCATCCCGTTCGCATCACGTGACGTGGGTCGGTCAGAACACTAAACCGCACTTACATGTGACTGAAAGCCAGATTGACATCCAACCCTCAGGACTTCTGGTGTCACGTGTGCTCAAACCGAGTGTTCTGGAACAGTTCTGGGACGCTTGGTTTGAGCGTTGTGCGATACTCAGTGCGTATCCAACCCTGCTGAGATAGTGTGAGAGTTTAAATCAGCCTGCTGGAGATAGAGATGCCCACACTACACACCCACAGAGAGACAGTCCTGACATTAGTATATACGGTCACAAATCCTGCCAAAAAAGCTTCTAGAGAAACCAAGACTAATCAGATATGCACTTAATGTCTATATGCATGCGGTATGGTCAGAATAGCATACTAATTTAGTGCTCAGATTAATTTTGCAGTATGCGGTATGTACACAGTATCCTGTTTTTTGTATGCATGAGACACTCGGGTTACCTACTACATCTGCCAAACTATGCACACTGCTGAATAAAACATGCACCACACTGACAACAATGAAGCATACTACTGTTCAAAACATGTATCAATGCATACTGCATACTAATAAACTAGGGGTGTCGCGATATACCGGTATTGACGATAACCGTGATATTCAACTCATGAAATAGCGACATCGTGTTAATTTAAGGTGTGAAGATATACCGGTATTGGCGATTACCACAATATTTAAAATGAACAGGACACTTATGATAACACTACACGCAAATACTTCAGTACCTGGTTGACCTCCCAGGTGGCAGTATTGTGCCTTAACGCTGACACCTGTCAATCAAGAAGACTCAGCGCACGCAGCTACTCCGAGAAGAGCCGTTCAATATTATACAGACAGTAAGTTGCCATTATTTTACTAGTCATGGAATGGGAAACGTTACATTCACCTGTTAACAATGGTTTCCTGTGTCCATATACTTAAATAAAGGGGTGATTTTTTTTTTATTAAGTACCACGTTTTCTTTACTCGTTTAATTTTTGTATTTGTATTTGCAATCACGTCATGGCCAATACATGTAAGTAGCGCTTGATTTCTTTGTTCAAATCTATTACACAATTAAAACAAATCTAGAAAACTGAGTGACCACATTGCTGCATTAAACTCTGTAAAATGTTAAGTTGGTCGCAGTGCCATGCGCTTAATGCCTCATCTGCGGCCGTTCTAGACGCACATTAAAACTGAATTAGAAGCGCGTTAACAGCATGACTTCATTGGCGCTGGCGCAACTATAGGTTAAAGAGATTAAAATACGGGTACGCAATTTAACAGGTTAAAGTATCAGTTTTGATGGTAATATTTATTCATTTTACTGTTGAACTTGACAGTATTTTCTCTCTTGTTATTTCATAGGGAGACAGAGAAAGCCAGAGTCTCGGGTCAGCTGTGACCTGAAGAAGAATAAGTGAAAATGCATGTGGCCTGTGTTTATCAGTATACTTATGCTCACTGGGTAAAAAGAAAAACTAAAACAAAGTAAAAATTAATTTGGCTGATTCCCCAAGGTTTCTGTAGACATCGCGATATATCGATATTGTGAATTATTTTGGCCATGACTTCTTTTAATATGTCTTTTACTTTTTAATGTTTTTTTGCTACTTTCTGAGGGTTTTTTGCGACTTCCGTGAACCTATACAGTACAGCCGCAAGTTTCTCCTACTACTACGTAACTTTGAAGTTGGCATGGTGGATCCTCTGACGGCGTTTCCAGCAGAAGTTATTCAGTCGGACGCTACTGAGGGGAATCGAGGATGGATATCCAAGCCGAAAAAGGTGAGGAAGAGGGGGAGTCGCGGTGGCGTGCGCCAGAGGTTGAAGAGACAAGGCCATCGTCGCATGCCTCTCCCTACGGTTATGTTGGCTAACGTTCAGTCGCTCCGTAATAAATTGGATGAGCTTCAGGCAAATGTTAAGTTCCTTAAGGAGTATAGCAGTGCATGCCTTCTTGCTTTTAGTTGGTATGGGTCACTAAATGTTAAAAACAGAAATAGATTGCAGGGTATTGTTAAAGTGTGTGGTAAGATTGTTGGCACCACTTTAAATGATTTGAACGACTTGTATAAGGCTAGGACTTTGAGTTAATTATGAATGATCCCAGCCATCCCTTGCAGAATGTTTTTAAGTTGCTTCCTTCTACTCGCAGATATTATTTGCCTTTATGTAGGACCAATAGATTTAAAAATTATTTTATACCAGCTGCCATTGGCTTTTTAAATTATAAATAATTTTATGTATATTACTAATGGAAGTCATTGTTTTTGTCTGTGTTGTGGTTGCTTGTTTGTTGCTTGCATATGGTTTACTGTTGGCTGTAAAACAAATTGCCCTTCGGGGATAATAAAGTTGACCTTGACCTTGATATAGTAATATTTCCTTTTTATATAGCAATAATAATTATTATAATAATTATTATTATTATACAAACACAGCAAATCTAGAGCCTTTCTTTTCATATTTTGTTCTGTCAAATAAAATGACTGTTATTTTTATTAAAGCTGCAGTCCGTAACTTTGTGTTCAAAATGTACAAAATGTATATAATAAGCGAGTACACCATGAATCCATTTTCCAAACCGTGTTTTTGGCTGGTCCTGAATCACTACGGCACACCTATAATAAGTGTTTATATTCAGACTATTTTAGACTGGTTCGGAGTGGGTACCGCTGCGGAGTAGCCACCGGTACCTGCGTGATTCGTCATAGACATAAACAGAGAGAAGTAGCTCCGGCTACAATGTTCTTCCGCAAGACACACGCCGTTCTGTTTATTAACCGCTAGAGAGCCAAAAGTTACGGACTGCAGCTTTAAGTAATCAAGTTTTGTTTTACAGTGAAGTGTTTCATTAGTAATCAATAGTATTTTTACTCAGAAAAATTGCACTTGCGTTTTTTTTCCCCCCAAATCATGCGGCCCTACCAAGACCCATTATTTGCTACTGGCTAGATGTTTACATTCAGTTTAAGGGGAGGGGCATTCTCATTCTAGAGAGATCTGATTGGACAAAAATCTGTGTAGTGCAGGATGAGTCATTAATATTTTTTATTCAGTTTCTCAGATAAGAAAGACTGTACATTTCAAATGTGTATATCTGCTGAAGGCTACTTTTGCCAGCTTTTATAAGTATATTAGCTAGCATGCAAACAGCTTAGCAGAGCTAACAGACAATAACTAAAAAAAAAAACACAGAACTCAGAATTTTGTCAGTATGCCATTAAATACACTAATACTCCATTTCAAACACATCTATGGTTTGACTTGCCTGTCCTGAAATGTCCACCCTCTCCTGATTGGATTTCATATCTCTTAGCCTTCAGCACTAGGCGTCTCACACTCCAGCAAAGCTAAATGAAATGCTGCTGCAGTGTCTTCATCTGACTCTGTGAACACATCATACAGAATAAAATAATGTTAACACATTCACACTGTGGAACATCGGGTTATCAGGAGGAAATATCCAGTGTCAGAAATAAGCTAATGACTCCAAGTGTGTGTGATGTTTTCAGGAGAGCATCTTGGTTTAAGTGTGTGTTTACGCTGGTGACAGTTCTGTACGCCTGAGGGCTTTTGTGTGTGTTTTTGTAATGGTGTGTGAATGCTAGCGGCAAAGAGACAAGTTTAGCGACTCTTAATTAAGCCGCTGCATATTTTACACTGTTGACACACAGACAGTGTGTAAAAACTTAAACTCTGTAAAAATCAGTGTGTATTTAATTAGACTGTAAAGAAACAAGGTGGATTCCTGATCTAGCGCTTGCTAGCTCAATGATGCAAATTGCTAATATAATAATAATTATTCCCCAGCTAACAGGGAGCGTTCTCACAACTTTCATTGGCATTTTTTTAAAAGTTATGATATATTAGGACAAAATGTTCCAAATGTTACAAATAGATGTTCAAATAACGCTAGATTTTGGGTGAAAATAAAGTCAGTAGAGCATTGTAAAAAAAAAAAATTTAACCTTTAAATAACGTTATATTACAACAACAAAACTGGCCATTTTAATGTTTTAGAAACATTTTAAAACAATATTCCCACAGCGTTTTTATAATCTAAATTTGTTAGCTGGGTTGTGTTACAGACAAGAACTATACCTCAAATCACACTTTTATTGAGGAGAGGTGATCAGACTTGCGGTTGTTTTTTTTTGGGGGGGGGTGATGAATTAGAAAAATCCCATAGCCTTACACTGAAGGCAGGACTTTCATTATGTATAAAAACCAAACCACACGCAGTGATCTTAGGACAAAATTAAAACAATATTTATATCTCCATTAAATTTTGACACTGATTATATCCGATAGAGATGTTAGTGGTGCACAAAATCCCCAGACATGGGTTAAACAGGGTAACACAGAGAGAAAGGGAGTGAGGAAAATGTTTTTCCTGCTTTGCTGGAAGGCTGTAGAGACTCCTGGTGTAAAAGTGCAGAAATGTCTGAAGTTCATAGACATTCACACAGAGAGACGTGGTCTCGGGAGGGAGCAGCCCTCTTTCAAAACACACTTTAAGTGCTTTTCAGGGCTGCAGCTACAAACAGCAATCTGCATCAGTCCAGGCCATTTCAGCCCCTCGCCGAGCGACACAGCACTCCTGGGAGAGACAATAACAATTATTACGACTTTAAATATTGCTTAATACTGGAAAACTATATATTTTTTATATTTTCTGAAGGAAATATGAGAATTGTTGGCTCACACAAACCTCACCACTTCAGTCTCTGCATATTCAGACCTACTGTGCAGTTGCTATAATTTCCTCAGTGACTTTTAGCACATTGCTAGATCATTGCTACTGTATATACATAGCTACAGTGCTTCAAATGTTTTTTTGTGTTGCTGTGTAGTTGCTAGGGTGTTAGCCAGGGTGTTACTTAATGTGTACTGACAGTGCACAAAATGTCCTTTTGCAATTGTAATTGTTAGAATGGCCAAGGATCAGCATTCTCCCCTAAAAGTGATCGGACAGACCAAATTGTAAGTTGTAGAGACTTGAAACTTGGAGGGATGGTAGTACTCACACAGTCTACAATGTCACCAATGTCAGGCCCCGGCCTGACGGGGGATGCTACAGCGATCAAACGTATGAAAACGCACATAACTACTAAACTGTCAGTCGTAGGCTCAAGTGTCCATTTTGGATTTTTGAAAAGCATACTTTTGCCAACTAGTCCTAGGTTTTTCACCCAATCTGAACCAACCCAGTGCATAAAGATTCTCTGGATGTGAATATCAATAATTATATCAAAAATAAAAGTTGAACTTTCAACTCACTGTTGCGATGGGACGCCAAAACTTTCGTAAGGGGCGGAGCCACTTTTACTAAAATGCCTATAACTTTTGAAAGAGATATTTTCACCAAACTCGGAACACTTATGTAAGAGCTCAATCTTACAGTAAAAAAATAAAAGAAAAGAAAAAAAGCGGAGTTTGGCCACTTGGTGGCGCTATAATATGGAAAAACAGTAAAAACGGCTGTAACTACACATTCCGATTGGCTTGAAAATTGATATACAGTGTCTTTTTCCAAAGTGCAACAAGTATCTATAAGGACATTTGCGTATCTCAAAAAACATGTCCACCATCGGCCAATGAAGTTTGAGCACCTATTAGACAAGGTTAACGGAGGCCGATTGAAACGAAACTTGATGGGCATGCTTAACTCATGACCTAAAGGTCTGTAAGAATTTTGAACAAAATCGGCCACGAGGGGGCGCTAATGAGTTTTATGCCTTTGTAATCACATGGTGTTTCACACATCCACACAATATTCATATAATTTGATAGATCTCCTCATACCGAGCAACTTTGCCTCAAGAACCACTGCTGTCAATCAAATCATTTATTAAATATTCTCGATTTTGTAAAAAACCTACTTTTGCAAACTAGTCCTAGGTTTTTCACTCAACCACTGCAGCACAATTCTCTGGACTCTCTAGGTCAATAATTATCAAAGAAAAAAAAAAAGTTGAACTTCACCCTTTGGGTAGCTATAATGGGGTCGTTTAGAAACGGGGCATGTCCAAATATACCACAAGCCTATAAATCCTAAACAAAAACTCAAACTTCATGAAACTAGGTGAGCACATTCGTGAGATGATTCTAAACAAGCACGCAAAGCTTTTTGGACCATAGGTGGCGCTGTAACAGTTAAAAAGGCTTCAAAAACACTATATTTCTTTGGTAAATGACCTGCAATTGCCAAAAATGCTCTTTTTAATCATTGATTTAGCTGTTTACAGGCATGTTAAATAATACAAAATGTATTTTTCCTTAGGTGCTGAAATGTTTGAAAGGGGTCATATGATGCTGCTAAAAAGAACATTATTTGGTGTATTTGGTGTAATGAAATGTGTTTGTGGTTTAAGGTTAAAAAAACCACATTATTTTCCACATACTGTACATTATTGTTTCTCCTCTATGCCCCGCCTTTCTGAAACACGTCGATTTTTACAAAGCTTATCGTTCTAAAAAAGTGAGGTGTGCTGTGATTGGCCAGCTATCCAGTGCGTTGTGATTGGCCGAATACCTCAAGCGTGTGACGGAAATGTTACGCCCCTTACCATATTGTGACGATGCCCTGTCAGGCCAGAGCGATGATTCAACAACATAAAAACCCATTATAAACGCGGCATTCGTTGCATCAAGTGGGGACATAATTATGGATTATATTTGGATTGGCGGTATGGTTCTGTTCTGGGCAAGAACTCCCTGTGCCTCCATGCAGCCTAGCATGGATGAGAGCAGGGAGAGCATCAATAACCCCCAGGGTAAACCGAACAAAACTACATAAATGTATTGCAGATATTGTTAAAGTTCAATAATTTTATGTACACATTTTAGAATTAGTCTGATTAAAGGAGAATCAGAAGGCTGAATCCCGACTGACAGAGGAGGAGTTGGGGATGGAGGAGGGTAATTAGCTATTGAGC
>NW_015555741.1:714842-735862 GCF_001515605.1 Sinocyclocheilus anshuiensis | reverse complement strand
AGTACGGCGAGAGCAAAACGGGACCAGCCGCCTAGGTCAGGCACTGCAAAAGCCTTGATGACGACACACGTTATTCTCATTGGTTAGATTCTGTGATGACAAGCACGATGTGTGCTGCATGCTTATTCTAACAATTCAATTCCAATGCTCACAGATCTGTGTTTATATAACAGTAAAGCATTTTTAGGTAGTCACACTGTTATATTGAGTCACGTTCGAATCAGGCAGCTTATAATCAATGCAGAGAATTCACGTGTTCAAGTTAACGAACTTGAACGAATCGGAGGTAAGACCATTGGGGAAGCGAATTCCACTTCTCTAAATTCCCGATTCCTAGTGATGATGGTGTTTTGCCTGCCGAATTCGCCATTTAATTAGCTATTGAGCAATGCGAAAAACTGCTGATAATACTGAGGGACCTTATATATGAATGCTTAGATAGGTGTCGTATTCCCATAAGTAGATGGGGATCAGCTGAAGGTCAGCTGATGCGAGCTTGACTAACGTGACCTGCCAGAACTAACGCTACGCTTGATTTTTAGGTAGGCGTGGCTGACTCTTAACTTTTATAAAGAATATCTCTTTGGATTTGAGACTTTAGTCTTTGCAACTTTACAGATCTGCTTTATGCACCAATAGCTTGTAACACTCCAAAGAGAAAGGAAAAATTGAAATCGCATCATATGACCCCTTTAAAGCACTAGAACCCCGTTAATTGCTGTTTGCAGCTATATTTTTTGAGTAGTATTAAAGGGATAGTTTACCCAAAAATGAAACTTCTGTCATCATTTACTCACCTTGATTTTGTTCCAAGCCTGTTGGACTTTCTTTTTGCTGTTGAACACAACAGATATTTTGAAGGTTGTGTTTTTTTTGTTTGTTTTTTTCCTAGTGTGGAAGTCAGTGGCTACCATCAACTGTTAGGTTACCCACATTCTTCAAAATATCTTCTCGTGTTCAACAGAAGAAGGGAACTTAAATGTTTTTTAACAACTTAAGGGTGAGTAAATGATGACAGGGTGAACTATCCCTTTAATATCTGTAGCACAAACAGAAAGTTAATACATTTAGTATGATGAACTCTGATGGTGATTCTTACCTTAGAAAATACCGCTAATTACCTGACATTTCTGAAGTGTAGAACAGAAATGCAACCTGAACTGTGATGAGAAACGAGAGAGACAGACAGAGAGAGACATAATTAGAGTTTCGCAGTCGATCTCCAGCTCTCCTGACAGTGAGAATCTCCTGCAGGCCCGGATTTACAGCTCTGGATGGTTCTATTTTGGGAGTCGTGTGTCTGTTTGGCCCGGTTCCTGCGGTTCCTGTCGAGCGGATCTTCTGCTCGTGTGGCTATATGCACCATTTCTCACCCTGACACTCAAATTTACATCCTGCCTGTTTTCCGCATGACCTGCTTTTCTCATTGGCTGCTTCTGCCCTCTGCCAAATGACACTAACTAAATTCAGTCTAACTAAAACTCACAATGAGGAAATTCATCTGATTTTGACCAGCGAGGTCTTCTCTTTCGGTGACTTTGTCTTGCATTCTTTCTGAAACATAAACTGAGGATATTTTCTTCATTAAAACAATGCTCAAATTTCCTCTGATAAATACATTAAAATGTTACTGAATGGTTGCAGGCAGGTGGTTTGGACACACTGTACAGGATTTTTTCTTCCCACTTAAAAATATTCGCAGTTTCATTGAAATTCTTGTATTATCTAGAGGCAGATTTGAATGTTCAGAGGTTAACATTTCATCACTCAGAAGTTCTGCTGTAGTTTCTTCAAAAAAAATCCTGAGGGAAATAAAAGTAGACACAAAGGAGATACTAGCTGACATACAGTAAGAATATATATTAAAAAAACACATTTCTGACTTTTAATTTCACATTTTGGTAAAAAATCTGAGCACATTCTGAGACATTAAAGAGATAGTTAACCCAAAAATGATAATTTTGTCATCATTTATTTACCTTTATGTTGTTCCAAACCTGTATGAGTTTCTTTCTTCTGAAACAGTTGACAGTAGCCATTGACTTCCATAGTATGGTAAAAATTTAATATGGAAGTCAATGGCTACCAGCAACTGCTTGGTTACCAACATTCTTCAAAATACCTTCTTTTGTGTTCAACAGAAGTCAGAAAGTCATGCAGGTGTAATAGAGCATGAGGGTTAATATATGATGACAAAATGTTTGCGTGAACTACCCCTTTAAGATCTCCTCAGAGGAGACATGTGAGATTGCGGGTCTTTTTTCTCAGAAGAAACATCTAAGTCATTTGCTCTCTGTTTAATATTTGTGATGTCTGGAAGAAACATTTCAGATATTATTTTTTCCTGTGGACCCTTAACTAATAACAAGTATTCAATGCTTTTTCAGTCACGTTTCCTTGATAAAGTGCGAATATGATTTTCCGTCGAGAGCCTGTGAAATGCAGAAAGTTTCAGTGTCTCTTATTGCTGTGGCATTCAGGACGCAACACACACTGAGCAGGTTTCTGTGACGTTTCACATGCTGCTGGGATTCAAATGGGGAGCTTTATAACTGCAGTACTTTGCAATGACACATTTTCCTCAGATAAAAGCACATTTTCTCTGGTCTGACCTGAAAAAAGAATGACCTGGTGCCCCGTCTGCTGTTTTCGCTGTCTGTCTCTCACAGCGAGTGTGTGTATGCATGTGCGTGGCACCAGTTTGATTTGGTTTGCGTTCGGTGGAGAGCGGAGCGATATTGATGGAATGTCCCCTGTAGCCCAGCAAATTTAATTTCCCCAACAGTCGTCCACATCCCACAGTTCTTAGTCCTAACACAATAACAGCTACCTGGAGCAGTTCTGCTTTTCTAAACACATCCTGTATTTAAACTGTGGGCTTTTTCAAACACATTGTGTAGTGTGGATGACACCCTTCAATGCCATGCTCACCTGAGGCTCTGAGATCGAAGAACCTACTGTGAATCCAGGCTAAGAAAAAAAAATGGTTATAGGGAGACACTGGCTCCTGTGATGAAACATTGATAAATAAACAAATTATATAAACATATATAAAACATACAGTATATAAAAATATAAGCACTGTTTGATAGTTCTCCTCAGAGATTACTCTGGTCTTTTTTTTAGGAAGAAACATACGAAGTCTCATATCACCCACACATACATAATGTATGTAATCAATACACACATAATCAATTTTAGCATTCTGAAAATGTTATGAGAATGTTCATTTTGAACGTTTTTTTCCTGGTTATGCAAACATAGAGGAACATTCTGAGGAATATTATCATTTTGAAACCATCATGAAAACATTATTTCGGAATGTTTTTAAACGTTCAAAACTTCAAGTTTTTGTAAGTATTAAGAACATTTAAAATGTTATGAGAAGGTTACATTTTAATGTTCTCTCAATGTTGAAACACCCAGTTTTTATATTTAAAGAAATGTTTTCTTGGTTATGTAAACGTTAGAGGAATGGTTTTGAAACCATTATGGCTTTGAAACATTTTTAAAATGTCTAAAATGTCTGTTTTTTATGTATTAAGAAAGCTTATTCTTGGTTATGTGAATGTTAGAGGAACATTCCATTGTATGATTATTTTATGAGAATGTTACATTTTAATGTTCTCTAATCATTTACAACACCCATTTTTTATATATAAGTAATATTTTTCCTTGATTATGGGAATGTTAGAGCAACAACTTGTATAAATGTTCAAAACATACTTTTTTATTAAGAACATTTTTATTAACAGAGCATTAAGAACATTTTTCTTGGTTATGTAAACAGCAAAGGAACATTCCATTCTACCATTCTGAAAATGTCTTGAGAGTGTACTATTGTTATTACTGAAGAAATGTATTAAACATAGTTCTGAACAAATTCTGAGAACATACAAACTAAATCATAAGGATGTTCTGAGAACATTGTTCCAAAAGTATATCAAGAATGTCCCATAAGCATTATTTTAAGAATGTTTCGTCCTAACATTTACATAACCTTTAAAAAAGTTATTGAAAATTATGGGAATGTTTGCTGTTACCTGGGTTGTTAAAGATATGTGCAGAAAACACTGGTGATTGAAATGATTTTTGACATAACGGTGTATGTGTCACAATTATGGACTTGAGTTTTGTCTTTTGTGTTTCCTTTTCCTGTTTGCCCTTATTTGGTTTTGTTCCTGCCTTGGTTTAATTCATTAGGTCACTATCTTGTTTAGTTCATTATCAGTTAACCTCCTGCACCTGTGTTGCCCTCATTAGTTGCCTCATTTAAGCTCACTCCTTTGTTCAGCGCTCGGTTAGTTATTGTTTGTGTTACTGCTGTTGTTGGCCTGTCTTCATCATCTTGGATTACTATTAAATATTATAGAGATTATCTTCGTCTTCGTGTGCCTTTCCTCGACCTGAGCGTGACAATATGGATGCACAGTTTTCCTGACTAGATTTTAATTTATCATCGCACATTTTTATTTTATCACATTTGCCACATTTTAATAGTGGCAACCATAATCACAGTCTTAAGATCTGTACAGTATAGAAACTAATCAGAATTGGAAGAAAATGTCAAATGAACTAATGAAAATAAATATTCCAAGTTAGCTTTGAGTGAGGAACAGAGCATGCTGTCTTAATTCAAAGTAAATTAATTCATAAAATGCTAAATATGGGGCCTTTAAAGGCATATTGTGATTAATCTGTGTAATTTCTGCAGTAATGTTTTGGTCTTCTTCTGATCAGAGAGTGCTTTTCTGACAGAGCTAGTTTGCGCTGACACAATTTAATAACATCAAATCATCTCTTAATGACTCCAAGCTGCACTCTAAATAAGATGAAACGTTCACATGGCTTCGGCACACAATTACAGGCCTTCATTTCATTTGCAGCTGAAAATTCATTCGGAAAAGATTTATTTGATAAAACACTTTCTGTTTTGACCCCACAGCAACTCAAATCTTAAACTACAATTCAAATGGGAAGAGGTTATTCAAAAATCACGATTCTTACTACCTTAAAAGTGGTGCATACAAATCAAAAAGTCAAACAGTAACCTTCTCAAACTCCTTTTATGCGGGTTGTGGGCAATATTAGACAATAATACTGTGCATGGATGCTTACATCAAAAATCCACCGGAAATAGTGTGCTGTGGACCTTTGGAAAGCTATTTTCAGTGTATTATGATTCGGGACGCACTAATCCCAATCTCGAATGCCATTTAGGACAGATATTGCACAAATTGTTATTCATCCCAGGTCATCTAAGGATCCTCATTAAATAAAAACCTCAAGCTAATGCGGCTGTTAAAAGGTCTACAGCAATTTAATTTTCCCCTGATATGAAAAACATGTCTAATAGGTCAGTTGTGATTTGAGTTACCGAGATTACTAAATCAGGCTTTCTTTTAAAAATAAATATTGTCCTTTATAATAAGAAGCTGTGATAGGAAAACTAATCATATGATATTATAAGAAACCCTTTGTTCGGTTGTTTGGCTTTGTTACCTAAATAAGAACTGGGACAGGAAAGATAACACACTCGTCTGTGTGTATCTCCACCATACATCCATCGCAGAATGAAAATGATCCAGCTATATTAAAGGAGTGTAGTTAACGGGGCAGAAGGGTTTGTTAACCCTGATGTATTAATGAGAGGACAGACTGCAGTAACAGGCTGTAGAGCAGGCTAATTAACTCATGAACACATGCACATCTCCAGAGTTCGCGTAGGGTCGTGTATGTTTGTGCGTTCTGTCGTATTATTTAGTGTAAGTAGTTGTACAGTGTTGCTGAGCGAGCCCTGGAGTAGTTGACCTGAATGAGAAAAGTGGCCATAGAAGAGGAATAGCCTGCTATAGCGCCCCTTGTGGCAGCACTGAGGATGCAATGCGAACTTTGTGTTATAAATTGGTCATTTTGTGCCTGCTTGTTCCACTGTTTCTAAAAAAAGAAAAACGCATTGAGTTATTTTAAATGCGCTCATAGGAATATCAAACATGAAAATGAGGAAAAAGTAAACCATTTGATGTGAGAGTATCTGAAAGCGATGGAAGCCCGTTTCCACCACAGAATAAAACTATTTTAAAAAAGTAACTGTGACTTTATCTCACAATTTTGACTTTGTTTCTTGGAATTCTGAGAAAAAAATTAGTGATAATTGCAAGATATGAACACAGAATTGCAAGGTATAAACTTTTATATATAAAAACATTTTTCTCGAATTTTTAAATATATATCTCGCAATTCTGACGTTTTCCCTCAGAATTCTGACTATATATATCTCACAATTCTGACTTTTTTTCTCTAAATTCTGAGATCTCGCAATTCTGACTTTTTCCCTCAGAATTCTGAGTATACATCTCGAAATTCTACGGAGCCCCTAAAGGGACATGGTGGTGGGAAAAAATTCGGGGTGGGAGGAAAAAAAAAATCTTTTTTTTTTGCGTTCTCTCGCAAAACTGTTGCGTTCCCTCAAGAAACTTTTGCGTTCTCTCGCAAAGATATTTGCGTTCCCTCGCAAAACCTTTGCGTTCTCTGGCATAACCAGTTGAGTTTAGACAAACACTTCCTGTTTACTTTACGCTTCCAGTGGTTCAGACAGCTCCGTACAGTCATAATGGAGCAGTTCATAGAGTTTTATTTTGAACTTGGACTGACGTATAAAGAAATACGGTCAGTGCTTTGTTCAAGGCACGGTTTTGACATCAGTGAAAGACACCTGAAAAGGATATTACGCGCAAAAGGACTGTTTCGACGGAAAAGTTACTCGGCCTTAGTGGACCTTGTTGATTTCATAAGTCATCAGCTGCAGTACTCTGGGCAACTTCATGGGTATCGATGGATGTACGCGAAATTTAGAGAGAAGGGTCTGCGTGTGAGAAAAGAGGATGTGCGCATGGTGCTGAAGGAATTGGATCCTGCAGGAGTTTCAGTGAGGAGAGCCAGACGTCTCAGACGGCGCAACTACTTTGCTAAGGGACCAAACTTTATTTGGCATTTTGACTCATACGATAAGTTAAAGCCATATGGCGTTTGTATTAATGGCTGCATTGATGGCTTTTCGCGTAAGATTATTTGGCTTAATGCCTACACAACTAGTAGCGATCCAACGCTAATCGGTGGTTACTATATTGAAGCGGTGGAGCGTTTGGGAGGATGCCCTAGAGTTGTTAGGGGGGGATCTTGGAACTGAAAATGGTCATGTAAGAGACTTTCAACGTTTTCTTCACATCAGTCAAGAAGATGAAACCCTTGACAGCTATTTGGAAGGTGCAAGTACTGCCAACCAAAGGATCGAGTACTGGTGGGGGTTTCTGCGCAAAGAGTGCATGGAATTCTGGATTTCCCTGTTCGCTGACCTTAGAGACAATGGATTCTTCGATGGAGGATTCTTGGACAAAAGTTTGCTCCAGTTCTGCTGCATGGGACTCATCCAAGTGAGTTTATCTGAAATTATGTTTTGATGCTTGTGTGTGTGTGTGTGTGTGTGTGTGTGAAAGAGAGGGAGAGAGAGAAAGTGGGAGACTGGGCAGGGCGAAAGAGTAGGGAGAGAAGGGGGGAAGTCACCAAAATTGGAAATTTTGGCATTACCCAATTGTTCCAAACAATACAACACATGACTGTTTTTGGTGGGACACAAAAAGGAGACATTCAGAGCAGTATCCATCATCCTTTGGTTTCCACAGATGTCTGGATGTTTAAAACAATGATACACTTAGTAAATGAGGACACAATTTACAGTTTTGAGTTCTCCCATTTCAAAGTTTTGCCTAATTTTATTTTTATTGTAATGTTTTACAGGATGAGCTGGATGACACTGCACTGATTTGGAATGCACACACCATTAGGCCATCAAAGAACATCAGTAACCCCAGTGGTCGGCCCAGTGTGATGTATGCACTGCCTGAGCTCTATCACACCAGAGACTTCCTCACCTCAGCCGACACTGAAAGTGTTCAATTGTGCAAGAACAAATGCACTTTCCAACGCCCCATACCATGTGATCCAGATGTAAATGAACTGTGTAATGTTATAATCTCTGAGTCTCAGGTGAACATTCCACGAGACCCATATCAAGCTGTGAACTTGTACATGCATTTAAGAGATGTGATCAGGGCATTACTGTAAGAAGGCAAGGTCATTTTTATCTGAAATATTTACATAATCTGTAGACAATACTGTCCCCAGGGGAAACCTGCAACATTGTGGAAAGTTTTTATACAGAATTACAATTTACCAGACTACAATCTTGACACATAGAAGTCATTAAAAATTAAAACACTTTTGCAAAATTGTTTATGGTTTACAAAATTGTTTATAACTGGAAAGAAAGGCTACCGAGAACATTTTAATTTCCAAATTTGAATTACAATTTACCAGACTACAATCTTGACACATAGAAGTCATTAAAAATTAAAACACTTTTGCAAAATTGTTTATAACTGAAAAGAAAGGCTACCGAGAACATTTTAATTTCCAAATTTGAACCTGTATCAACATGTAAACTCTGTTTAAACTTTATGAAATAAAAAAAGGTTAAAGATTCAGAGAACTTTCCTTACTAACAACCAAAATGGTACTGCATAGAATGGAAATCAGAATGTTTGCTAAAATTTCAAGTACAGTTTCAATTCAAAAAGTTTGAATAGCCTAACTATAATTAATCCATATTTTAAAACATTAAACTCACTTTTTTTCACTGTAAACAAAATGAATGTAAGATTGAATTGACATAAGAATCAAATAATAATTTAGCAATATTAATGGCTGAAGGATTTTAAAACAAAACAAACCTGACCACATATTATGTGGTTACATTTTATGTAATTAACAAAAAAGTTAATGATTCAGTGTAATTTCCATACTAACAAAAAAAGTGACGTTGCATACGATGAAGATTGTTTCAATACTTTGCAGATGCAAAAATATAAATTTAAAAATATACTGAAATTTCTTTTGTGCAAACAAAACACTTACAAGACGACAATCAAATAACAATTAAACAGTACTAAAAGCACTGATGATATGCTTTCAAAGAGAACAAACTTGACCACTTGCTGGAAAACTCTACAGCTATTTGAATAGAAAATGAATGTTATGCCAGTCAAATGTAAATCAACGTAATAATATAGGGGCCATTTAAATTAATAGTTATCCAAAAACTGCTGCTGTTTGTAGCATGCTGTTCTTTTTCACAAGGTACATAAAAGTACCTTCACACAGATTGTTACCAACAAGTTCATAACTACAGACAATCAAGTTCCAAAAAAGTGACTTTGATGACTGAACTATTACTGAGCAGCATCAAATTCACAGGATGTCCATTTCAAAGTAATCACTAGAGAGAATGTTGTCAAACTCTGTGCGGAGGTCTGGGTAAGAACTGTACGTGTAAGATAAATCAAGAGTAGCTCCACAGGTATGAGCTACTGGTCTTCTGCTGAGGCCAGATTCTGCATTGAAGCTTACCTTGATTTGATCAACACATATAACAGAAGAACCAGTGCAGAACCGAAGAAATTTTTCTGCTTTGCTTTGGTCAGCATTTCTGAGATAACGTTGCAGATGATTGAATACCATCTGTTCTTTCTAAGAGCAAATCGCCTGTGTTGTTTGAAGTAGCTGTGCCACTTTTTTGCCAGTGGCCTTCTTTGTGTCATACAGAGACACTAGACTTTCCTGGTCTGGTACTTTCAGCAGTGCAAATGGCATGGCTCTGGAGAAACAATCTATTACATATTTGGGCTCTTGAAGAATTGCTTTGTGAGCCATTGTTTGGATAGCAACTTTCATGGTGTTTTTTGGAGGGATGCAATGGGAGCCCATTCTTGTGAAGAGGTCAAGCAAATCATCTTGACCACATTCCTCCAGTGTGCCTTGACAAGCCTTTGCAACGGCATTTCGTTCAGTCAAAGAAAGGTAGTAATGGAAAGATGACATCAGGACATCGTCATTGACTGAGTCAATTCCATGCATACATGCTAAAATGAAAGCACTGGAAAGCCTTACTGGCAGTACACCAAGGTCAAGTAATCCTTTTACCCAGATCCTTCCTACTGCCTCCCATTCAGCTTCAGAGAAGTCTGGTCTCAATCTAGGAACCCACTCATCTTCCCCTTCACACTGTTCAAGGAACTGATCCCAGAATGCAGTGTAAACTTCTCTGGACACTCCAGCATCATCTACAGCTTTCTCATTTACAAATTCCATCTTCAGAGTATACTGAATTATGCTGCTATCCATGAACACAGCCAAAAGATCTTCTACAACCTTTACCCTGTGTATTAAAGCATGCACAACTTTTGCATTTTCTGAGTTTCCAGATGAAGTTATAAGAGAAAGATGGTTTCCTGAATGGGATGGCAAATTTTCTGGTGGTGAAGGCATTTCACTACCCATCTAGAAAAGGCAAGGTAAAAACAATTTATAACAATTATTCCGAGATTTCTTTATTTTCTACTAATCAGTTAAATAATTTTTCAAAAATAGTTTTCCCACCCTAATATTGTTCTAAACAAGCTTTTCTTTATGGAGGACGAAACCTGCAAAAACAATAAATAAATAAATACACAAATAAATAAATAAATGCATATTTATTTATTTATTTGTGTATTTATTTATTTATTTATTGTTTTTGCAGGTTTCGTCCTCCATATTTCTTTAGTGTCACTGTAAAATGGCACTGTGTAATCAAGTTAAAGTTGCTAAGCAATAATAATAATAATAATAATAATAAATATATATATATATATATATAAAACTGTAATAAAATAACTATTTGATCATTTATTTTAGTTAGATTTTGAATACTTAAGTTTAGTTCCAGATTTTCCAGTTGTGTTACTTCATTCTTTTTTCAGTTAATGACAATGTTTTTATGTAGTTTCTGTTCAAATTGATTTAAGACATATTTTCCTGACACAGTTCAGTCCCCATTCTTTGTAACTGCATGAAAAAAAATTTTTTACAAGCTCCCCATTTGTAATCAGGATGTACATTGTCTCTGGCTTGCTTAGTTGGGGACACTTCATTTCCAGCAATACCGTTGACTTGATTGCAAAGATACTATTTAAACTGAGCTGGATGTTGACATCACTGAATTCAATGATGAACTGTCTTTAACTGAAAAATGAGTGTTTACTATTGTCATTTTGCATTATTGACACTATTTTCCTAATTAATGCTGTTCAGTTGCTTTGACACAATCTGTATTGTTAAAAGCGCTATATAAATAAAGGTGACTTGACTTGACTTGACATTGTAGTTTTAAGGTGATTTATAATATGCATTTAATGCTTGTATTTTGAATATTTAATTTTCAAATCTATACTGTGACATTCGGTCCATCAGGATCACATTACCTGTATGATGTTCTCATTCCATGTTATTTTAACTTCTTGGTCCTCATCTGTTTGTTCAAGTTCTTCTCCTTCGTTCCATTCAACTGTGTCTTCTTTATCATCATCATCTCCAAGATTCTGAACTATGCTGTTGTGTAACGGAGGAATCTGATTGGTCAAGTCGATGAATTCATAGCTTCTCTGAAAATCAAAGTACTCATGTAAATGCTGTGGACTTTTCGATAGCTGTGCACATTGTCTCCACAATGCATCAGTCTCCTCGTCACTTGAGCTGCTTGCGAGTCTTTGGATGGTGTGTGTTCTTTGGATATCTCTGGGTGGTGAAAGAGAGTCGTGTGATGTGCTGGGTGTCTCGAAGGTAAAACCACTCTGAGGAACATCCTTCATTCCTCTTGTACTCTGGGCTTCTGTCCTTACTTGTCTCTGAAAAACATTCAATATAACATTCATTGATTAGCATTTAATTCCAAATTAAATTATGTCAGGGCTGCAGCAAACAATTATTTAGACAATCGATTAATCAGCGGTTGTTTCACAGATTAATCAGTAATCAGTAGGCTTTGATCGATAATTCAGTTATACATAGTCTATACATTTTCATATACACATAGAGCTACTTTATAGCAAAAAATCAAATTGTAATTCTAACTGAAAGTGACACTGTTTTTTCATTATTAATACTGTAAAGCTGCTTGCTTTAAAGCAATGTATTGCATAAAGCATCATATAAATAAACGACTTGACTGGATTGCAGACTGCAGAGCTGGTGCAAACATATCAAAATCGCTATGATCAGATGTATTCTCACCACATTTTTGTAGTGTGTTTATTTTGTCATTGAAACAAAAGCACACTGCAACACTGGGAAGTTTGCTAACAGTAAACCATAACAAAAACATTTATGTTATCGTTATTGCTGTCAACGTTGTGGATAATGGGGACTAATCGTTTTAGCCCTAAATGATCATGAACAATTC
Organism: Sinocyclocheilus anshuiensis; assembly: GCF_001515605.1. Taxonomy (NCBI): domain Eukaryota; kingdom Metazoa; phylum Chordata; class Actinopteri; order Cypriniformes; family Cyprinidae; genus Sinocyclocheilus; species Sinocyclocheilus anshuiensis. Next base: position 723,528 of record NW_015555741.1, on the reverse strand, counting down.
TTCTGTGACTGTATTTACAAATGAAGCCCAAAATACATTCAAATAAATTCAAGTCAGAGTCTTCATGATTTTACTAACCTTCCTCTTGGTGTCTTTGTTAGATGAAAGTCTGCCATCCAATAAATGTGTGCTTGTATCCTCAAGATCACTGTCATGTCCATGCGATGACACTTTTGCAGCAGGTCTCTCAGTATCACTGTCTAATCCATCCTGTAGTAATGAGTTTTCATTACATTCTTCTTTATCACCATCAGATAAAGATTCTACATCTGTGAGGCACACCTCTTGTTTAGTGCAAATGTAAAATCTCAACAATTTCAGTTTGGTTAGTTCATACAGATCTCCAACAGCGCTGTCCATGGGAATGTGGTTTCTTTTAAAATCACAAACATGAAAAGTGAAGTCTGTTTCTGGACCTTTTGGTGACTCTCCATTTGGGAATAAAAGGTTCTTTCCCATTTCCATTATTTGTAAAACAGTTGTCTTTTTTTGAACTGTCAAATGCCTAGTGCCACCACCATTATTGGTCCTCACTTGTTGGTATCCATTATGGCCGAAGTGAAGCCACCCAATTTCAGTTCTCCTGGAGGTTCTTTCTGCAGATACATTTTTGTGTCTTGCCATTAAATTCTTTTCCACATGCTTTTCCATGCAAAGCTTTAGCGGACTTTGATCCCAGTTTCCTTGCTTCAATTTTAGCTCTCAAATTTGGTAACAGAGATTCTTTATCAGAGCAGGCCGCTGTTTGTTGCCAGAAGGAGATGACAGCCAGTCGGTCACCATATGAACTAATATACTTTGCCATTTGCTCATCAGTCATAACAGAGAGCACAGACTTGTCAATCTGAAAATGCCATGAAAATGTAATTTTATAGATTAGTTTTTGAAAGAACAAATGCACCCATTAATTCATAATACATTAATTAACAGTCTATATTTATTAACATGTATTTTTTTAAACATGTAACAACATTTACATAGAAAAGTAACAGTGAAAGTCACATCTATTCATCTACATGCCATGCTGATTTTACAGTGGAGTTCAGTATATGAACTTTGAGAGTATAAATAATCTAACAAGCTAGCTAGTAGCTACTGGTAATTACAGTTGAGTGAAAATGTTGGCACCCCCAACCCCCCAAATTCAATTACTTTTAGTACTGTCCTGATGAAGCTCTTTCACATTACACATATTTACATCTATTCCACATGCAATACCTCATAATTACTATGAATAATACAAATGAAATTGAATATGAAAATGAAACAATTATACCAATGAAAGGGTTTAAAAGATTATATCCTCTTGATCATTTTTATATGTTGCCTGTTTGATGATGATTAATAACTGTTTGTTTGTTCTGTGATAGTTGCACATGTCACACCCCTACTCGTGCCGGTCCACGGGTTACCTGTAGCTGCTTGCAAATGCACTTATTTTCAATTTAAAAACCCTCTTGTTCCTTCTCATTTTTAATTATGCTCTATATACACTCATTTAACTAATAATCAAACTTGGAGTTGTGAAATTCAGATATTGATACATCTCTTATGACAAATTACTTGAATGCGTCTCATTTTGTAAGTTAGTTTGGGTAAAAGTTTTTGCTATGAATAAATGTAAATTTACAGTTGTGTGTTGTGAGTCTTCCATACAATGCTTGGAATCCAGCTTTTCACAATTTAATTTAAAGGACTCAAGGACTCAGTGATGCTCAAGAAGGCAACACACTATATTAAACTATAGTAAACTTTTCATCAGTATACGGTCTGTGTAATTTATATGAGATAAAAGGTTTTTTTCTTTATTTTTACACATCATTCATTGCAGTTTACACAGATCATATAACTTTATCAAAAGAATACATTCTCTGGGCTCTAGTGTGTTGAATTCTTGATTATCAATGGATATGTGTATTGTCTGTAATAGTTCTGTATGAGTCCCTTTAACTGTCCTTAGTGAAAAAGCAGGTTCTCAGCATCATATAGGACACAACTAAAAAGTGCAGAAAATGCTGGGAAACCAAAGAATGTGCAGTAGCTCAAGGATTTTGCTTAACAACAGTGAGCACTTTTATGTCTCAAGACAAAGCAGGAACTCATGAACAGCGCACCAAAAATACAGTCAATGATCAATGATCATCCAGGAAGCCAAACATTCTAAAAACCAGGGGGATGCACATTTTTGTTCAGTTTTCATTTATGTTATTGTGGAATAGATGCAAGTATCTTCTGTTAAGTAAAATACCTATATTAGGCTATTTTACAGTTCTAAAACTGTGCAATGTAAATTATCTCTTATTTTTGCAAACTTATACACTCCTAGGCCCTATAAGATAACTTTTATTCCTAGTGAACCAGGTAACTATCGAAGGTACATAATTTCTGATTCTACATGACGCTTGGCATGTGGAGAACTGTCATGTGGTAATATACTGACAGCCTCTGGTTGCCCTGGCTAGCAATAATTAAAACATAGCCTAGGCCTATATGTGGCCCTTTTTTATGGATAGGATATCAAATGTTTAACGTTACACATACGGGGATACACGTCAACACCTTAGGTTGCATCATTAAAAATAGCTATCATTTACATATTAGCTAAATATAGGTCCATTGGTCTTTAATGAAACATTACCCACCTTGTCCCTTTTCATGAGGATGATGTCCTCTTCTGGAACATCTCGTGACCTTAAAAACTCCTGCAGATCGTCCTCCATCGCAGAGCTACAACAATTATTATTAATAATTATTGTATTGTAATCACGTTGGGGTTTGGTTGATTCTTCTATTTAAATAATAAAAAACGACTTTAATATATGATAACTTACCGCGAAAGACTGACAACCTTTCTCCAATGCAGCTGCGTACATCCAAGATCACTCAAGTGATGCTATGCAAACAAAAGCGCGAAGCACCACGCAGGCCTCTCGCGAAACGTGAGTTCTCGCGAGAGAAGTTTTGCGAGGGAACGCAAATATCTTTTCGAGAGAACGCAAAGTTTCTCGAGGGAACGCAAAAGTTTTGCAAGAGAACGTTAAAAAAAAAATTTTTTTTTCCCTCCCACCCCGAATTTTTTTCACTCACCCCGATTTTTTTCCCACCACCATGTCCCTTTGGGGGCTCCGTACAATTCTGACTTTTTTGTTCTCTAAATTCTGTTTATATCTCACAATTCTGACTATTTTCTCTAAATTCTGCATTTATATCCCACAATTACGACTTTTTTCTCTAAATTTTGCGTTTATATCTCACAATTCTGACTATTTCTCTAAATTCTGCGCTAATATCTCACAATTCTGACTTTTTCTCTAAATTCTGTTTATATCTCGCATTTCTAACTTTTTCCCTCAGAATTCTGAGTATACATCTGGCAATTCTGACCTTTTTTTTCTCTAAATTCTGTTTATATCTCACAGTTCTGACTATTTTCTCTAAATTCTGTTTATATCTCACAGTTCTGACTATTTTCTCTAAATTCTGTTTATATCTCACAGTTCTGACTATTTTCTCTAAATTCTGTGTTTATATCTCACAATTCTGACTATTTTCTCTAAATTCTGTGTTTATATCTCACAATTCTGACTATTTCTCTAAATTCTGCGTTAATATCTCACAATTCTGACTTTATCTCTAACTTTTGCATTTTTTTCTCAATTCTGTGTTTATATCTCACAGTTCTGACTATTTTCTCTAAATTCTGTGTTTATATCTCACAATTCTGACTATTTCTCTAAATTTTGCATTTCTATGTCGCAATTCTGACTTTCTCTCCAAATTTTGCATTTCTATGTCGCAATTCTGACTTTTTCTCTAAATTCTGAGTTTATATTGCATAATTCTAACTTTTTTCCTCAGAATTCTGAGTAAATATCTCGCATTTCTGACTTTTTTCTCTAAATTCTGAGTTTATATCTGGCAATTTTGCCCTTTTTTCTAAGAAATCTTTCTGTTGCAATTCTGACTGTTTCTCTAAATTCTGCATTTAGTACTCGCAATTCAGATTTTTCTCAGAATTCTGAGTTTATATCTCGCAATTTTTACTTTTTTCTCAGAACTCTGAGATTTTATCTCACAATTCTGACTTTTTATCTCACAAATATAACTTTTCTTCTTAAAATTTCCATTTCTGAATTCTGAGATAAAAATTTGCAATTAGCTTTTACATTTTTTTATTATCCTGTGGTGGAAACAAGCTTTTTGGTTCCTTTGGGTGATTCACAAATGACTTGGCAGGAACAGCCATCAATAAATCATGGGCTGAGAAGTTCATCTGAAAAAACATGTTCATCAAAAAACTCATTCTAATTTCTCGTGCACATACTTTTTATTTATCAGTTTTTTTTGTTTTGTTTTTACCTTATAGTTAGTTGTCTGTTTTGTTTATCGGCCACTGGTTATTATATTATTTTAAATTTTTACTTTTAACAATACTTTATGCAAAACATTACTTTAAAAACATTAACTGAATTCTCAATGAATTTGAACAGGTACTTAGGCCTACATTTACACTTAGATTTGGTAAGAAATCATGCATGCATGACTATTTTAGTGATTTTGTTTAATCACTGTTGCACATTAGGGTTGTGTATATTTGTGCTTTCTGTATATATATGTATATATATATATATCTTTTTTTAACAAGAAAATGCATTCAGTTATTTTGAATGCTCTCATATGAATATCAAACATGAAAATGAGGAAAAAAGTAAACCAGTTCATGGGAGAGTCTTTGAATACTTCACTATTTCCAGCAGCTCCTTTGGGTGATTCGCAAATTACTTGGCAGGAACAGCAATCAATAAAACCTGTGCTGTGAAGAAGTTCATCTGTTACGTCGGTTTGATGATTGATTTCAACATTGAGCCGATTCGTTTCAAACGTTTGCTCTGCACATTAACTATTCATATTCATAATCTGTGTCAGTCACAGTGCTGTAAAAAGCCAGCACTAATATTATTTTGAAAATACATCAAAGTGAAACAGAGATTGACCAAAATCACACTAAAATAGACCTTATGACATGCACATATGATTTCATAACAAATCTTAAATGCAGGTGTGAATAGCAAATGCATTGTTTTTTGCATAATTCATTATATACTGTATATATTATCTTGCCGTCTACACTGTAATAAAACAACCATGCATTTTAAAGCGAAAAAAGAGTATTAAATCCATTTTATCTAGTTAAATTAATTAAAAAAATAACCAAAAATGTGGCATGGAGCCGATTCGTTTCAAACGTTTGCTCTGCACATTAACTATTCATATTCATAATCTGTGTCAGTCACAGTGCTGTAAAAAGCCAGCACTAATATTATTTTGAAAATACATCAAAGTGAAACAGAGATTGACCAAAATCACACTAAAATAGACCTTATGACATGCACATATGATTTCATAACAAATCTTAAATGCAGGTGTGAATAGCAAATGCATTGTTTTTTGCATAATTCATTATATACTGTATATATTATTATCTTGCCATCTACACTGTAATAACAAAACAACCATGCATTTTAAAGGGAAAAAAAGAGTATTAAATCCATTTTATCTAGTTAAATTAATAAAAAAAATAACCAAAAATGTGGCATGAATTAAAGAGTATACCAATAGCATGATTTTTGTAGATAAACACAACATTTACGATACATTTTTCTTAACCAACATGTTTAAAATGCTTAAATAGTGAACTACACCAAACAATCGGAGATATCACAATATAAGAACTGCACTGAATATATTATGATATTATTGTATATTAAGGTCCTTGCATTGAGATCAAGTGGATCCAGTGTTATTTATAAATAATTATAATAATAAATAATTGTATTTATTTATATTTTAAATAAGTTTTTTATTTTCATATGTATATTTAATAATTTTGTTATATGCTTTTGTCATTTTATTATTATTATTTTTTTCAATATATAAATTTTTTTAGCTTTAGTCATTTTAGTACTCCCAAATTATTTCAATTAGTTGCAAAGGCAATTTCGGCTTAAGTACTTTAAGTTTTTTTTTATTTTTTTTTATCTAATATTTATTTTATTTCAAAATATATATTTTTTTTTTTACCAAAATAAATTTTAGTTAATAATAATAACAACAACAACACTGATTGGATTGCAGGAGTGTGAAGACACCAGGCAGGAGTTTAAGGCTTTTAGAGACCCTGCGTCACTCTCTGCCAGACAAATGACCTGCCATTATCTGAGAACATGAAGATCTCGGTCCTCTCAGAAACCGAACCCAACAAGAAACATCAATTACACATTTTTAAACAACTCCGTTAGAGTACCAATATATATATATTTTTCCAGAGTGCTCTGCTCTGTGGTGAGTAATGTTCAGCTCTTGTCAAATCTGCTGTGGCCGCTGGCAGCACGCCGGTACAGAAAGCACCCTGGCCGTGAAGCTTGGCAGTGTTTGTCAGAGAAAAGTCCAGCACTCGAATTCTGAGATCATTACTGAAAACATCTCCACAGGCACTCAGTGACCGCGTCTCATGGACCAGAGCTTCATTTCTCAGCTTAAAGGACTTGTCCATGACAATTCGGATTTTGGAGGTCTGGAGCAAGTTTTTGGTTAGCAATGCAGTTGGAGCTGAAGGAAATGTCACCACAGGAACACACAATCTCAACCCATTTACTAGCGACTATCCTGAGTAGTGACATCAAAGACAGTGAAGAGGAAAAGGTATGCTTTTAAAAGCCTGTAAAAAGACATATAGCCCAATTAGTAAATAATGCTTTAAAATATTTTGCATCCAATGAAAGCCAAGTTTGGAATGGCGCATAATTGGCTCAATTTTAAATTGAGTGAACTAGCTCTCTCGTCTCTCTGGTCTAATGAAATAATGAGACAGGCTAAACCCAACAGGTTCAATTATTGAAATGTTTGCTTGTGGATTTTCCATTGTCGAGTCTCTCGGCACAGTTTTTCCTGACACATCCGTGACCCGGTTTAACTCCACTGAAAGTGGAATGAAATATTAATGGAATTAAGTGACAATCATAAGCTGGCAGTAATCTCAAGCCATTCGTCAGCGCAGCTATTACAGCCTGCCAGAGACTTTGAGCGTTTAAAAAAAAAACAAAACAAAAAAAAACACACCAGCTCCTAATAAACTACGTCAATTCTGAACTATGCTATATATAAAACTTAATAGCACATCTTTGCGTTAATGCGCTTTTATATGTAACGCAGTATTATCATAAGTATTGCCTGATATGAAAGGAAAAATAAATAAATAGTACCAGAATAAAGTTTATACACGCGCACACACACACAAAGATATATAAATAAAAACATAACAGAATATAGTAAAATTAAAATAACATTTAAATGAAAAAAAATCTAACAATTAAATGAAAATAATAAATATTAACAGAATTGAGTAAAATATTAAAATTATATTTAATACTATCATATATTAATAAATTAAATAAATATAAATAAAAAATCATATATTTATATAAAATAAATATGACAATTAAATATAAAGTACTTATTATAGTACTTTATATATTATAAAGTCTTACCACTAATAATGTATATAATAAATTAAGTATCGCATTTGGCTGATGTGCATGAATAAATAAATAAAATAAATAAATAAATGTAAATAAATAAATAAAATATAGTGAGATAATGATCATTATTATTTTAATTTGGTATTGCATCCAAAATAAAAAGTTTGTGATTACAATGTGTGTGTACTGTGTATATTTATATGTATATATAAACACACACACACACACACACACACTTAAAAAATAATGACAGGTCTATACATATTTATATATGATTTATATTACACAAATGTAAACAAATACTACACATATTTCTTTCATATATACTGTACATGTATGTGTGTAACCGTTGCAGTCTATCAGTCGTATAATGCATGGCAATGGTAACAGTCTATGAGTGTAAAAAAAAAAAAACCATGCAGACAAATCCAAATTAAACCCTGCGGCTCGTGACGACACATTGATGTCCTAACACACGAAACGATCGGTTTGTGCCAGAAACCGAACAGTATTTATATCATTTTTTACCTCTAATACACCACTATGTCCAACTCTCTTTGGAGCCGCATCCGGTGCGTGAGGTGTGTACGCGCTCTGGCCTAGTTTACGTTCATGGGTGTGTTGTCGCGGGAGGCGCAAACGACAGATAGTTTATTAACAGGAAATAAATAGTGTCCAGAAAAAAAGGGAATCAAGTCTCCAAAATACCTCTACGCACCCCTCCTGGACCCACGAGGACACCAGCGTGTATGCACGGGGAAGAGACCAGTCGCCCGAGGAGCGGCGCGCTCGGCATTTAAACAGCGGCGGCGATGAGGTTCCATTTGGTTCAGGTGTGTGCTCAGAAGTCGGTTTGAACAATCCGGATAAGCGGAAGTAAGTACCATTTTGATTAGCCGTCGCAAGTAAGTACCATTTTGATTAGCCGTCGTAGCTACAATGTTTGTGCACTGTGTAAACAAGGAGTGACTTATACGTGCGAGAGATCACTTCCGGTGCTTGCGTAAACTACACACCTCACGCACCAGATGCCTGCGCGTGCCCAAAGACAGTTGGACATAGTGGTGTATTAGAGGTAAAAAATGATATAAATACTGTTCGGTTTCTGGCACAAACCGATCGTTTCGTGTGTTAGGACATCAATGTGT
>NW_015555741.1:708602-714604 GCF_001515605.1 Sinocyclocheilus anshuiensis | reverse complement strand
GTGGAAAGTCACCACTCCCGAATGAGTTCGCGCGAGAGAACGTAATCTTTTAGTTTTAAGTCGGTTTGAACAATCCAGATATGCGCAAGTAAGTACCATTTTGATTAGCCGTCGTAGCTACAATGTTTGTGCACTGTGTAAACAAGGAGTGACTTATACGTGCGAGAGATCACTTCCGGTGCTTGCGGAAACTACACACCTCACGCACGGATGCCTGCGCGTGCCCAAATACAGTTGGACATAGTGGTGTATTAGAGGTAAAAAATGATATAAATACTGTTCGGTTTCTGGCACAAACCGATCGTTTCGTGTGTTAGGACATCAATGTGTCGTCACGAGCCGCAGGGTTTAATTTGGATTTGTCTGTGCATGTTTTTTTTACACTCATAGACTTTGTTACCATTGCCATGCATTATACGACTGATAGACTGCAACGGTTGGACTTCAAAATCATCAAATGTGTTCTACTGAAGAAACAAAGTCACCTACATCTTGGATGCCCTGGGGGTAAGCAGATAAACATCGAATTTTCATTTTTGGGTGAACTGTCCCTTTAATGATAATTCAGGTTAAAGGAATATTCACTCAAAAATTAGTATTCTGTTATTTCATTACCCCATGTCTTCAAAACCTGCATTTGTCAAGCTCCATTAAATGTGACTCTATACAGCACTGTTTTCTAAGTCTTCGGAAGTTATTTAAGACATTTACGAAGAGAAGACAAAAATACAGGCTTTTGATCTCTTTAAAGCTGGGACATAATTGTAAGTTGTTCAATACAGTTATACAAGAATGAAATATCTGAGTGAAACTGACCTGAACCAAAAAATTCCAATCTGAGCTGTATTAATCAGTATTAATGAGGAAATGTAAATGAGATGGGTCTGTTCTGACTGCTACAGTGTGGGTAATTGTCGAGGGTGTCCTGAAATTAACATGAATTTTAAAACCCTCTTATTTATTTATTATATTTAAAGTCCTTTTTAATTTAATGGAACTGAAAAAAAGAAATTGGTACGAGTCAAACTCTGACATGTCATGCAGTACATCACGTTCTCATCATATATGTCTAAATCAATTAGATGAAATATAATCTCTTTATTTTTTTTATTTTCTTTTTGTAATTAAATGTGAAAATGTTATTTTCTTCAAAAAAAATTGTTTTAGGAGTTTTCTTTTGTTTTTGTTTTAATTGTATTTATTTTATTGCATTGTATTTATTTTTTTATTTTTTTATTATTTTACTGCATCAAGTTAAACTAAATAAAATGAGAAATGTTGCCTTGGAAACTAGCTGAAATTAAAAAAAAAAGTTTTTAGATTTTATTTGATTTCACGTAATGAAAATGCTCCAATATTAGGTCCAGTTTTAGTTTAGTAAACTATAATAACCTTGGTTTTAAATGACAAAAAAAATAACTGAATAGCCGAAGTGCACAAACTTGAGCAGAACATACTGTCATTCTGAAAAGTCTAATAAGTTCTTAAAACACAACACATTCAATTTCTTATAATTTTTAAAAGGTACTGCATAATAGGAAGGGCCCATTAAAAACACATGACCCAGTTTCTGTTTGGTTTTGCATCAGACTCAAATGTTATCAGACATGTTGGTTCAGTAACCCCTCAGTGTAATAACCTGTTTCCATCCACTGCACCTGAACATACTCACACCTGATCATTTCCTGATTAGGCTGTATATTCTCAGCCACAGGTTGACATTTCCCTCCGTAGATAAGTGTTTTTCCTCCAGGCCTCAGCGGGGAGAGCGGAGGATATCAGCAGAGAGACGAGATGCTGTAATGGCCGCTGGTAAACAAACAGCCTGCTCTCATGCACTGGAGGAATACCAACCTAAAATGAAGGGTCAATTTAATCTCCAGAACAAGTTACAAACACATTTATATTAGAAATATTGGAATACAAGCCAATTCAAACTGGTGCTCACTACAACTTTAATGATAAAGACAAAGAGAAACGATATTGGTGGAATCATATTTCCAAGTGATGAACGATAAAAACAATGAGAGTCAATTAGAATTCTATGGAATCCCATTATCACCATGGAATAAAAAAATTAATAAAGTTAATGGCAACTTTTTATTTCACAAATCGGAAATGTTTCTCTTTTATATCTCAAAATTCAGGCTTTCTTTCTTGGAATTCTGACTTTTTTTCTTTTTTTTTTACTTCTCGCATTTCAGTTTCTTTGTTTCCTTCACAGTTTCTTTGTTTCTCACAATTCTGACTTTATTTCTCACAATTGTGAGTTTATATTTCACTATTCTGACTTTTCGTCTCAGAATTGGCAGTTTATATCTCGGAATTCTGAGGTTATATCTCAGACTTTCTTCTGAATTGTGAGAAAAAAAGTCAAAATTGTGAGATATAAACTCAGAATTGCGAGATAGTAACTCTGAATTGCAAAGTATAAACTCAGAATTGCGAGAAAAAACAACAAAATTGTGACATAAAATTAGAATTGTGAATAAAAGACAAAATTGCAAGATAGTAACTCTGAATTGAAAAAAAAAACTAAATTGTGAGATATAAACTCTGAATTGCAAGAAAAAGGCAGAATTGTGAGATTTAAAATTAGAATTGCAAGAAAGACAAATGTGAGACATAAAATTTGAATTGTAAGATTGCAAGAAAAAGGCAGAATTGCGAGATATAAAATTAGTTATGAGAAAAAGACAAAATTGTGAGATATAAACTTAGAATTGCAAGATATAAACTCAGAATTGCGAGAGAGAAAAAACAAAATTGTGAGCTATAAAATTAGAATTTCAAGAAAAAGACAATTGCAAGATAGTAACTCTGAATTGCAAAATATAATCTCAGAATTGTAAGATATAAACTCAGAATTGTGAGGAAAAAAAAAACAAAATTGTGACATAATTAGAATTGCGAGTAAAAGACAAAATTGCAAGATAGTAACTGAATTTAAAAAAAAAACAGAATTGCAAGATATAAACTCAGAATTGCGAGAAAAAAGACAGAATTGCGAGATAAAATTAGAATTGCGAGGAAAAAACTAAATTGTGAGATATGAACTCAGAATTGCAAGAAAAGGGCAGAATTGCGAGATATAATTAGAATTGCGAGGAAAAAACTAAATTGTGAGAAACTCAGAATTGCGAGATATAAAATTAGAATTGCGAGGAAAAAACTAAATTGTGAGATATAAACTCAGAATTGCGAGATAGTAACTCTGAATTGCAAAGTATAAACTCATAATTGCGAGAAAAAACAACAAAATTGTGACATAAAATTAGAATTGTGAGTAAAAGACAAGAAAAAGGCAGAATTGAGATTTAAAATTAGAATTGCAAGACAATTGTGAGACATAAAATTTGAATTGTAAGATTGCAAGAAAAAGGCAGAATTGCGAGATATAAAATTAGTTATGAGAAAGACAAAATTGTGAGATATAAACTTAGAATTGCAAAATATAAACTCAGAATTGCGAGAGAAAAAGACAAAATTGTGAGATAGTAACTCTGAATTGCAACATATAATCTCAGAATTGTAAGATATAAACTCAGAATTGTGAGAAAAAAACAAAATTGTGACATAAAATTAGAATTGCAAGATATAAACTCATAAAAGTTTACATCTCAAATTCTACGTTTACATTTCCCAATTCTGAGTTTTTTCTTGCAATTCTACATTTCTTGCAATTCCGTTTTTTTTCCGTCACTGAATAAAAAATAAAAAAGGTAATTGCAGCTTTTTATTTCACAATTCTGACTTTATTTCTCACAATTTTGAGTTTATATCTTGCAGAAACTGAATTGCGATTTGAAAAAAGTGCAAAAAGGGGCTGACGACGTAACTGCCAAAAATTATTTTGCGTTGGTACTGACGCTACTATAGTTATCGTTATAGTTATCGTTCTTGGTGTGAACAGTCCTTTAACCTTGTTTTATATTTTTAAATTGGGCGTATACATGTTCTTTGTGTCTGACTGCAGCAAGCAAACAAGAATATCTGCTATTGTGGTCGGCTGACTCGGATCCATCCCTAGAGTGGGAAGGAAAAGTAAATTTGTTCTTATTTAACCGGAGCTGTCCATTCGGTTCCGCCTCAGTGGGTTAAACCCAGCGGAAAGTCCTCGGGGAATCTGTTGCCGCCCTCCCGCATTCGCCTTTACCTTCCTCGCTTCCTCTCTCGCGAATTATTCATCATTTAATCTCACATTCCCTCTGTGTAAATACAGCCCGGGCCTTTTCGTCCGACCCTTCCTGTCAGCAAATATACCGCTTCAGTGACATGAAAAATCCTGTCGGCTGGAATTTTTAAAATTCATAATATTATAATTTAATCTAAACACCTTTGAACTGCTCTTCGCTCGTCATTCATATGTTATAGTCAGGAGGCTGCAGACTTTTCCCGCATTTTCTGCACTGAAAATCTGTGGAACGGATGGAAACACGTGTTAAATCAGGGTGTCTGCGGATGATTAAAGAGCATTAAAATGTCTTGCATTCACTTTTTAAGCTTCATAAATTTACATTCACATCTGTTGGTAATTTATTGGATTGTAAAAAGTGGGCATTACATACCAGAATAAAGTCAGGTGTTTGCGTTACGTTCTAAACAGCATCCTCTGGAGTTCTGGAGGTGATGTCGGTGCAGGCAGGAAGTGGCAGCGTGATCCCGTAGAGGCAGCGTAGAGGCAGTGTCCTGTGTTCCAGGGCAGCACACAGGTAGATGACAATGTAATGAAGCTTAATGGCCTGCCGTGACCCGGTGACCTGTGACCTCATGCCGCGAGCGACTGATTGATTGATGGATAGATGGATGGAGACACACAGCAATGCTTCTGTTCCTGCTGCTGGCTGACTACTGTGTGCATCTGACCCCTCAAATTCTAAACAGCACCCTCTGGAGTTCTGGAGGTGATGTCGGTGCAGGCAGGAAGTGGCAGCGTGATCCCGTAGAGGCAGCGTAGAGGCAGTGTCCTGTGTTCCAGGGCAGCACACAGGTAGATGACAATGTAATGAAGCTTAACGGCCTGCCGTGACCCGGTGACCTGTGACCTCATGCCGCGAGCGACTGATTGATTGATGGATAGATGGATGGGGAGACACAGCAATGCTTCTGTTCCTGCTGCTGGCTGACCACTGTGTGCATCTGACCCCTCAAAGCCTTTACCTAACAGAGAAGTGACAGATGAGACACACACACACACAAGCTGTGTCCTTCACTCTGCTGCATCTCAGTCATTTAGATGTTGCGATCCGAATGAAATTCCCCAGCTGATCAATACTGCGCTCCTGAAATGTGTTTCCTCTCAACAGGTCATGCCGTTTCTGGCTGCTTTCACATTTAGCTTGATTGCTCGGTTTAGGCCTGACGTCTCACACCACTTTCTGCCGCAGGTCTGTTTTCACATTGAAACGTGGTTCTAAAGCGTGATAAATTTGTGCCATCACAGTTTACTGCAGATGTAAACGCTGTGTACTGTATTTGTCAGCTGTGAGGACTAGCCAGGAAGGTGCCAGACAGGAAACTATTGTTTACTTCACTAGTTTACTTGTGTCTTTCTGCCATTTGCAAAATTATATGAGATGAATAATTATATTCCAGGGCACAGGTACCCATTTGTATATGGAATATACAAATCCAAAAACAATTCAAATTATGAATATAATATAGCAAAATAAAAAACTATATTTTGCATTTGTATATTTTATATTGTACATATAAAACAAACAAATACAAAAACAATTAAAAATATTAATATAATAAAATGCAAAAAACTATATATGCATATAAAATATAATTTTATATAAAAATGATACTTTAAAGATCAAAGAGAAGTCTATTTTATGAATAAATATTTCAATATCACTGCTAAAGCTAAAACAGTTCTACTAATATTGCATTGTATATAAATTATATTCAACCAAAATATTATTTTTAATGTATATAATAAATGTAAATATGTGTGGGTGTTTAGCTTTAAATTATGAATAATAAATAATATAAAACAC
>NW_015555741.1:705260-708552 GCF_001515605.1 Sinocyclocheilus anshuiensis | reverse complement strand
TCAGGGTTATTTAGCAGTAATGACCAGCTGACTGGAACCAAACTTTAAAGTCAAACGGACGCAGATCTGAAAAGGCCTCAGATCTCCAGCCACCAGTTCATTCCAGATGTGATTATGAATACCTGCCGGCACAGGTTCACTCTCGTCCGCTGTATAAAGACCAAACACTGTGTCTTAATTAAGCAGAAGAGATCGCAGCCCACAGAATGACATCAAAGGCCCCCAAACTATCTTTCGTCTCTGTCGGCCTGCTGTCTGTCCGTCTCACATAAAGAGAAGTCCACTCAAGCAGAGGACACGCAGATTTACTCAGCTAACCGCCGAACACGGCGAAACGCCTCCTGACAGACGTCCTGTTTAATGTCCGAGCATCAAAGCAGAAACTCTCCGATGGACGGGTACACCAGTTCATCCCAGGCAGCCGGAAACATCAGAGGATCTAAACAGAATGGGCTTCGATTGCTGGGTCCAAAACAAGTTTGATTCTTCCCCCTCCACCTGTCAGCGAGAGTACTAGTTGCATCAGTTTAAGTAGGGTAAGTTCTGTCATTCACTCACTCTCAAGTCGGTCCAAGCCTATGTGACTTACTTTCATCTGTTGAACATTAAACACAAATTTTCTCTAATTTATATGTCTTTTGTTCATATTATTAAAGTCAATGGGCACACACCCTACTGAATTTAGCTGTACAGACAAAAACGAATGAATGAATGAATATATATATATATATATATATGCCTATATTGTTTTATCTAAATAAAATATTAATAATTTAAAGGAGTTTAATATAAGGCAGCAACAAAAAAAAACATGAAAAAAATGAATGAATACTTTCGCAAGGCACTGTATATATATATATATGTGTGTGTGTATGTATGTATATGATGTGTGCATGTATATTTTTGTGTTCGGGTTTAACATGATGACAAAAATATTAATTTTGACATTTTTGGCTTCACTATCACTTGTTTTATGCATGTTTTTGGTCTTTGGGATTTAGAAGATTATATGTCATTAATTAGACAAAATATTTCTGAAAATATTGTGATTTTCAGTAAAAATGTGCTCAAGAAATGGTAAAACAAAAAAAAATCTATCTCAAATATAAATAAATATAACAGATATAAACAGAAATATTTAAAATACTGATAAATTAAAAAATACTAAAACTACTACCTTTAGATAAAAACTATTACTATAACATAAAAATTAAAAAGAAAAGCTAATTCAAAATATTAATATATATTATATGTGTGCTCATAAAACTGTAAAAAAAAAAATGGAATGGAATGGATTGTAACATTGCATTATTTATTTATTTTTTGGAAAAAGTTAAATTACAGTAACATGATATTTAGCTATTTTTGTAAAATTGTATTTAGAACTATCCAAACATAAGATCCTTCATAGATTTAAAGTAGGGCTTTAGATAAAGTAGGGATTTGCGAAGAAGAGGACTTTTGTAACTTTTACTGACCCTTCAGGACACATTTATGTTGATTTTCCATTAACATGTAAGCAGAAACATCCACTAATGTGTTTCTTAAGGAATCTCATACCTGATTCCCATTCAAATCCACTTTATCAGCATCTTCCAATGGATAAACTTCCAAAACTCCTGCCTTCATATCTCAAAACACATGAATAAGTAAACAGACATCTAATGTTTGTGGAATGTAGGATTTTCTTATCATCTTGTGGAAGTATCCCACGCCTGACCTTTTCCCGGAGGACGACAAACCCAACCGCAGGTCCCAGAAGTCCATCTGCTGGGGGTCTCAATCACTTAATTGTACGTACACACACACACACACACACACACACACACACACACACATGACTGTAACACTGAAACTATGTAAAATAAAATCAACAATTCAACTACAATGCAGTAGAAAAGTGGACAGCAAGGAAGGGGTTACACTCTAAAACATCAAGAGTGTAAAACGGATACATCCACTCACACACACTTACTTACACACACACTCCGGGACACACACATACATAATTTTTTTATAGAGCAGACTGTGTTTAACACACACACACACACACACACACACACACACACACACACACACACACGAGTGTTTTCTGTGCATAACTTTTGTCACAGGCGATTACAGCCTCCAGCCGACAGAAGCGTCTCAGAAGCAGGTGAAGCAAATGTCAGCGACCTTCACAATGACAATAACCACCATTAAAAAGAAATTAAAATGAGTGTTCCTGGAGTCTCGGGATGCTGAAAATATCAGCAGGCAGAATCACAAATTCCCCCGCCGTGTTTTAAAACCACATCCACCAAGGACGCTGAACAATAGCCAGACGAGGCTTTCAGATCGCATTTTCTTCCAAATTTCTACTTCCCAGCGGAAAGGAGAATGCTGTTTTTTCCCATTTAGAGAAAAGCGCAACCCCATCGAACAAATAATAACGCTGTCAGCCGCTGATTTGGCCCTGCACACCGTGAGCTAGACTCAGTTGGCCGCTTGTCTCGTGTTGCTGTAGAGATGAAGATAACAATGCCTGCAGTTCACATAGAGACCAGGATGAAGATGGGAAATATGAGTGCGGTTCTGCTGATACGATTGAGACAAACGCTGAAGATCTGTCAACAAGAAAACATCGTTTTTGTGTGTTTAGAGGTTTAGTTTGTGTTCTGTAGGCCTCAGCTTTCTTGAGATTGAGTCATGAGATCACATGTTTGTTGTTTGCTCAGAAACGCTGCTGAAATCTGCCAAATTTGACATGCAAAAGTCACTCCATCTACTGGAAGTGGTGTTTTGGGTATTTTGTTTGGTGCCTGATTAAAATTCCTGAACAAAAATCGTAGTTTGAGGTTTTTGAGTTTTTTCCCCCCCCAATCCTGTTTCCCTCCACACAGCATTTTAAACCTTTTTTATATACAGTATTAGTGGAACAAATACAGAGAATTACATTTATAAGGCCCACAAAATACTTCCCATGATTATACAAATCAGTGCTGTTATTGTTAACAAAAAAGAAACTAAAATTATCTTTTTTGTTAATTGAAATAAAGCTGAAATAAAATCTAAATATTAGCTGGGAAAAAAAGTACATTTAAAAACTACAAATGTTGCCTTGACAACTACCTAAAATAAAATAAGCTACTTTAAGTTTTTGTTAAGTTAATCTAAAATTACTTACAACTGAAATAAAAAGAAATATAAAACAACAAAAAATGTAAATAAAAACTGAAATGAAATATAAAAAAAGTTAACAGCTTTTTCAAAATATAAATAAATGGCATACTAGTCTATACATAATAGTAAA
>NW_015555741.1:689744-704828 GCF_001515605.1 Sinocyclocheilus anshuiensis | reverse complement strand
AAACTGTAAAAATTGATTGGATATTATTCTTACATGAGATAGAATGAATTGTGACAAAAAAGTAAATGTAAAAAATTCAAATGAAAATTACAAATGTTGCCTTGACAACTACTTGAAATAAAATAAGCTATTTTAAGTTTTTATTAAATTCATGTCAAATCAACTAAAACTGAAATAAAAATAATTACAGCTCAAAAGAAATGTACTAAAAAACTAATAAAAGTGATGAATTTATTAAAACATAAATTAAATTAAAATAAAATATATTTTAAAAATATATTAAAATTATTACAATTGTATTAAAATAACGAATTACATTACAATTATTTCCTGATTCTACTCAAACAATCCTGTCAAATTACGGCAAAACGTCTTCTATCGCTAACAGGTGTGTACAAATACATTCCTAGACACGCTATGTCTGCCAGGTTTAAAAAAAACATTAGCTATTAATCAGAGCAAATAAAAAATAAAAAATAAAAATGTAAAAAAAAATATTCACAATATATTCTCTGTCTTGACTGAAAATGTATAATTTCCTGAATTTTTAATGGAAATGAAGACAAAATTACTGGAGGAAAAAAATGCAGTATTGTCAACATTACACCTATTTTACCCAGCACTGGGTTGTATTTAACCCAGCATTTTTTAGAGTGTATAATGGGTTGTTTTCCCAAGCTGTGAAAGTGAATCTGTAAAAGATCTCAACAGATTGCTGCGACACTTCCACTTTTATCCAACTGTTAACAGCGTCCTGTTAGCGTTGATGTTGTCTTGTCTGTGCATTCATATGTAGGAATCACTGTAGTTTCGAGAGCTGTCTCTATTTTATTTCGCATTGACCTCCTAAAACCATTCAAAACATCCAAAATGCCCAGTTTTTTAAACGTTTTAAAACCTTTTTTATTTTGGAACATTCTATTTAAGCATTTTCCAAACATTATGAGAATGTTATTCTTGAATGTTATGAAACCAGCAGTAACATTTAAAAAAAATGCTAGATGCGCGTCCAGAACGTTTTCAGAAATAATACATTCCAATAAGCAATTTTTTTAAACATTGACAGCCAATCAAAATCCATCCTGCTTCAAATAGCTCGAGCATTTAAAGCAGATGACACAACCGCAGCGCATGATTATAATAAACAGAGCGTTATCGTGTGTCAGTGTGAATGATATAGTTATCGTTATTGTTCTTGGTGTAAATGGGCCTTTAGACTAGCAAAGCTATTAGCATCACTACGTTTAGTTAATCAACTCGTTTTCTATCCAGTGCTCTTTTAGCGTTTCTTTTCAGCCTGCTTTCATGAGCAGGAAGTCTGCTCTGCTGCTCGGAGATACCGCGCTTGTCATTCCGATGTTTTGTTGCTCTTTTTTGATCATCAAAGATTCAGGCGCTGGTTTACCAGCATAAAACGCAAGAGACAGACAGCCTTTCGTGATATGTATGTGTCTGGAAGTTTAATACGCCAACACGGGCACGCTGGAGCTAAATGTTACGGCAGCAGAGCGTTTGACGGACGATTTCCAGGCCATGCTGATCTTCTGGAGAAGAACATGTGGATGTTCATCTGCCATTCTGTTTGACTGGATCAGGATCTTCATCTTTATTTAAATAAGAGAAGGCAATGTGACCAAAATATCACAGTTAGGGTAATTTTACAGCAAATCACGATACAGATTTTTTTTTATATAGTTGTAATGCCCATTTTTAATAATCTAGTAAATTAAATACTTGATAAATTAATATCTCTTTTTAACTGATGGACACAAACCAAAATATAAAAGTTTGGCATCAGTGAAAAAAAAGCTTTTTTACATGTTGCTTATAGGAAAAAATGACTCAAAACAGTTAAAGTAATATAAATTAATAATGTAAATATTTTATTTATTTATATTGAATAGTTATGTTAAATATACTATTTAATATTAAGTAAAATATACAAATATTTTAAATGTAAAAAATATTCATATTTCTTAAAACAATAACAAATAATAAAAACAATACTATTTAATGGAATTATTATTATTATTATTTTAACATATTAACAAGATTACATTATAATATTATTAATTAATTTATATATATATATATAAATTTATATCAAATTAATAATTATAACAATTAATAATGTTATTATTTTAAAATAATAATCATTATATATAACTGTATAATAATGATAATCATCATCATCATTATTATTATTAACAAGATTGATGTAATTTTATTAAGTATAATTAATTAAATATTAATTTTAAAAAGTTATAAATCTAATAATATTAATATTTTTAAATATTAATAATAATAACAATAAAAAATAAGTTATTCCCTGCCTTGAGTTACAGTGGGGAAAAAATGCAAAACAGTAAAGATAATATAAAATAATATTTTAAATATAAAAGTATTATTTAATATTATATAAATCAAATAAACTGATAAAGCAGATAAAAAATAAATATAAAATAATTTATAAAACTACATTTTAATAATAAATTAAATTAATAATAATTAACGTAATATTAATCATATAAATATAACATATAACATTAACAAACATTTTTATTTTAATTGAAATATATTAAGATTTTGTCATTATAATTATTGTTAATATTAATAATAACACGTTCTTCCTTGTCTTGAGTTGTAATACTCCATGTTACTTTGTCGCTTTCACATGCAAACTGGCCTACACATTAATAGCCGCTCAAATATATTTACCACGGTATAAACAGTATCACAAAATCTCTACCCACAGACTAATTTCTACCGTCACACACTATCAAGCATCATATCGGACAATCCTAGAGTTAATTACAGTTTTTGACTCACGATTTGGGTCTGACGGTAAACTACTCTCGTCTGTGACATGTGGCGGCTCTAAAAATGGCCACCGGTTTTGTAATGTGGTCACACGACAGCACCGCCGAGCGACTCCACCCACGGGAAGACCAGCCCAAACTCTCTCCATCTGCTCCCAGAATACCGTCCCTCTCCGCTGAACGCACGCCAAGCCATTCGCACCGATGCTGCTTCGCCAGAGTTTTTATGCAACGCAACCTGCTGGCATTTGTTGAAGTCAGCGCGATGAAACTGCACATGCACAGAAAGCCTGCTCCTGGTCTGTTTGTTTTCGGTTTACACTTCTATCCCAGTAGCCGACGGGAAGGGTCAGATGGTTTAAATGTTCCTGATGACATTATTCAGCAGCTGTCTGAATCACAAGCCTGTCAGCAGCAAAGCAAAGAAGCACTGCAACCTTGTGTGTGTGTGTGTGTGTGTGTGTGTGTGTGTTTAACACTGACAGTTAAAAGCTGCATTCCCATTTTTGTAACCGTCTTTTCCTGACAGAAATCATTGTCTGAGGGTTTTGGAAGCTGTTTTCTAGTAATCACAGGCACTTTCTGTTTCCTCTTCTGCGCTGACACTGAAACACTTCTCACGCATGGAGGTGTGAATTCATAACTGCGAGGCTCGTTTGAGGAAGAAGCGATTTAGCAAGCGCAGTCTGTCTCCTGTTGTTTTTTACGTGATTTTTGTGTGCGTGAAATTGCTGATGATGGTTTAGATCCAGAAAGCCCAGCGGCAAACATCTGCTTTGGTTCCACACAAGAAAGCAAAAAACTGCAACATCACACAACGAGACGCGTCATCTTTATTCTGCATGGCTTTACCTGCACACGCACATATTTGGGAAACCCATATATGCTAAGAAGTGAGCTGCATGCTAGTATCTTATGCAGGGCCATCGCTAGGATTTCTGGGCCCTGTGCACTGAATTTGCTATGGGGCCCCCTCAAAATCACGTGGGGTAGGGGGGTAGTAAAGGTTTTTACCGTTTAAGGCACACGTGTCGTTCAGTTTTGAGTTCGCTGGAAAATCATACTGAGTAAGTGCACAGTATAGTAAGTGTACTTTTATTATGCCTAGACTATATGGTAATATTATTTGTGGTTGATAGTGATAAAATGTAGTTTCTTTGTTATTGGCATTCTGTTTTCTCATGAAGTATGCATACTATACTAAGGTACTGTGGGGAAAAAAATGCTAACGACTGTTTATAAAATTCTTTTAGGACTGTGAACAGGGCTGTCGCTAGGAATTCTGGGCCCTGTGCACTGAATTTGCTATGGGGCCCCCTCAAAATCACGTGGGGTAGGGGGGTAGTAAAGGTTTTTACCGTTTTTGTACTTTTTTTTTTACTTAGTACTGTTTTTCAACCCCTGGACTGGACAAATCGAGCCCATCCGGCCCACAAATTCCCCCTTGAATGTTTTGATGGGTCATAGGGCCTTCAATTGGAGTAAATAAAAAAATACATAAAACAGGACAGAAACGAATAGTGATAGATATTACTGAATTCACGGCAAATGCAACAAACTTAATAATGCATTTTTGTCACATATAAAAGCATCTGACAGTAAAGCATTGATTTTGAGGTAGACTGCTGGAAAGTTACTGCTAATAAATTCTGTCATCATTTCCTCACCATCATACCCTCATGACTTTCCTATGTTGAACACAAAAGAAGATTTTGTAGAATGTTACCAAACCATTTTTGGTTACCCTTGAATTCTACTGTATGGACAAAAATTTCTTGAATTTCTCAAATTATGTTCCACAGAAGAAATTCATACAGGTCTGGAATGGCATGATGTTGAGTAAATGATGACATGATTTTCATTTTTGGGTGAATCTCCCTTTAAGAACTTTATTATTTGCAAATAATAAACGCCTAATTTATATAAGACACTGATATTTATCTTTAATCAGGCCCTTATTGAATTAACATTTTACTTCAATTAAAGTTCATTAGAAATAAACATCTAAAAAGAAAGAAGTTCTTGCTTAGAATCCAGAGTTTAGCTGACTATAGTATTAGTAGGATGGTGTAAAGAAGTACAAGAAGTAAAACCATGGTCCTCATTACCATGGTTATATGGTTTTTAAAATAAATAATAAGTCATAATAAACTATCAAATTTGTAGTTAAAAAAAACTAAACATGAAGAAACTACAAAACACCTTCTATAAAATGTAAATATTCCCCAATATGTAATAGCAGTAACATTTATGATATAAATACATTTCTGCCAACACATAGGCTATTTGTAGTGTTAATAACTTCAAGTTAAATTACTATGGTGCTGAATTGACAAGCCTATTGGCGTTTTCCATTATACCTCATTGTCGTGGCTGTTTACAGCCAGCATCACTAGAACCTTTAATGTTCTCATATCACACGACTGTATAACAATTCTGTGTCACATCTGAATGGATCAAGCGACTTGCGCTGTTTATCTCTTATAAATCGTGGCGTTCGTCAGCACTGTACGGGAGACTGATCAGTGCCTTAAAGCTTGATAGACAAGTCAATCAAGTTGTGAAGTCAAGCTTCTATCAGTAGCGAACCCTGGTAAAAATGAAGTCCTTTCTTTATTTTACTAATTTTTAAAGAGTAATCCATGCTTTTATCACCATGAGGCTTGATTATTGTAACTCTCTTTATGTGGGGATCAGTCAATCCTCCTTAAACCGCCTTCAGATGGTTCAAAATGTGGCTGCCAGAGTCCAGACGGGAGCTTGAAAGCGTGAGCATATTACCCCTGTCCTGCAGTCGTTACATTGGTTACCTGTGCGCTACAGGATTCATTTTAAAGTGCTCTTATTGGTTTTTAAATCTTTAAATGGTTTAGCACCTTCTTACCTCTCGGACCTGTTGATAGTTCACCAACCTGCAAGAGATCTCAGGTCTGCCAACTTAAGGCTCTTAGTGGCTCCTAGAACCAGACTCAAGTCTAGGGGTGATCGAGCATTCGCCGTAGCTGCTCCGAGACTTTGGAATAATCTTCCTACAGAAATCAGAACTGCCCCTACACTATCCATTTTTAAATCCAGGTTAAAAACGTTTTTATTTGATCTGGCTTATTATTCGTGATTTGCATTTGCTCTGCCCTGTGTCTTGCAGTTTTATTTGTGACCTTGTCTTTGTTTTTAATTTTGTCTGTGGTTACTCACTTTGTACAGCACACTGGTCAACGGTAGTTGTGTTTAGCTGTGCTTTATAAATAAATTGAAAATTGAAATTGATCCCGCTCTGCTTTGACGCGCGGCTGCACCGGGTTGCGCTGCTTCACACTTTTGGAGTATTTGCTTCATGCGGTTTCGCATGCGTTGTAATTTACAAACAGCGCCTAATATCGGGGAGGTCTCCCTCGTTTCGGCCATCGGCCCACTAATTGAATGGAATGTCCCGGTGCTCCTGATGTCCAGTAGGCGATTACGGGCCGCCCAGCACTCTGGGCCCTATGCACTCTGTCACTCTTTTCCCCCCACTAGCGACGCCCCTGATCTTATGAGGATATTCAAATTTGATCCAATTTACAATCGTAATTTTTAATTTATCCAACCACCTTACTAAAGTCTGCCATGTTATACCTATCTCTCATGGTCCAATCAAATCAAATCTATTTCAAATTACATCAAATATAAAATAAATAAACTTATTTTTTAAATAATAATTATAAAAATAATAACTAAATGTAATATTAATAGTATTATTATTTTATATATATATTTTTTTTTAATTAATCAATATCAATTATTATAGACCCTTTTTCTGTTAGTAAACATTGTGACGTTTTCTGTAGGCGGAGCTTAGGTGGAGGCAAAAAAAGATTCCCCTGACCGCTTCACTAACGCTAGTGTCACGAATCCGGTCCATGAACTTGGATTATCCCTTTCGTTTTGCCGTTCGGACTGTGTTTGCGCCTTGCCTGGACTATTGCTCATGTTATCGGATTACCCCTCTTGTCAACCCCTCTGGATACTGTTAGCCGCCGATCGACCACGCCCGCTTTGGATTACTCTTGTCTTGCCCTCGATACACCTGTGTGCCATTGTCTGACCCTTGCCTGTTTTGACCATGTTTAAGAATAAAGCTTTGCAAATGGATCCGCATGCCTCTCGTCGGCTCCGTAACAGCTAGCTATGAAGTTTGTTAGCTTGTTTTTTTTTTTTTACTATTTTTACAGCTACATGAGAGTGAACTGGGCCAAAACACAAAAAAAATAGTCATAGTTGTGAGATGCATAAGAAATCTTTAGACGCGTAACACAAACCATAATACATAACAACAAAAGACAATACTTTATTTAACCTTTTCTGACAAGAAGTGTGCGCTGCAAACGCGAGCATTTTTGACTATCGTTTCTGTCCAATCCACTCGTTTTATCGCATTTAACCACAGCTGTCGTCGTTTTTTTTGTCTGGCGGTGGCAGCAGGTATGCTTTCAAATTAAAAATTGCAGCCTCTACTACGTCGATTCTGGCACCCAACATCACAATAAGATGGTATTTTAAGCTACTTATGTAGCCGAATCTGCGCTGGTTTGAATTTGCCGCCTCCAGTTTCCCCTTTGTTTTGCCTCCAGCTAGTGCAGTGACGTAATTGTGAAGTTGGCCCTAAAAGGGTCTGTTTTGAAGTAGTAATAATAACACTATCAAGTTCTTCATAGTCTTGGCTTATATATTTTATATATATTACTTTTCTGATTTTACTCTGAAAATGTGTCAGATGATTTGGTCATTTCAAATACTCTGTAAATTTTGAGTTTAAAATCAAATTCAAATTAAATAAAAAATTAACCATATTTACTTCTGCTTACACATTGTTGCACATTATTTTATTAAAAGTCTGGTTGATACAAAAACACAACAATTATTTTATTTTATAGCCGATAACTGTTTAATAAACATATTAAATATTCAAAGTCTATACTCTTTAGTCTTTAAAAAATTAAAACCAATCATTTTTAAATGATAAAAGTGAATGCATCACAACATTATAATATACATCACAAAAAAATGAATAATATTTTTTAATTAACTTTAAATAATTAAATGGGGCAAAAGTAACAATAGCATTTACAATTAAATATATATCAAATATTGACCAATAAATATGAGCAGATAAATTAAATGGTACAGATATACAGTATCCCTATTAATAATAACAAATAATGATTTACGATTTAAAAATCACCCACATCCCTGTCCAAAAATTTAGGGATGTTCATTGAATGTTCACATATGAAACCATAAGAAACACACATTTTTAATAATCCAATCAATAATTCCTGCCATCCATTTTTTAATCGGTATCACTGAAATATGTCATATTACGTAAATAAAATAGGTTGCGAGTGCCTTTTTGTGGAAATAAGGCAATGTTGGGGCTTGATCCATTAGGATTTTAGGATTTACTAAAATAATGTGCACAATAAGGCCAGAGGCATTCGTTAAAAAAGTAAATAGGGTCAATTTTAATTTCACATTGACTTTAAAGCATGAAATGGCTGTTCTGGATGCAAATCTCGTGCGATTCAATCATTCGAGCTCTTCCTGTCACTACAGCTGCATATGACATTTAAATGCATTACTCTGAGAAAGCATCTCCGGATGTGAAGCCAGACAGTTTGAACAATTGTTATTTGGAAGAGGAAGATCGTAGCAGGTAAAAATGTGTCTTGTGTTTCTCATTAGATGCGAGAAGCAGCAGCTTTCCCCCCCTCCCCCCCGTGACCATTCGGCTGCCTGTAGCACAAGTTTATTTAATAATGCACACAGCGTAAATGCATTTCCTCCACATTTCACAGCGGATTTACAGTCCGATGTTCTTAGAAATCTCATCTCGTTACATTATCAAACATCTGTGTTTTATAGCAGATGGCATGCAGAGAAAACACACGCTCAGATAACAAGTAAACGGCTGCGGGGTCTTTGTGTGAAGCTCTTCAGTCATTCGAATAGATCAATGAGGTTCAGATGTGGGATTCCCAACACCTGGGTCAGAAAAACAAAGCTAAATGCGAATAATATCGATACAGTCATGAGTAAATTTGGTGCAAAGTACTTGGTGGAAGCCAAAGTAGGCCGATGCTAACAGGAGCAGGTTGTACGACATGCTTTCAACCTCAAAAACCATAAACAAAACTAGATAAAGGTGCAAGGAAACGTGTTTATGTTTCATTCAGGGAATTCTAGGCCTCTGAAAGCATAAAGCATCAAATATTGTTACTGGATATTGTTTACACCTTTAAATATGAAATACAGCACTATCATCAATACTTCAATGCAATTTGTGATGTAATGGACCATTTCAAACCAAACTGGTCAGCTCTTCCTGCTATCAGATTATGTCCTTCTCTTATTATCATTCACACAGAAAGAACAAATAAACTTTTTTTTTCCTCAGTGTTTGTCATGCTATGCTTGCTATATCTTGCTGAGCATTAAAAACAACACATGATGAATGTTAAAGATGAATACAACTTATTTAAACATGGCACATCTGAAGATGATGTCACTTCCTCTTGATTATATGATTTAAATGTACAGTTTTAAGGAAGCCAGTTTCCGCCACTGAATACAATTTTTAAAAAGGTAATTGCGACTTTTTATCTCACAATTCTGACTTTTTTCTCGCAATTGCGAGTAATAAAGTCAGAACTCGCAATTCTGAGAAAAAGGTCTGAACTGCGAGTTAATATCTTGCAATTCCAAGTTTTTTTTCTTCTTAGAATTTAGTTTAATTCTCACAATTCAGTTTTTTTTTCTTGCAATTGCGAGTTTATATCAAGCAATTCTGAGGAAAAAACTGAATTGTAAGTTTAAACTCGCAAACGTTTTTTCCATACAGTTTACTATTATTTTGTAGTAAAAAAAAAAAAAAGTAGATGATGGGGACATAAAAACATGTACATTATCCCAATTTAAATCAAATTAGTATTTTTATCAATTTGGTAGTTACAGTGTTAAACTAGTATACGCATTTTAACTTGGAAAATTTATTGTTAATACATTTTTCAAAAATATAAAATATTTATACATATTTTAAATAGAATCTGGCTATATGTAAAATGCATATGCATATGCTTTAAAATATTTGAAAATGTCCATTTGAAAATTGGCAATGCATATTTGAAATGAATAATGTTATTCTAAAAATTAAAAATGTGTTCTTTTAAGGTATAGTGCTTACTGTATAATTAGCTTCTTTTAAAAACTCTAGAAGTCTATGGCATGCGCTCTTTTTGCTATATAAACGTCTGCGAGTGTGCAAGGATCTGAATGCACTGGTATCGGTTTGTCTTCATCAGGTTTGTCTAATTATAAATGGGATCCAGAGTCTCCATCTGCTCACAAACACAAGAACTCCTGCCAAACAACTCTCTCTGTGTTTCTCTCTCTCGCTTTGTCCATCTTTTTTTCTGTCTATCTCTCTCTCTTCCTGCAGTCGATTGATCAACAGCTCCCCCTACAGGTTTGTAAGGAATCTATTTTTATCTGGTTTCCTATGTGGCTTAGATTTCAGACAAAATGTACGCTACTGATGAGCACATAGTGAAGGCACAGGTTGTGGTGTGTTTTGCATCTGTGCTTCGCGTCTTTGTTCTGATTCTAGAGAAGTCCAGTTGATTGTCTCTCATAGTTCAGTTGGCGCTGGTCTCTGTGTTGTTGTGGTCCAGCACTGCCAGATTCCCTCAGGAAACTCAGCAGGTTGTTGCTAATCAAAAGCATCGTCAGTGAAACCAGCTTCTCGCAAACTCGACGCCATTATTTTAGTTGATCTGTTTGTTTATGTTCTTGTGGTGACTGTGAGGCGTTTATTGACCCAGAGCTGATAGTGTGAGACTCGTGCGTGTCCCCGCAGGGCCGCTGGATTGATGCCCGTCACTGATAGTGTTCAGGGCTGATACACACCTCATAAAGCAAGCGGGCTTCATCAACTTGAGGCAAGGTCAACTAATCAGAGAAGTCACTGTTACCATGGAAACCGCATGTGTGTCAACCTACAAAAATGTCAATGTATTAAGAAATATTCATAATTTTATTAATTCTTCATTTTTTCATTTCCCTTGTTGTAATATTAAAATATATATTTAATGCATTTTAGTATTAATATGAAAAATATATAAAATATAATTTAATATATTTCTTACCGTGCAGAATATTTCTTGATATTTACCAATAAACATTATATTTTTAAATTCTTTTGTTTTAGTATTACATATATATTTTAATGTATTTTAATATTAATATGAAAATATATTGTATTATAATTTCATACATTTATTTCGGTATATAATATTTATTATTTAAAAATATTCTTAGTTCTTTCTTTCTTGATTTTTCTCTTGTATTCATATAAAATATAGTTTAATAATAAATTATAAAAGATATCATTAAATATAAAAATTATATATATATATATATATATATATATATATATATACAGTATAAGTAAATAATTAAATTCTTGATTATTTCTCATTTTAATATCAAATATGTATTTTCATATATTTGAACATTAATATGCAAAGATGTGAAAATACATTTAAATGATTAAATTATTGATTTATTACATCAATATTTTTTAACTATTTAGTAAATAAGAAATATTCTTCTTCCTTTCCTTGTTTTTTATTTCTCTCGTTTTTATATTAAAATATATTTAAATAATAATTCTAAACTAATATCATTAAATATAAAATAATATATATTGGTTATAGTTTTATGTGAAAAAAAAAACAAACAAAAGCCAGTTCTTTGATGACATCATCCTCTAGGAAGTGACATCACTGTGGAGGGAAAACAACAGCAAAAACATTAGTAAGTATAAGCTATTGATTTGGTGGATTCTGTTATACTTTGTGGTCTTATTTGGTCTGTCGCACTTCAGAATGTTCTATCCTGCTAAAATTCAATAATTTTGCGTTCAGAATTAACAAAGTTGACATTCTCATGTAAGATAACTTTCTCTCTCTCTCTCTCTCATTGTGTTAATAATCAAGTTCCAATACAAAAACACATTTAACAGACACAATCACAATCACCCAAAGAGATTCAATTAGACTTGTAATGCCGTATGGGTGTATGGCATACATGAGTACTTCATTCAGTGCCTCATAAGTTCATGGCGAATGACTCAAATTTCTATGATTCATGTCGAAGCTGGTCGGTTTGCTTCTTAGAACTCTTTACTGAAGCCTTTTCTGAAATGCCCGTGGAGAAAATGAATGAGGGAAATACTTCCCCCGACCAAATCACTGCTGCGGCCTATTGAACTGAGTAACAATCAACTGCTCTGAAACCCTCAGTGAAGTTCTTCAGCAAAGTATGAACAGCACGAACATAAAATAATGTCGTTTTCTTTTGTCTAGTGCGTATATGACTGACATTCAGCGATCAGAAACTGTTTGGTATTCAGATATTCTACAGTTTTGTTTTTAATCATAGAAAGAGCAGATCTGTCTGACACATTAATTCAATAACGATGTGCACCAGATGACATAAAAAATAATCTTCTGTATGTATTTGTGTAGTCTTGCACAACCAGAATTTTGACAACTAGCAAGTCTAGTCCGCTTTGCAATTAAATTAGCTATTGTTCGTTGCTTGCTCATTCATATTTTGCCAAAAACTATTATATATATATATAAAATCATTATATTTAGAGATTTATTTGTTGTTTATTTGTTTGTTTGTTTATTTATCATAGATTAGAATGTGTCCTGTTTGATTTCATTTTTTTTTCTAAGCCAAAAAATAATGACTATCATATATTTTTACCATGATTTACAGAAATAATGTCATTCAGTACAACAATAGTTTGTATACCAAAGAATCAATTGTCAGGCATATTTAGAACAAGAATCATTAGGTGACATTAAAAGACTCTATTTAATGATCACAGTGCAGCCACAAAGTATTTAATCATCATTGCCATTAATTGTAATTGTGACAATTGTCATTAATTGCTACTGTCCTTCAAACCCCTAGGTTTTACCCTTTTGTCAGTTTTTAATCATTAAAATGAAATTAAGTTAAATTATATTTTTAAATAATACATTATGTAATTAATAAATGTTATAATTAATGTATATAATAGAATTATAATTATACATATAATTATATTAACTTTAAATTATTATATTATAATTGGGGTTGCAATGGAGCAAAATATTTCCGGTACATTTCCAAAATAATTTCCAAAAAATCCTGGAAAGTTTCCAAAAGTTTTGAAAAGTTAACAGATTTTGTTTTTTTGCCCCTTTGCAACCCTATTATATTTAATAATTAAAAAATGACAAATTACAAGTAAACAAATTTTCTTACATATAGTATTTTATATAGTATTTTTTACTTTTCTTTAATGTGTAAAATAACACTTTTCTTATCTGCTGCCTTTGTCATCAAGTCTCAGGAGTCGCTAGCTGAGGGTTTTGGGATTGTGCATATTCTTGTGATGCCATCAGCCAATTAGCATTGTCATGTTATTTCATGTGTTTCCAGAATGATTAGTCACATGATGTTTCCAGCTCAGGTGATCGGCTCAAAAAAGGGTGAATGCTAATGGACGGCTCTCTCCAGATGTTCAGACCTCAGTGTGTGCTGATCAACACTGAACGATGAGACTTTAGCTCAACAGACTCCAATTTTCAACTGTCCGACTGTAGTTCACAGCTGGATATCGACTCACAGGCTGCCAGACTGTCCTTTAAAACAGAAAACACATGCCGGTGTCTTTTTTAACCAGTCGGAGTGTGTTTTAAAGTGAGAGGGAGAGAGCTTTATGTCTCTGAGGGTTTCCTGTTCTCCTTCCTGCTGGGCTTCGTTTTACTCCTGGAGATTTTTGATGAGTTCTTTTGGAAAACATCCCTAAAACACTGCTTTCCCGCTCTCTCTCTATCTTTTTTCTGCTCTCAGCATGAGAGAACAGGAGAATTTACTCAGACCCAGGAGGAGCTCGGTGATGGGGGAGAGAGAAATCATCATGAATACAAATCCAGGCAGAGAGAATTGAAAGGTCTCCTGTTCTTCTGAATGTGTTTTTTGTTTGTGTCTAGAGGGGCATCACGCTGTAATTATTGACTTTTCTTTGTCTAGCTCTTTTTGATCCTCTAAGAGAGAGGGAGGATTGGAAGCCTGTCATCTATTCCCCAGCGACTTTCACTCAGGTTAAAATGCTGAAATCACAGAGCAGCTGCAGTGTGTTCAACACTAACGTGTGTGTGTGTGTGTGTGTGTGTGTGTGTGTGTGAGGTTGATGTCTGTTTTAAAGGGTCATATCTTGGAAGAAAACTATTGCACACTGTCATTTGCATACCTGTGCGTGCATAAAAGCTTTGCCTGATTCACAGCATATATTTGGTCTTACATTTAAACATTGAAGAATTCAGATTATTCAAAATGAGGGCGGGCCTGTAAGATAATTAGCATAAGACGCCCAAAACATCTCCATATACGCTTTCACCAGAGACAACACAGAGAAAAATCTTCAAGCCAAGTGTTTTGTGTTTCACCTGGTTTTAAGCAATTCTTAAACGCCTTTATATGGGCTAGAAAATACACATAATCAGCTGCATTTTATATGGTGAATATCCAAACTATAACACACATATTTTAGTTATTCAGTTTCTAACTTTACATATGATTCAATATTTCTGCATAAATATGACTCAAAACATCATCAGATTTTCACACAAGTCCTGAAAGTAGACCCAATCAAACAAATTAGACAAAAAATATTTTCTTTGTCATTTATTTATTGAGAAAAATGACCCAATGTTACATTTCTGTGTGGTGCAAAAGTATGTGAATCTTTGCTTTCAGTATCTGGTGTGACCCAATTTTGCAGCAGTAACTGCAGGTAAAGTTTCTTGTAACTGCTGATCAGTCCTGCACAACATCTTGAAGGAGTTTTAGCCCATTCCTCAGTACAGAACCACTTCAGCTCTGTGATGTTGGTGGGTTTCCTCCTATGAACTGCTTGCTTCAGCTCCTTCCACAACATTTCAATTGAGTCAAGATCCAGACTCTGCCTTGGCCATTCCAAAACATTAACTTTGTCCTTCTTTAACCATCCTTTGGTAAAATGACTTGTGTGCTTGGGGTTGTTGTCTTGTTGCATGGCCCAGTTTCTCTTGAGATTCAGTTCGTGGACAGATGTCCTGACATTTTCCTTTAGAATTTGCTGGTGTAATTCAGAATTCATTGTTCCATCAATGATGGTAAGTCGTCCTGG
>NW_015555741.1:678025-689643 GCF_001515605.1 Sinocyclocheilus anshuiensis | reverse complement strand
CCTGACATTTTCCTTCAGAATTTGCTGGTATAATTCAGAATTAATTGTTCCATCAATGATGGCAAGCTGTCCTGATCCAGATGCAGCAAAACAGGCCTAAACCATGATACTACCACCACCATGTTTCACAGATGGGATAAGGATCTTATGCTGGAATGTAGTGTTTTCTTTTCTCCAAACAGAACACTTCTCATATAAACCAAAAAAATTCTATTTTGGTCTCATCTGTCCACAAAACATTTCTGAGTTTTTCTTTTTCTTGAGTGATTTTCTTTTTGGAGATCAGTGGCTTTCTCCTTGCGACCCTACCATGCACACCATGGTTGTTCAGTGTTCTCCTGATGAACATTAACATTAGCCAATGTGAGAAAGGCCTTTAGATGCTTAGAAATTACCCAGGGTTCATTTGCAACCTCGCAGACTATTACAAGTCTTATTTTTCCAGCCTGATGAGCAACAGCAACTCTTTTTCTGAGGTCCTCCGAGATCTCTTTTGTTCGTGCCATGATTCACTTCTGCAAACATGATCAGACTTTGATAGATCCCTGTTCTCTAAATAAAACGGGGCACACACTGACACCTGATAGTCATTCCACTGTTTGAAAACGCCTCTGAACAGATGGACTCTAATTTCACCCTCAAATTAACAGCTAATCATAGAGATTCACATACTTTTGCACTGCACAGAAATGTAACACTGGGTCATTTTTCTCAATAAATAAATGACAAAGAAAATATTTTTGTCTCATTTGTTTGATTGGGTTCTCTATGTCTACTTTCAGGACTTTTGTGAAAATCTGATGATGTTTTGGGTCATATTTATGCAGAAACATAGAAAATTGTAAAGGGCTCACAAACTTTCAAGCAGGACTGTATATATACACACACACACACACACACATATATATATATATATAAACATAACATATTTTTCTTAAATATATACATGCATATATACAACAGTTCAGTATAAGAAGTTACTTTCTTTTGTGAAACAGACTGTTGGTAACAAAGCAGTTTTGGTTACCAATGACTTTATTTGTATGAACAAAAAATACTGAGATGTTTCTCAAATTATATTCTTTTATGTTCTATAGTTTATGTTAGGCCGTTGTAGCCTAAATGTTTATGTGTAATACATTTTATGTTGAATCAAATAAAATATTTCTAAAGCTACAATTTGTAATGTCTACTTGATACTTTCTCATTTAACACGAAAATAGCTTTAAATAACCTTTTGTGGGTATTTTCACAGTCAAATTTATTTTGCGATTAATTGCGATTAATTAGATGAATTAATCGTAACATCATGTAATTAATTAGATAAAAAATGTTAATCGACTGACAGCCCTAATATATAGTAGGCCTACATTTATATAGTTCCATACATGATTTTATATAAATTCTATAAATATTTGTTAATATATAAAAACAATTGTATATACACAATAAAATTATAAACAATATAAATACAGTATATACAGAGAATAAATAAGAAATCAGGAAGGGGGCCAACACTTTTTCACACCACTGTATATATATATATAAACATAACATATTTTTCTTAAATATATACATGCATATATACAACAGTTCAGTATAAGAAGTTACTTTCTTTTGTGAAACAGACTGTTGGTAACAAAGCAGTTTTGGTTACCAATGACTTTATTTGTATGAACAAAAAATACTGAGATGTTTCTCAAATTATATTCTTTTATGTTCTATAGTTTATGTTAGGCCGTTGTAGCCTAAATGTTTATGTGTAATACATTTTATGTTGAATCAAATAAAATATTTCTAAAGCTACAATTTGTAATGTCTACTTGATACTTTCTCATTTAACACGAAAATAGCTTTGAATAACCTTTTGTGGGTATTTTCACAGTCAAATTTA
The DNA here is from genome assembly GCF_001515605.1 of Sinocyclocheilus anshuiensis. Lineage (NCBI taxonomy): Eukaryota > Metazoa > Chordata > Actinopteri > Cypriniformes > Cyprinidae > Sinocyclocheilus > Sinocyclocheilus anshuiensis. Next base: position 687,749 of record NW_015555741.1, on the reverse strand, counting down.
TTTTGCGATTAATTGCGATTAATTAGATGAATTAATCGTAACATCATGTAATTAATTAGATAAAAAATGTTAATCGACTGACAGCCCTAATATATAGTAGGCCTACATTTATATAGTTCCATACATGATTTTATATAAATTCTATAAATATTTGTTAATATATAAAAACAATTGTATATACACAATAAAATTATAAACAATATAAATACAGTATATACAGAGAATATATTGTCTAATGTCAGAGACTACAGGGGGGAAAACAATGCTAAATGCAAATAATAAAATAAAGCTGACCATATAATCATGTGTAGTTTTATTATATATTACCAATATATTACCAGAATAAATACTTCCCATTACTCCATCTATTTTACTGTCCCAACTATGCATGATTATATGTGCATATCATATGAACATTTATTAGCATTTAGCATTGTTTTTCCCATTGATTTGTGCTGCATTACTGATTGTGTAATGTTGAGAATGCAAAACTCCTCCATCAGACCATCCAGACCTGAACCAAAAACCAAAAACCTTTTGGTAGCCAATCATAACAGCGGTAAATTACATATGGGTATCTTAAAGAGTAGAACATGGCATGTAATACTAAATTATAACTTTTTTGAGGGGAAACTTTTTTTGGTACATAATAACATTTGCCTCTGATATTAGAGGTTGAATCAACGTTTTCCAGTCAGCAGAGAATGTCTGTAATTTATAAGTATGTCTGTCTGGAATGAGCATCTGACTCCAGCGATGAGAAACCGTCAGCACAACCACTGATCACTATGGCAAACAACCACACACATGCAGGCCAAACGCTGGCAGAACATTGACTCGATGCTGGCAGTGGTGGGAGATTGAAAATGTCATTGATAAACATTAATAAAGACAGACCAAGAGACAGAGAGATCAGAGGCATCAATGCCACTTTATGTTGACCAAAGGCTGAACAGACAGCTGTGTAAAGTGCACAGACCATCTCTGCTTGTCCTGATCTCCAATTCTCCTGTCAAACAACCCAAACAGTGGCACGATGGAGATTCAGAGGCATTGGATTGAAATGGTGCAAAACCCACATCTATCTCGATAGGTGTAAACAGCATCTTATATAGAAAATACTGTATTTGTTTACAGATGTATGATAGTCATGAAGTAAATTGCAGACACAAAAACAAGCTACAAACCACCTCAGTGTAATCTGTCCAGCAGAGGACACTGTTCTCAAAACTACCCCTGCTGCCCACTAATGCAAATACATTCACCCCAAGTTTGTTTTTGTGGTAAACTGGAGTAAGTGTTGGTAAAACTTAATTTTGATAATCCACTTTAGACATTCTACGAACTATAAGTAACTTTGCAACTACATGTCAGCAGCCAATCATCAGAATAGTAGACTGTCTGCATAATATCTGCTAACACTTATGTTGATGGTCCCCCAACAGATATTCTACTCATGTCAGCTTATTCTACTGCCAAATTGGTTATTCCAGATGTACTTATTTGTTTTTACTGAAAGGTGGAATACCACGAACATGTAGTTTTTGTCAGACTCCTCTGTCTGTAAAGCAGATGAAATTAACTGCTTTAAATGCCACTAGGTAACATTTTTACTCAAAAAGTTCTCTAATGGATATTTTCAAAAACGTTTCACTAGGAGTAATCTTTTTTTATCTAATATTAAAACAAAAAATCTTATATAATGTTCTTGTTAATGTGAGTTGGTTGTCATTACTACTGTATATTAAAGGCAGGGAAGGTGATTTGGTTTAAAAACATTTTTTGTTACGTTGGTTGAAAGTCTCTTCACATTCCGATAGCTATCACTAAGTTAAAGGTATAGTTCACCCAAAAATGAAAATTACCCCATGATTTACACACCCTCAAGCCATCCTAGATGTATATGACTTTATTCTTTCATATGAATACAGTTGGAGTTATACAGTATTAAACAATGTCCCAGCTCTTCCAAGCTTTATAATGGCAGTGAATGGGTCGAGATTTTGAAGCCCAAAATAGTGCATCTATCCATCATAAAAAGCGCTCCATACGGCTCCAAGGGGTTAATAAAGACCTTCTGAAGCGAATCGATGCATTTATGTAAAAAATATCCTTATTTAAAACTTCATAAACTGTCCTATCCTTATTTAAAACTTTAGAAACCGTAATCTCTAGCTTCTGCTAACTGTTGTCCATATGTTCACGAGAGAGTGGCGTTCCAGCAGATGACGTAAGATGTAGGTGTAGCGTAGGCTCCAGTGAGAATATGCTAGTCTCACGAGAACCAAGTTTTGTTTACAGCAAAGGAAAACCAGTCTACTCTTGACTTATCTCGAAATCCTCCAACATTTTTCTTTACAAATCCTCATTTTGTACTTTCAATTATTGACTGGTGTTTTTGTTTTGTTCTCTCCTCTGCGCTTCCACATTCATCACTTCTCACTGAAGCTACTGGAGCGTCCTAAGTCATCCGCTGGAACACCACTCTCTCGTGAACGTGTGTAGGACGGTTAAGGTACAGCACACTGAGTCCGAAATTTTTCTAGCTTCTGCTAACTGTTGTCCATATGTTCACGAGAGAGTGGCGTTCCAGCAGATGACGTAAGATGTAGGTGTAGCGTAGGCTCCAGTGAGAATATGCTAGTCTCACGAGAACCAAGTTTTGTTTACAGCAAAGGAAAACCAGTCTACTCTTGACTTATCTCGAAATCCTCCAACATTTTTCTTTACAAATCCTCATTTTGTACTTTCAATTATTGACTGGTGTTTTTGTTTTGTTCTCTCCTCTGCGCTTCCACATTCATCACTTCTCACTGAAGCTACTGGAGCGTCCTAAGTCATCCGCTGGAACACCACTCTCTCGTGAACGTGTGTAGGACGGTTAAGGTACAGCACACTGAGTCCGAAATTTTCATCCGAAATTTTCGCACGTTAAAAAATAAATACGACCTCACGTTTACACACTGCCTCCGAAACTTTTGTCTGCCATAAAAAAATTTGGATCAGGTTCGATTTTCTGTGTTTTCGCATCCGTAGCAAGCATTTTGATAGGAAAGGATGACGAATACGAAAAAACGAAGAAAAAAAAACGCACACAAAAATTTCGTCAAAAGTTTTAAATAAGGATATTTTTCTTACACAAACATATCGATTCACTTCAGGAGGCCTTCATTAAACTTTTTTTGATGGATGGATGTGCTTTTTTGGGCTTCAAAATATAAAAGTTGGAAAAATATAAAGCTTGGAAGAGCCAGGACATTTTTTAATATAACTCCAATTGTATTCATTAGAAAGAATAACGTCGTATACACCTAGGATGGCTTGAGGGTGAGTAAATTATGGGGTTATCCCTTAACTATCCCTTTAAGTGGTATAATTGTATTCATATGTATCGTCTGTGGAAGGTGTAGGACAATAAAATGTTCGTCCAATCATATCCCTCAGTCCGAGGGCTATGATAGGCTGTCCTACCTGCCTGTCAACATATGTATATGCATACCTCCGCAAACCCTTTTCACAAAGACATGATACGTCATCAGCTCGTTCCATTATGCTAGAATGAAAGGCGTTATTATCGTAATATTTAGCGTTTTTTTACTGTAATGTTTTCTCACCGGTGAATGAGATGTAATGTAATCTGGCAGCATTGCATTCAACCCTCCACCAGTGCTGACTCTCATCGTGCCACTGATTATCCTCCGGTCTGCCTGTGCGTGGTCATGTGTTTTGGAGGAGGTGTGGCTTTGGAGAGTGATTTGCAGGGAGGGTGGGATCTTATGCTTTCAAAGCTAGCTTTCTATTGCTAGCCACTCTGAAATCGTCTATCCTACCTTTATTACTATTTGTTTCTTTTAACATACACTGATCTTGCCACGCATGAAAATAGCCATAGATGCTGGTATGGCAATACAAACATACAAACAAACAATAACTTATTCTACTAACCATAACATAACAGTCTACTAATACTCTAATGAAAGATTTAGCCAACATGTAGTTGCAAAGTTACCGCATAACAATGTGTTTTGTGGACTGAAAAGGAAAGGGGGTATTTTGGTTCAGCATAATTTCTAGTAAGGGCTCTCCAGCTCATATTTTAGAGGATAATGCATATAAAAATTTATGAGCACTATTGTTAAAGCACTGAAACAAAAACACTCCAATTTAATGGCCCGTTTAAGCTGCTGTACTGTAAGTGATGTTACTAACTTCCACCAAGCTGGATCAGACCGCCGTCCTCATTCCTAGAACTACATGTCCAAATCCTGTCAGCAAATGGACAAAATGATTGACAGGCCGAGAGCCGTCTACAAGTCTTCTGATTGGCTAACACTCACGACTGCTGTCAGAGAGATGCGTGTGATTTCCCAGGACATCTATTTCAGTCATATAGAAGACCCAAAAAGTATTTTGATACTTGAGTTACACTTAAAATTGTATGAGTGTCATTCCATTAGATGATTAAATATAAAAGCAAGCAGAATCTGCGCTAAAATGCTGCAGGAGCTTTTGACTTAGTCATTTTGCTCAGTATATTTGAATCAGCCGGTGTTTTGGTGATTTTTAGTGCATATGTGACCCTGGACCACAAAACCAGTCATAAGCAGCATGGGTATATTTGTAGCAATAGCCAACAATACATTGTATGGGTCAAAATTATAAATTTTTTGTGCGAAAATCATTAGGATATTAAGGAAAGATCATGTTCCATGAAGATATTTTGTAAATTTCCTACTGTAAATATATCAAAACTAAATTTTTGATTAGTAATATGTGTTGCTAAGAACTTAATTTTGACAATTTTAAAGGCGATTCTCTCAATATTTAGATTTTTTTTTTTGTACCCTTAGATTCCAGATTTTCAAATAGTTGTATCTCAGCCAAATATTGTCCTAGCCTAACAAACCATACATCAATGGAAAGCTTATTTATTCAGTTTATTTGTATAATTGACCCTTATGACTGGTTTTGTGGTCCAGGGTCAAATATATGATGTTCACACAGCAGAGTAACCATATGTGTAGTTCATCACGGTAACTGTGAACATCATCTACTAACATTTGACAACCAGACAGTCTTAAATTAAATACCTTTTGTCTCAAATTTAGTAAAAGAGTCATTTTATAAACTTGGTGACATCTGGGTAAATCATATGTTACTATAAAAATTTTTCTAAACAAAAAAAAACTGTATTTATATATTAACTTTTTCGTTATTTTGACCACTAGGTTAGTTTAACCGGTTTCAAACTTCTCCTTGCTATATTAGCAAATATTCTATTTAGATTAATTAAACTTAAAATTAAACTTAAATTTAATTTTGTTAAATGTTGTGCTTAAAAATGTATGCTATTTCTTTAAATTAAATGCCACTAGGTTTGATATTTTGTTATCTAATGCAGTGACATTCAGACATTTTAAATGCGTCTTAAGCATCCAAATATTCTGTGGGGCCGCTATCTATCAGGTAGTAGGGATATTTCATGTGTGGGATTAAAAAATTGCTTACAGGAGCTTTAAGCTCTCCAGTAATTTGATACCAGCAGCTCCCATTAATACGACAGAAACTAAATGTGGTGCGGAGCAGCGATACAGCGCTCCTGAGCTGACTAATATAAACATGAGTGTGTGGGATTCCAGATGATGTCATGACTAAACAATCTAACACTGCTGCAGCATGACCACACACACACACACACTCCGAACAACTATAGTTTATTTTTAGCCTTTTAAAGACATTGTGACAATGAGTCTTTGTGAAAGTCTGGAAACTCTTTTTTGGGGTGATTTTGAAGAATTACAGCAACACACACGTGGTTTTTTTGTGTAATCAGAGATGCATGCCGGCAGACGTGATGGGAAGGAGGGGGATTCTCAAATGGTTTGTGTTTATTAGAGGTTATGTGTGTGCGTGAGAGTTCATTTTTAGCTCAAGTCCAAGATAAGACTAAATACTTCAAACTGCACAGCTGTTAAGCATTACACTGTATAATAATTAGTGGTGTTTGCTAAATTGTCCTATTTCGTCTATAAACAATTGATTTTCACCTGTCGGATGATAAAACAGGCAGTAAAACCCATAGACTGTCATTGACTTAGGCCAGTAATACACATCCTTGCAACCACCCAGAATACCCTAGCAACCACCTTGAAATGCCATAGCAACTACTCAGAACACCCTAGAAACCACCTTTCAAAGTCCAATTTAGAAACTACTCGGAACACTACAGCAACCACATTTTCTTCAGAAAATATACAAATCTGTTTGTTTTCAATAGAAGTTACAATAGTTACTGATCATACTAATTGCTAAAAATTCTTCTCTTGACAAACATGAGAAAATACTATAAACTCATTCAACACCAGTTTTAATAAGAATCTACTTCTTTTTATATATTGTTAAGAACCTTTTCATCAATGTATACAATGTAAAACAAGATTTATTTAAGTTCTAAATAAAACAAAGATTACTGAAGTGTGTTTTGCAGTTTCTACTTCAAAATTTCACATTGAATTTAATGGTACTTGCTTCTAAATTCAACCCCACCTTTTCAGTGTAGAGTTCTTGAATTGGCTATAAGGTTCTTTTGAGATTTTAAAAGTTATTTTTGTCACACTTCAGGTCCTTCAGTTCAGCATATTGGTTTCTGGGATCTTTAATGCATCAGTGCATAGATGGCTCAAAATAGTCACAAAATAAACGTTGCTACAAACAGAAGTTGCTATCATGATGCCCAGATGTTGTGGCTGTTTGTAGCATGTTACTATGCCAGTTACCAGGGTGTTTTTGTTGGTTCCTTACTAGTCCAACTCTTTAAAAAAAAAACTCTACACTCTTAATAAAGTTTCCAAAATGGGGTTTTTGCAGTGTTGCCATAGAAGAAGCGAAATGATCATAAAATAAAACATTATCTTAGTGTAAAGTACATTTTAAGAATCTTTTTTCCACTATAAAGAACCTTTTGTGTAATGAACAGAAGTTCCAAGGATGTAAAAGGATCATAGACGCGAAGAGAATGTATGCTATTTCGGTTCCTGAAACGACATCTAGGTGATTATTTCACACATTTTTCATCCAATCTTCAGATCTTCAAAGGTTTACAGAAACGATGAGATCCATCTGCTTTTTGAATGAAAGCTGAATCATTTTACAGAGCACAGAGGATGGAAATTGGGGGTGGAGAAGTGTAGGAAAGCAGAAAAAGAGGTGTAGTTTTTCCAGAGGGGCGTTGCAGGGCTGGGCAGGGGTGTGCATTTGTGCATAAGGGGCTGGTTTTTTCTTTCCATTTGTGGGGGGGGGGTTCAGGGTATCATTTTCATCCGTGTCCGTCCCGCCCCCTCCATGAGTACACCCCGCACACGCTCCAGGTCCCAAAGTGGCCACAGAGACTCTGAGACTCGGACTAAAGTGGCAAGATGAGCGCCCTGTGTCCGCTCCTGTCTGCCCTCTTTCTGGCACTGCTATACCTGCTCCAGACTGCCAACGGAGGTAAGACCACTCAATCTCAGTGCATTAAGATTAATAAGCCAATGTAGCATAATATTACATGTGTTTGAATATTTGAAAGCAGTGCAAAAGTTTTTAAAAGTTGCATTATTGTGTATTCTGCAAGAATATGAAGCTTCAAACATCTCAAAGTGTGTGTTGAAGCAAAGGTTCCCTCACATAAAAACTCATTCATACTTGTGAGGCTCGAGTCTGTTCTGCCGGTGTGTACAATAAACCCACAGTTCGGCGACCCCTCCTTCTCGTGCTTCCGTTGAGGGCTCTCTGCGTGCATTGGGCAGTCTGGCAGTGGCTCGCGCCGATCAGAGGTCCTGAAATAAAGAGTCACTTTCAGAGGTGTGAATCAGCTGCCCTACACACAGATGTTCCTGCTTTTCCACTCTGAGATCTTTAGCTGCGCCTGTGAGACCTGCAGTCTAATTAGCGCGCCAGTTAAAGTTGCACTGAAGTAACCATTGTTCAGCTTCGGATCAAAGCGTTTCTCCATCACCAGCTGCCACAAACTCACATGAGAGAAGTGAAAACAGCAACACCGGCAACTGATCTACAATGTGCGTTTGAGTTGGTAGACTAGCAAGAATGTTTTGGCATCTGCGTCCTGTTTCATTAAACACCACATGAGGACCATGTGTGGAAACATGAGTAAGAGTAATTGGAAAATAGTACAAATCAATGCTTAACTGGAGCTGTGAGATGGGCTCGGGTGTGGCAGGGTGGGGCGAGGTGGGCGTGACATGGTGTGACTGGGCGTGGCACAAGCAGATGTTCAGAGTAAAGTTGTGTAACTGTCAAACTGTGTCTGGAATAGATTTGGTCAGTTTTAACCCTGTGAAGCCTGACCTATGAAAAAGAGTCCAAAATAATCAACTTTTTTTAAATGGAACGTTTGGACCTTGAAACTTTAGACAAAATACATACATAACGCATTTTTCATGTGTTTTTATTGAGTGTCAAATTTGATGCATCAGGCTTTTTTGCCTCATATAGATTAATATTCTGAGAATACATTACTCAGAGGCCAAACAGAGCAAAAATATGCAATTTGGTGCATATGCTAATATTTATACGGCCAAAAAGTAAGATGAAATTCTGATAGCTTGATAGATATTTAAATCACTACTTGCATAAAATGCATATAAATATAATTTTTCACTCTGTATATCCTAATATTATGTCTTAGTAAGATATGAACAACTGTCGGTTTTATTGTATAGGGCAAAACATGTTATGCAAAGCAATACAAGGATGCACAAATAAACGTTCCTCAAAAGCCTAATGTATCATATTTGATACATTTTAACATGATTTTCTTATAAATTATGTACTGATAATCAAGCAAACCAAGTTGTTTTTAAGGCAGGGCTTAGCAAAGGGTTAGCATTTCATTTCATAGACTGACAAAGAGTCAGTCTATAGTTTGGCACACTTTTAGCGTTGTTTGTTTCAGCGATCCGACATGTCAACTTATTTCTTGACTAATCGCATGAGTTTAGGGTGGGGCTTCCTGTTTGATTGGTAGATGGTAGGAGTGTTATGGTGTGTTCACACCAGACGCGAAGCGAATATGCACATCGCGTCACTCGCTCTAGATTACTCGCCGGATGTTTTTCGTGTCGCTCGCGCAATAAAAACATAGCGCGATCAACCATGGTGGAGATAACTACAATCGCTGTTTTGTACCTGTTGTCAAAAAGTCCCAAATACGATGGAAAGCCAAACGTCGATGTGTCTGGGTTCACAGCACCATCCAGAGGAGGATGAGTAATGTTAGGATCCTGCATTCATGTGTGTGTTACTTTTACTACTGTATATATACACTGATATTACTATTATATTTATTATTGATAGCAGCATCTCTGTAGCCATGCTAATAAAATACAACTACCACTACAACTGATTTTAATTGTTTTCTATGCTCCGGACCTATATAATAACAGACGGCTACAATAATGCTCTCTTCCATTGTCTGATTCAACTAGACGTGTTAAGAAGCTCTTCGCTGATGGCTTGCGCGAGAACGCGTCATGCGAATTTTCCGCTTGAGTTGAAATTTTTGAATTTGCGCGGAAGATGCGATTAAGGCGAATATCGCGCGTTCGCGGCAAACGCGTCGTGCATTTTGCATCATTCGCGTGGCCCAGCGCGAATTCGCCTCTATTCGCGTCTTTGCGTTGACTTTGTATGTAATCTACTCGCGTGAATAATTACATTTGCGTCT
>NW_015555741.1:676105-677707 GCF_001515605.1 Sinocyclocheilus anshuiensis | reverse complement strand
ATAAAAATTGCGATAAAACAAAAATAACAAATCTTTTCTTCTGTATTGTGACATATATCCAAGTAAAATCGATTATCAAAAAAGAAAAAATGTAGGGTGGGGTTCTATCCATTGATTGTTGATTGAATGGAGACGGCTCTGAATGTGAGTTTAAGTGGACTAAATTGATTGGAGAAGTCTGGCATACATTACCAGAGAGAAGTCTGTTGTTTTATCGTAAAATCCAGTTTGCTTAAAAATGGCAAGGTTGATGCAAATGTTACAAAATGAAATATGGGCATGAATTAATCATTCATAGTGAGATCAATAGCTTGCATTTAGAAAATTTCATTTCATGGACACTTAAATATGAATCATAAGGCATGGGAGACTGAATCATGGTGAATCAGATATTATTGACTCTGTAAGCAGTGTACCAGTAACATCGGTGGACTATGAAACCTCCAAGCTGATGTCTGTCACCACAGCAACATACTACACAAACAGGCCTGTGAGCTGGTAAGCATTTTAGGCTATACAAGGAGTGTGTGGGTACGTGTTGTGTTTGCAGCAGTGCATATGTTTGAGTCCGGGTAGTTGGCAGGGTAATAAATGTTTGTACAGCTCTGCACATTAGATTAATAAACATAATATTTGCATTTGCAAATTGATGAGATTAGTTTGCCGGTCTCAGAGAGAGCCGCAGTTTCCAGCGCGACAAGGGGCTCAGAAACAGAAGGCAAACATTTATCTTTGCTGATCTCTCAGCGGTCTGCTGTTTGTGATCGGATAATGGGACGAATGTTTCAAGATTATATGTGGGCCTTGAATGGAAGTAATGTGCCATACAGAAAAAAAGCAATAAATCTATCCATCCATCTTATGCTACTAGTTTTAGACAAAGACTTGTTCCCCAAAATCATACAGATGTCATGATTTTACTCCAGTTTTGATTTCATTCGATTCTGATTCATTTGCATTTATTTCTGTTCTAAAGTTTTATAATGTTTTCTCTGTGTTAATACTGTAAGATATGCAGGATGGTGTTTCAGACTGATTCAAACTAGTAACTTTTATTAAATTAACTATTCATTCAAAGAACCCTCCCACATTAGTTTAACTGGTTGCAAATTATGTGTTTGAGTCACTAAAAAGAACTGTTTCATAAGAGTCATATGTTCAGAAATTGGACTACACTGGTCATGCAGTATGTTTTTGATTCACTAAATGAACCGGTTCATACGAATCATTTGTTCACAAACTGCACTACAATGGTTGCACAGCATGTGGTTGATTCATTAAATAGAACCAGTTCATAAGAGTTGTTTTGTTCATAAATTGGACTACACTGGTTATGCAGCATGCGCTTGATTCACTAAAATGAACCAGTTACTAAGAATCGTTTCTTCATAAACTGGACGACACTGGTTCTGGGGTATGAGTTTGATTTACTAAAAATACCAGGTTCATACTGGTTTTTATGTCAGGCTACATGTGTTTGATTCACTAAAAAGAACCAGTTCAGACTGTATCTGTTCGTAACTTGGTCTACACTGGTAGTACTGTATGTGCTTGATTTACTAAAAAGAACTAGTTCATAGGATAAAGTGACCAGACGTGCCA
>NW_015555741.1:663951-676090 GCF_001515605.1 Sinocyclocheilus anshuiensis | reverse complement strand
GCAGTTTAGCGCCATCTGCTGTCAGAGAGTGAAAGTGCGCTTTCATCCAGAGCGTCTCTCACATGTTCCGCCATGTGCACGCGTCTTTCACGCAGCATACAGCGGTGTTGTGCATTAGTTGTGCAAGTCTATATTACTATTATTTTTATTATTGATAGCAGCATCTCTGTAGCCATGCTAATAAAATACAACTACCACTACAACTGATTTTAATTGTTTTCTATGCTCCGGACCTATATAATAACAGACGGCTACAATAATGCTCTCTTCCATTGTCTGATTCAACTAGACGTGTTAAGAAGCTCTTCGCTGATGGCTTGCGCGAGAACGCGTCATGCGAATTTTCCGCTTGAGTTGAAATTTTTGAATTTGCGCGGAAGATGCGATTAAGGCGAATATCGCGCGTTCGCGGCAAACGCGTCGTGCATTTTGCATCATTCGCGTGGCCCAGCGCGAATTCGCCTCTATTCGCGTCTTTGCGTTGACTTTTACCAGGTTCATACTGGTTTTTATGTCAGGCTACATGTGTTTGATTCACTAAAAAGAACCAGTTCAGACTGTATCTGTTCGTAACTTGGTCTACACTGGTAGTACTGTATGTGCTTGATTTACTAAAAAGAACTAGTTCATAGGATAAAGTGACCAGACGTGCCACTTTCCGGGGAAGTGGCACGTCTGGTCACCTTATCATAGGAGTAATTTGTTTATGAATTGGACTAGACTGATCATGCAGTATGTGTTTGATTCACTAAAAAGAACTGGTTGTTTGTGAATCAAATTACACTAGTCACATTGCGTTATTTTTGTCTGCAACCTGTGAGTACAACTGATTTGAAAGACATTTCTTGCCATTATTTTGCACTACACAATCTGTTTATTGTATCACTTTCACAACTCAAATAAAATAGGATTTATTTATTGAAGTTTTGCATTTACTAGATTTCAAATCATCTAAAATAATCTATATTTTTACCCAGCCCTACCTCTTCCTGCCTTGGTGGATGGTTCTTTGGCCAGAATAAGCTGCAATTCAGCTAGATTTTATGCTGATAGTCGAACATCTAGCTATGCGAGACTAACTCTACTCCGGTAGTTGAGGTAGGGTCTGCATCGTTCCCATCTGCCGTCCCCATGGAAACCTGCCGCCCACACAGGAATCAATGCAGAAAGTTTTGAAACCCTGATGCTTGAGACTTTTCCTCCTCACTGTCCTCCTCAATAAATTATCTGTCAGTATGAAACACCGTACCCACACACACACAACCCAGACAATGCCAGACCATAGGGAAGAGATAAACTCCATACTCCATATTCCTGTCATTTCATATTCATCCAATGGAATCTCATGTGGCGCTATGGAAACACAGAAGGTTTGTGGGTTTATATACGGCGTATCATCCCCACAGTGGCTATTGGCCAAATCACTGTCACAATAGATCAGGTTAAATTTATCTTCGAGATCATCACTCAGCTACTGCTTCATAAACAGACCTAAACATACTCGCACCCAAGCGGGATGCCATAGTGTGGTATGTGAGGGTTTTATCCTCTTTTGAGAAATTGAGAATTAACCCTGAATAATTGGTTGTGCTCATACAGTGTATATGTATGGATTTGAACAAACCAATAACCCTAAATATTAAACTTTGGTGTGCAATTTAGATTTTTCTTAGGAGACACAAATGAAACAGTAGTTAACATAACAAGAGTACAGAGATGTAAAACAAATGTAGATGTAGATAGTTTTGTCATCAAAGAGTTTGATGAGATCTCTGGCATTTGATTGCACACTTTAATTTATTCAATATTATAGTTTTTAATTTTGAATTTTGTTTATTTTGTTTTCAACTTTTAAATTTAGTTTAGTTGTTGTTAGTTTTTACTGTATCATTGTTAACATTAGTTTTTTTCTGAGATTTCTGGTTTCTGTTTGTTTACATTTTAATTTTAGTATTTTAGAGCTGCTAAAGTTAATGCAATTACTAGTAGCATTGAAAAAAATGTAACAGTATTACACCATGTCCTAACTACGCGCGATGTTACGCCGCAACATGCGATAAAAGGTATCTTTTCCATGTTAATCAGAGTTTTTGTCCTAACTAGCCACGACAGCGGCACGCGAAATTTCTATTTTAAATACGGTTTCTATTTCTGCGACTGGAGCAACAACATACAAACTATGACAGTGATAATCTCAGGTACTAATTATGTGCTTTATTCAATGTTAAACCTGTCTAATGTGAGTTTGAATACCATTTTGCGTGACATTTATAGCCATACTGAAAGCAACAATTGATAGTTGACCTCAGATATTGAAAATAAATTAAAGCAAACGTACGTTATAACTCAGTGCGAACCAACAAGGGGTTTCCATAACAAAGATGGTATCAGTTACTCAGTATGTACTTTTAATAATGTTAAAATGTTTAATATTTATTAATTAGATTATAAACTTGTCCATTTAGCTGGGAGTGCAGTGCGCTTCTGAATGGCTGTGATATTTAAATGTTTCTGTCGCATCATGTCTGGTATGGACACCCAAATTTCTTGTCGCTGGAATCTTGTCAGGTCGCGTCTGGTTAGAACACAGTGTTGAGTGTTCTTGCCAATTATTTTGCAATTAAATTTATACATTTCGTTAATAATATTTTTATTAACATTTAGTTTAGTTTAGACTCATTCTCAAAATCGTGCACAATTGAATTTCCTAATTCAATTCCAATCTCGACAAGTTGATTAGATGTCCAGCTGTGTTTACTGTCGTATACTGTTAATTTTGAAAGAAATCCTCTCTGTGTTAATGTGGAGACTTCAGCAAATGTTCTCATTAATGTCTAGGAGAACTGAACTGAATATTAAAGAAATATTCTTTGTGATTTTTCTATCTTGACGTGTTTGTCTGTTTTTTACCAAGTTCATCCAACTTCACAGCTGTTTTGAAACAATAAGATTTTGATTTTGAAAATGATTAGATTCTGTTCTAATTGAGCTGCTTATGAAAGAACATCTGGAATGTTTCACGGTACACTAAAGAAGGAGAGTTTCATGGGTTAATAGTGAAAGTTTAAACCGTGTTGAGTGAATACTTAGTGATTAGATTGAGTTGGCCTGGTGGAGTCCCTGAGGGGAAGTTTTGCATGAGTCATCTTCATGAGACAGCACAAGGAACACCACAACATCACACAGTTTCCTCAGAGACAAAGCTTTCCAGTCTGCTGATCAGGAAACTAGGCCAGCAGCAACTATCTGGCTTGACAAGATCATTTACAGTGCGGTATCGCTCGCACTAGAGAGGGGCACAACTGTCCAACCGCTGGGATGCGTCCATGCAAGAACAGACATCTGTACTTCACAAAACTCATGAAATAAAAAGTATTTTACAGTGGTGATCTACACAAGACAGCATTTATGGCATATGGTGTAAGACATAAATAAATTCCTGTTTCTCAATCTGAGAAATCCCAGGATGGTACTAAAAATAAAGGTTCTAAAAAGGGTTTTGCAGTCTGATGCAACAGGAGAACTGTGCTTCTTTAGTAATATGATGTGTACTGAAGTACTGAATTTTTACCATGCTATTTACATTTTACTTCAAGGTACTTTGAAAAGTACCATTCAAAAATGTCAAAACACCTTATGTTCCTTGATGTATGCTGAATGTTTAAAAAAGCAGCAAATATTACCATTGTTTTTTAATATGGCACCATAGTAAATCCAATAGCATTGTATATTTAAGTACTAGTGAAATGGAAATAGCATGGTAAATAGTCAGTACTACGATATATATTTAAGTAGTATAGTATTACTCTCGGTTTCTTTACCATAGTCTTTGAAGTGCACTGGAGTAAAATGAAAAGAGTATGGTAAATTAACATTGTAATCATTCAGTGCCATGGTATATCAAAGTACTGTACAATGGTACCATTACAGTACTTTTTATAAGAGTATAACGTAACACAAGAACCTTTTTAATCTTCAAATAATCACTTAATCACAAATAAGCCAACTCGAGAAAGCTATATCGTTTAAATAATTCCTGAAAACTAGCATCTTTGTGAACTGAATTTAATTTGTGAACTTCGTCGTTTGTAAACAGTCTCAACTGCGAGTGATCTTCCAGTCTTCTATGGCTACGGCGCTCTCTGGTTTGGCTAGAGTTTTTGAACGAAGAAGCGATAGAACTAATGCTATAACTTTCCACTGAGATCCTCACGTAGCCGTTAGCATGCCTGCGTGCCAGCTCTGACTTCTGTCCTGCATTAAATCTCAATCCAGCCAGAGGCGTTCTGGGTAATTTGCAAACGTCTCTTTAGTAAGGCGCTCTCTGGAGACAGAGTGGAGCGCTGGGATGGGCCTTTCTGCAGCAGAGGGGATAAATATAGCCCGCTCTCAAACAGGGCATGTGCTGCCTCAGAGGCTGCTGTTAGCAGACTGGGTGGGGTAACAGGTCGTTACTGTGAGTCACAGGGACACAGTTATTCCGTCATCGCAGGATTCTGTGAGCTTAAAATAAGTTGGAGGAAAGGAATTATATGAGCAGAGTGTCGGGAAGGGTGAAAGCTGTCAGTCACAGACCTCTAGAGCACAACTTCATCTTTAACATTGCAACACAGTCTATGCACTTCTTAATGACTTTTTAACTAGTCTTTTTGACTTGCTTTCCAGTTAAATATCTAAACTTTCTTTAAAAAAAAAAGGATATATTTACTTGAGATGCAACGCTGCTTAAGGTTTTAAGATTCGTTTTCAGAGAATGCACTTTAATATGAGTGAAAACAATGCTTAATATCTTATGCAGTGTTGCATCTCAAGTAAATGTATCTTGTTTTAAGGATTTTCACATAATTTAACAGGAAAATTATACAAAAAGTACTTATTAAGTAATGGGATTTTTGTAATGTAATTCAACTCTATACCACAACAGTCTCTTTAGATGCTCTACCGCAGCACTCTATAATAAATGTAATAAATAAAATGTAATGCTATACAGCAGCATGTTCTATAAAGCAACTCTATACCGCAATGCAACACTCCATAACGTAACTCTATACTATGGTGCTCTATAATGTATTTCTTTACAACAGCATAGTCTCTACACCGCAATGCTTTATTATATAACTCTATATAGCAGCATGGTCTATAACCAGGCCCGGCGCCAGAGGACATCCCTGTGCCCCCTCTCCGGACCGAGGGGGACGGCCGGACTTTAGTTTAGCGTGTTTGATAGTCTAACTCATAGTGTAAAATAGTCTAACTGATTGCTTTTAGATGGAAAAGCTGCCCATAACTCCTGGTCTAGGATCTGTTTTCTTCGTAATGATAGCATAATGGAATAGATTTGGAAACAATCCAGTGTATCTGCCCTTCTGCTTTGGAAAGCATCAAATGATTTTACAATGCATTTTCGCAGAGGTGAGCAACGTAGTCAATCACAGACATGTTTGTTTATTTCTACAACGCAATGGCCAATCAGAGGTGTTTAGGTTGGAATCCACGAACTCACCGCTTTTTGTCCAGTGCTGAGTTCTATCGTGCTCGTAACTTCATTAAAAAAAAAAAAGTTCCATTGTGTCGTTACATTCATTGGTTAAAACGGAACTTTGTGAGATCGTGATGAATCAGTGACAGTTTTTAATAAATTAAGGCTGTATACGATAATATATTCAGAATTTTAATACAACTTTTTCCATGCTTGACAAGCAGCCACGTACGACACAGAGATAGCTAACTACTACACTATAAGAAAAGATAATAGCACAAAGCGCAAAGCACAAAGTGATGTGATTCTGCAACCGAGCCTGGTCCACACGCAGCATTTAGGTAAGGAAACGGTTATTAATTATTTGTATTGGCTGCCATGCCAAATCATTCACCTGCTTGCTTTTCTGTTTAATTTAAGTGTTTTGTGAATATATATGCTTTAATAACAAATAGGGATGTAACGGTATGAAAATTTCTTATGACGGTTATAGTGACCAAAATTATCACGGTTACCAGTATTATCACGGTATTGTTAAAATGTGCTGGAGATGTTCAAAAAGTACCAACACATAAATCACTTCACCAAGTTTTATATTTAAAAATCAGCAAACAACAAATAAAATGACTTTTTGGACAAAGCAGTATTGCAATTAAGAACACTTCCTTTAGGTATTACATGGAGCGAAGATGAAAACAAAATGCCATCGAATCGTTTCTGAAGACAGTCAGAACCTTCAGAGGTACATTCATATAATTAATTCATTCGTATATTCATTTGTAGAATTCCCTTAGCACTCTTTTAAAACCTCCCTGCTTTTCCGCCCTGTTTTCACTCAAAACGAAACTACTCTGCATGCTGTGCGCACGTGAGACTGTTCCTTAAAACTGTGCTTTATGCTGGACAGTATTTATTTATCGTGAGGTGTCTAATAAAAAAATCGCGGTAATCTAAGACGGTTTTAATGATAATTAAAATATGAAACGGTAATACTAACCGTCGGGAATTTTATCATGATTTATCATCAAACCGGTAATCGTTACATCCCTAATAACAAATAATTGTAACACTTAACAATAAGGTTCTATTAGTTAATGTTAGTTAATGTATTAAAGTGTATTAAAGTGTTAGTTAATTATTGTAAAGTGTTACCCAAATAATGTATTTTGAGCGTTCACTTGAACCTAACCGCAGCCCCCACCCCCCGATTCGGCCCACCCAAAAAATATAAAAGGCCCCCAAGTCGTGCGTCCTGGCACAACATAACATTACTCAACATTACTTAACATTACTCTTTACAGCACCATGTTCTTAAAAGCAGCTCTATACAGCAGTACACTCTATACTGTAACATAACGTAACGTAACGTAACATGTGATGTTATAGAGCAACTTCATACACTCTATAATGCAACTCTATGGCGCAACATGCTCTGTAACAAGATTATACCATGACACTCTATAACCAACTCTATAGTGCAACAGGGTGTATAAAGCAACTCTATATAGTAACACGCAACAATTCTCTCTAACGCGACTTTAGACCTCAGCGCTCTATAGCGTAACTATATACAGCAACATGGTCTTAAAAGCAACTATACACTCTAAAAAATGCTGGGTTGTTTCAACCCAACTTTGGGTCAAATATGGACTAACCCAAGTTTTGGGTTAAAAATGTAATCTAAAAATTTAACCCAACGGTTGGGTTAGTCCATATTTGACCCAAAGTTGGGTTGAAATAACCCAGCATTTTTTAGAGTGTACACACTAAGTCGTGGAAGTCGTGGCCTAATGGTTAGAGAGTCGGACTCGTAACTCAAAGGTTGCGGGTTCGAGTTTCGTGCCGGCAAGGATTGTAGGTGGGGGGAGTGAATGTACAGCACTCTCTCCACCTTCAATAACATGACTGAAGTGCCCTTGAGCAAGGCACCGAACCCCCAACTGCTCCCCGGGCACCGCAGCATAAATGGCTGCCCACTGCTCCGGGTGTGTGTTCACAGTGTGTGTGTGTTCACTGCTGTGTGTGTGCACTTAGGATGGGATAAATGCAGAGCACTAATTCCTAGTATGGGTCACCATACTTGGCCTCACGTCACTTTCACTTTCACTTTCACTACAGTGTAAGACACTATGTATACACACTATAATGTAATGTAACATATAACATAACGTTATAGAGCAACTCTATACACTCTATAATGCAACTCTATGGCACAACATGCTTTGTAAGAAGTTTATACTATGACATTCTATAAAGCAACTCTGTAGTGCAACAGGGTGTATAAAACTTAATATACAGCAATACCCTCTATGCAACTCTATGGCACAACACACTCTATGAAGTACCTCTATACTGTGGTGCTCCATAACGCAGCTCTGCAATGCTAGAGTCTATAAAGCAACTCTATACCACAACACACTCTATAATGCAACCCTATAGTGCAACACACTCTATAAAGCAACTTTATAGAGCAAGTCTATACTGCAACATGCTCTATAATGCTACTCTATACATGACGCTCTATAATGAAATTCTATTGCACAACACACACTGAACAGTAACTACAGTGTGGTGCTCTATAATGTAACTCTACAACACTAAAGGGTCTATAAAGCAACTCTATACCACAACACATTCTACAGTATAACAACTCCACAACGCAATGTCTTCTATAATACAAAACTATGGTGGAACATGCTCTATAATGCAATTCTATAGTGCAACATGTACATGGTGTGTATATAACACAACTCTATTTTATGCAGCACAGTTGATAACGCAATTCGACACTGACTCTTGGAAAAAGAGCTACTGCTGCTACTGTGTATTGTGTATGTGTAGAGTGTGTGGACTGTATGTATTGTTTGAAGTGTGTGTGGGTGGGGGGTAATAAGTTCTCTAATACTTCACCAGCCTCTTGGGGAAACATTAGCAGGGCAATTAGCCATTAGCAACTCTGTGGACGTAAATGAACCTCCTGTTTGGGGGTCTCTAACGATGTGAATTTATTAACCAAATGCTCCAGTCCTCTAACAGACACAAACTGGGTGTTCTCAGGGTGTTTGCATGCTAAGAATCCATATGGATCATTTTAATTGCTGTTAATGGTAAATTAAATCCAGGCCATTAAAGCTGCATGTTTAGTCTCTGAATTCCACCGAATTTTGACCCTGTCCTCGACATAAACACCAGAATGCCTTGGAATCTCAACGATTTCCCACAGGGCATGTTATCTATTATATATGAGGTTCTTCTGAGCAGTTATAAAAAGCAGAATGTTATCTGTCATTACTCATTAAAATAGGATCCTCAGAGCTGAATTTAAAGTAAATGTTTGACCTGTTCTCAATTAGAATCCACCCGGCCACGTTAAAGTCCAGTCAAAGGTCTCCCAAAGTGAGACAGACCGCCAGAGAGGAATCAAACAGCTACTCTACAGTCCGTTTGCATAACAGACAGTAAACAGCCATGAGTTTAAATTGATAAACTCTCGTAATGAAGTCAGAAGAGCTCTGAATGTTGGTCAGGTCTGGAAGCTTCTGGGGAAGGTCTGGGAATCGAAGGGCAAATCTGCTGGGAGAATTCCAAGGAGCTCCTTCAAAACACTTCATCTGCAAGCGAAAGAGCCAAGCTGCGTTCTTCAAAACAATGAAAAGATCTAATTATCATTCCATATTTCCAGCCCGCATGCACGCCAATAAGCAGGGCCTGAAGTGGCCTTTGGGAGAATTGCATTTTGATGGATGCGTGAACAGCTGCTTTTGTAAGAATGCTGGAAAACCGTGAATTTGACTTCTGTTCTTCTCTACGTGCCGCTAACATAATGCTCACTGTCTTGTAAGCCACTCTGGTACGAATGTGTGAATATCGTAAATAGTTTTCCATGTGTCGTCTCAGTAGAACAAGTAACGTTGAGGAATGCAACTTCAGGACAAACAGAGGTTTCCGAACAGCGCCAGTTCAACTTGGCAATCTGTCTGGCTATGAAATGCTTTCAAAAGTCGTGGAAAATGTGAGAATGATGGATGAACACAACTGCATGAATCCTATTATGAAAAGTCAAGGACAAAGCTGAACTTTAGTCCGTTTAACGGATGTGAAATTGAGCGATGCTGGAACGGCTGATTCAGGCATTACCGAACATCTGTGACTGAGTAAATGGCTCAGAATTCCTGATTATCTGGATTTTACAGTCTATTCAGTGACTGTTATTCTAAACTATAAAATACAAAGGAAATATTTTAAAACCTTTCACAGAAGTGTGGTGGAAAATTATGATATATGCTCGAAGACGGTGTATACACTTCATTGGATTGTGACTGCGGTTTTGTCAGAGTTTGATATCTGCTATTCTTTAAAGTTAACATGATCTCAAAACTAACCCTATTTACTTTCTTTATACATGTGTCTGGGCTTATTGTGAATGATTTATTGCACATTATTTGTCTTCACGCTCTTTTATCTTAATTTTAGCGGTCATATCTAGAATCAGCTCCTGATGGATAAAATCAAATCCTGTTGATTTTTTTCATAGAATACCCCTTTTTAATCATAAATATGTCACACTGAGAAAGTAAAATTGTTTGTGAATGCTGTTTCATGTTAAACTGTAATTATTTTTATTGTGGACATCTGTACATTTTCAGTTCGTGGCAGTTCGGCATGTAGATTCCCTGGTCAAATTTCATTAGAAAGTTCAGAAGCCATGATTTCTTTGACATAATTTTTCAGCGCGCATTGAGCTGCAAATGTCATGTTGTTTGTACTTTGCATCCTCCAGTGAACTCTATGTACAATTTGTTCTCAAAACGTGTTTTATTAGATGTATTAAAGTGTGATGGATGGGCCTGATGCATCAGTCTGGAGGGAAAGGAAGCGTTTTTTTTTTTAACTGAAGGCCTTGTGAAGGGTTTTGTAGAGCTGTTCTGTTGTCATTGGCAGAGCGAGGTAAGACGGACAACGCCCTCGACCAACAGCCAAACCATTTGGCACCAAGTTTAGGGAGCTTCTGGAAGAAGCCGTTATTCAAACAGCTTATGAAACACGTCTCCTTTTTTGGTAGTTTTTATTCAAAAACTGTATTTTTTTACTCCCCCCTTAGTTTTCCATGATGCAGTGCGACATTAAGTCGGTGGGGTTTCAGCACAAAGACCCTTTCTTACAACAGAAAAAATACTTTTGTTAAGTCTCTTTACTTTATTTGCTCAGTTTTCCTTTTCCACCCGGGCCCCCGTCCGCCCTCTCCCCTCCCGTCGGCCCCTCCTGTCTGAGTTGGATTCGTCGGGTGCCTCATGAATGTTAAAAAAAGCAACTCTCCCTCTCATGAGCACAAAACCACTTCAAGGACTGCCATAGCAGTACTCAAGGCAGTGGTGATTCTGTCTGTGTGGCGGCAGGGAGAAAATCCTATCCCTTCCCGTCTACCTCTCCGCCAGCAAAACCATAATGACTCAGTTGAGTTGATCAGTGGAAATGAGCAATGCTGACAAGGTGTTACGGACCCGCTGTGATTCATAGACACACATACGGCACACGTGCAACTAAGTGAGAGATCTCTGAGTAATTGATTCACTGAAAGAGCATGTTTGTGTGAGATTAGCGCTCGATAATAATATATATATATCGAGCTTTTCAGGCACAAAAGGGGTATAAACGAAGATTCACACACACATTTACTAAATTACTTAACTTTAGTTAATATTATCAATAATATTTTATAATGCAATATTATAAAAATGTATTAATATTATTAATTCAATATAATTCATAGAAATAGTATGATTACTATTACTACTAAATAAATATTCTTAATATAAAATTTATTATTTTTTTAAATTGTAAATATTAAGTTTATTATAAATAACTACAATATTACTGATAAAATTATTATTATTATTATTATTATTATTATTATTATTATTATGAGGTGAGACCTTAACTATATTTAGAATAGTTAATAACATTAAATAATTAAATATTATTTATATTATTAAAATCATTACGTTTGTTAATAATTATTTATTCAGTATTATTTTTAAAATATAAAAAATACAATTATTATTATTATTACTATAATGACCTTAATTATACTTAGAATTTTTATTATTAAACCAATATTATTAATTTCAATATTATAAAAAATATTATTATTACTACTGCTACTAATTTGAGAGTGATACCTTAGACTTCGGTTGTTTATTAAATTATACTTATAAATACAATTAACAAAGACAATGTTAATTTTATTAATAATAAAAATAATAATTGTGGTTGTTGTTGTTGTTACTATTACTATTGATTAATAATAATTAAATACAATATTAAAATGTTGGTTTACTTGTATTTTCATTTCATTCAATTTTAATCATGTTATTTTTATTTATAATTAATTGACATAATTATTTAGTTTATATATGAATCCCAATGAGTATGTTCTCAAAGGGAGTTTTTGTCCAATTCTGGGGACCTACTATACCCAAAGTACATTAACATACATTTTACACTTTACATCCAAACACTTTTAGTGTTTAGCATGGATGAGCCCTCTGATTATTGACATTTAGAGGGTGTCTTGATGTTTGTGGTGTTTGCAGTTTGGTGTGAAGAACAAGGAGTTACAGTGTGTGTGTGTGTGTGTGTGTGTGTGTGTGTGTGTGTGTG
>NW_015555741.1:660182-663895 GCF_001515605.1 Sinocyclocheilus anshuiensis | reverse complement strand
AGTGAGTGAGTGAGTGTGTGTGTGTGTGTGTGTGTGTGTGTGTGTGTGTGTGTGTATTTGCGGGTTGTGCAGTAGCTGGATGGGATAGGTGGGGTTAGACACCCTTGTCCTGCGGTCACACACACACTCCCCATCTCTGCCTGTCATTAACTCTGACTGATGGCTCTAGAATGGTAGCAGGAAGCATCGGCCACACGAACAGCGATTCGTTGCAAAGCTTAGGAAGGTTTTGTCTAATCCAAACTAAGTGGAACTTGATACAATTTACGGCTTTATAATGTAACAGCATGTGTACATGATGCTAGACTGTATATAACTTTGTCCCAAGCTAACAATTTCCTGTAGCAGTGCTCATTTTATGTCTTTTATAACATAAATATCACACATTCTTTTCCTTCTCGTATAATCAAGTCTTTTAAACTCAATCAAGTCAATATTTCATATTTCAGAAAACCCCTCTCCTTTTATGTATTTACTATGCATAACTACTACCTTTTTAGGTCTAATTTGTTTCTATTTCTTTCCTGTTTGTAATTTTAGTGCTTATTTCTGTTAGTTGCAAGGCAACATAAGGCTAATATTCTTTTAATTTGTTCATCTAATATTTTAAATTTGATTTAATTTAATTTAATTTAATTCAATTACCACTTTATTTCAATCACCAAAAATGTTTTTAATAATTTTTGTTTAATGCTGATATTCAGCAACCTTACAGCTCTGATGAATTAACCACGCCCATATGCCAAGGTTAGCCAATCATAACCAGGGTCATTTACATATAGCACTTAATGGTACACTAGCAAAAACAGCCTAGTCTTTATATCATGGAGAGAGTGGAAAAAACTAAATTATGACTTGTTTGGGGTGCAAGATTCCTTGACTAGCATTAAAAGGGATTTGAGGGGAAAATGTGTGTGAAATTTATATAAAAAGTTTTTTTATTTAATCAAGTCTGATTTTCTTCATTAGTGCCTTAGTGATCCCACCGCATGACTAACTCAAGCACAAGGTTTGAGTTAGTGCATAAAAAGCATAGTAATATGAAATTGTTTACAGTCATGAAACATCTGAGTATATAAAAAGTCATCAATCAAACTTACACTATATGAAATTAGATTTATGAGGCAGTTAAGAGCTTTGCAGTGACACTGTTGTACAACATCTTGAAGGAATCATGAGAAATGTGCAGCAGGTT
Organism: Sinocyclocheilus anshuiensis; assembly: GCF_001515605.1. Taxonomy (NCBI): domain Eukaryota; kingdom Metazoa; phylum Chordata; class Actinopteri; order Cypriniformes; family Cyprinidae; genus Sinocyclocheilus; species Sinocyclocheilus anshuiensis. The sequence goes on along the minus strand of NW_015555741.1, from coordinate 662,700 downwards.
AGTTTAGTGGGATTCACATGAGTGAACGATTCGGTCATGGAGAGATTCAATGAAGCTTAGTAGGGGTAGACGCCATATTTAATTTGACGTGAATGAAAACGAGGCTGTGAGGAATATTCTAGAGTGTTTGCTAAAGCATTACTATTACTGTTTATTTGAACAGACAATTAACTTTAAGGGCCCTATCATACACCCGGCGCAATGCGGCATCAGGCGCGACAGCGACGCACGTGTTTTTTGCTAGTTTCTGCCCGACCCAGATGTCATTTTCACATCCTGCGTCACGTTTTTTAAATAGCAAATGCATTTGCGCCCATGGCTGGTCTGAAAACGAGGTGTGTTCAGTCGCATTGCTGTCACATTGCTATTTTGAAGCAATAAATAGACTGAAATAGACTGCGTCATTTACCAACAAAAACCTGGTCTAAAGTCTGGCGCAATATTATTTTTTTTTGTTATTTAAAGAGCACGTTAGTAATATGCGCCTATAGGTGGGTGCACAAAGCACGTACACTTTGCTTATTACACACACAGGGACACGCAGCAGCACATAAACATTTTTTTAAATGAAAAATTAAAGGATTAAATGTAAAAGATTATTATTGTGTACATAAATATAAAAATGCCTACATGTCATAATGGATAGTCTTTGCATGTATCAGAATTACACGCACGAGCAGATCCGTTCCCTCACTAGACAAGCGCTCAGTTTTTCCGCTTGTAAATTCCACCATGTAAATAGTGAATCCGCCATGGCACAAGTGCAACTGGCTTTTAAAGGGAATGGGAGATGAGACTCTCATTGGTTTATGGCACGTTACGCCCAAAACACACCCATTACTCATTAAGAGAATTGGGACAACCCTTTTAGACTATGCGCCGGGCACGCCAACCATTTTTCCCGTCCTTAAACTAGCAAAAGTGGATTCTGACACGCCCTAAGCGCAATTGCGCCATGCGCTTTAGACCATGCGCTTAGATCGTTAAAATAGGGCCCTAAGTATTAAACTTATGTGCAATACATGAATGATACCGAATCGTGCAACGAGTGGTTACTTTTCTAAGCAGTCAGACTTACAATGTTCAACTCAACTCAAGTAAAATAATCAAGCGTTATCCGAGTTTTTTGCAGAAAATTACAAATGTCATATTGTATTCATAAGAGTTAAGTTTGGTTGGTTCGGATTTAGGTTGGAACCAGACTTTTGACTTTAAATATCAAGTTTGGTCTGCATAAACTTTTTAATATAATCAAAAAGGAACTGTCTGGCCAACATGCAAAGTGGCGAACCAGTTTGATTTTGCTTGTTTGACATTCTGGGATGGGTTAATCTGAAATCACATACCATAATAATAGAAGTAACAGCGTGTTCCCATAGTAGCACATCAATTTTTGATAAAACTGGTAAAGACAGTATCAGTCTGACAGAATGTGTTCATCCATACACACACAACAGCTCCTATTAGGAGTCTGTGAACTTAGAAAACACTAATCAGATGTGAAAGATGTTACTGTGTGTCACAGCATGTTCTGGAATGCACGGCACAAACTTTAATGGTGTTAAATAGAGGTTTGCAAATTGGTTCCTTGTGTTGTTTACTAGCAAATTGTTTACTGAGCGAGATGTTTTCACCTCCTGAGAAATGCTTTTGAACGTGTCCAGGAACGCCCAGTTGATGGCATGTTAAAAATGAAGCGCCGTCGTGGTAAGAAATGTGTCTTTGGTCACAAGCCACCAAGGAACAACAATGAACAGATGAAAGAATGAAAGGCACAAAGTCTGATAAACAAAGAATCTATAGTTGAACTAAAAGTGTGTTCAAAAACATCCCAGCTGCCTCCGAGTCAATTTCTGTCGTCGAGCCAAACAATAATCCCCAATCTGGGTGATATTTCTGCTATCAGATTGAAGAGCTCGAGCGGTGAGGTGAGAGTGTGTGCTGAGGTTTGATGTGCTACATCAGAGACGATCCACATTTGATAAGACTGATCTGTCCTGTAGGCTTAGATCTTCTGATTTGAGAACATTGAGAACACTGTCGCTCTGTTTCAGACCCTAGTGAGCAAAGCTAAACTACTTTTAACTCTGTGCTAATGGAGGAAGACATTGATAAAATAGGGAGACATGATGCAACGGCCAAAAAATGTACAGAAACAGAACCTTTCTTCAGCTCTCAGCCAATGATTTGATACTCTGTAACCTTGCTAGAAGGTTTAGCTTATTTCCCAATATGGTTACAATGGTCTGTTGAGGAAAGACCAGCAAACAGATCTTTTTTTCTGGAGGAAAGACATAAATAAATGTTTATATATGTGACCCTGGACCACAAAACCAGTCTTAAGTCGCAGAGGTATATTTGTAGCAATAGCCAAAAGTACATTTTTATGGGTCAAAATTATTGATTTTTATTTTATGCCAAAAATCATTAGGATATTAAGTAAAGATCATGTTCCGTGAAGATATTTTGTAAATTTCCTACTGTATATATATTAAAACTTATTTTTTTTAGATTAGTA
>NW_015555741.1:658848-659956 GCF_001515605.1 Sinocyclocheilus anshuiensis | reverse complement strand
TTTTGATTTTTTTGCACCCTCAGATTCCAGATTTTCAAATAGTTGTATCTCGCCCAAATATTGCCCTATCCTAACAAACCATACATCAAAAGCTTATTTATTCAGCTTTCAGGTGATATATAAATCACAATTTCGAAAAATGTACCCTTATGACTGGTTTTGTGGTCCAGGGTCACATATTTTAAAAGTATTTCAATGTTTTTTTCAATAAAAGTAAATATATATTTTCATACTAAAATATTAAAAGTCATGCAATTTTAGCTAAAATTCATTGTTTTTTAAATCAATTATTTTAGGACTGAATACATATTGGTTTAGATTAGTAATATTGCTAAGAACTTCATTTGGACAACTTTAAAGGCAATTTTCTCAATATTTTGATTTTTTTGCACCCTCAGATTCCAGATTTTCAAATAGTTGTATCTCGCCCAAATATTGCCCTATCCTAACAAACCATACATCAAAAGCTTATTTATTCAGCTTTCAGGTGATATATAAATCACAATTTCGAAAAATGTACCCTTATGACTGGTTTTGTGGTCCAGGGACACATATTTTAAAAGTATTTAAATGTTTTTTTCAATAAAAGTAAATATATATTTTCATACTAAAATATTAAAAGTCATGCAATTTTAGCTAAAATTCATTGTTTTTTAAATCAATTATTTTAGGACTGAATACATATTGGTTTTTCCACAAACTAAGTCCATCATCTTAGATGGGAAATTTCTCTGAGCTTATCGCAATGCACTCTGGTTATTTTATCCCTAAAGGAGATGAGTAATGATTTAAAATTTGGTCAAAATTATAATAATTTTGCTGTCTGCAACCACCCAACCATCTTGAAGGTGCCCATGAGACGTAAAAATATATAGGTGAAAAGTTCATTTGGATTTGGGACAGACAGACAGACAGACAGACAGACAGACAGACAGACAGACAGACAGACAGACAGACAGACAGACAGACAGACAGACAGACAGACAGACAGACAGACAGACAGACAGACAGACAGACAGACAGACAGACAGACAGACAGACAGACAGACAGACAGACAGACAGACAGACAGACAGACAGACAGACAGACAGACAGACAGACAGACAGA
>NW_015555741.1:657327-658731 GCF_001515605.1 Sinocyclocheilus anshuiensis | reverse complement strand
ATGGATGGATGGATAGATAGATAGATAGATAGATAGATAGATAGATAGATAGATAGATAGATAGATTTAATATCTCAGAAGACCAAACAATATTTGTGTTTTGTAAACAGAAAGACAGACAAAAATGTCCAGAAAGAACTTTGTCACAGTAATTGCTGAATGCTGAAGTTCCAGGGTGTTTTTTGTGGTTCCTGCTTCATTCCTGAAGGCTTTCCTGCAGCTGAACATTGTAATCTATCCTCATAATGTGAAGCATACGAGTGTGTCAGCAGCAGTGGCTACAGTTAGGCCTATAACATGACATGTTTGTGTGTGTGTGTGTGTGTGTGTGTGTGTGTGTGTGTGTGTGTGTGTATGTGTGTGTTTAATATATAGTGAAGGCAGAGTAGAGATCAGTAAAGGGTAACAGGACCTGTGGGAGCTTTGAATGTCTCTTCAGAATTAGGCTGATTTATAGTCCCTCCTATGAGCAGGAAACATCCTTCACACTAATCTACACCAGAAACAGGAGAGAAACCTATAGAGGACAAGAACTTTAAAATATACTGAGCTTCATTGGCAGCATCCTAATAAGAATCCTTTTCCTAATGAGAATTTTTGTTAAATTTTTATAGATTGGCTTCAATACAAGTGTTTTTGTCTCAAATTTTGTAGGACAAAATACACTTATATTCAACATACAATAAATTAAAGTACAATTTTTCAAACGCTTTTCAAAGAACGTGTTGTAAGTGTATGTGAGCTTAGGTCCGCCACAGAATAATATAAAGGTGACTTTTTATCTCACAATTATAGCATTTTTTTTTCTTAAAATTCTAAATTTACATCTTACAATTTTTTTTTTTTTTTTTTTTGACAAATAAGGCAAAAAAGTCTGAATTCTGAGATATAAACTCAGAATTGTTAGATAAAAAGTCACAATTACCTTTTAAAGTTTTATATTCCACGGCAGGAAATATGCTTCCATACAATTATGATTCTCAGACTCGTATATAAAAACATCCCAGGTGATAGCTTTATTTACACACATTAAAGGGGTCATATGATGCAATTTAAATGTTTCCTTTCTCTTTGGAGTGTTACAAGCTCTTGGAGTGCATAAAGAAGATCTGTAAAGTTGCAAAGACTAAAGTCTCAAATCCAAAGAGATATTCTTTATAAAAGTTCAGAGTCAGCCACACCTACCTAAAACGGCTCGTTCTAACACGCCCCCACATATCTACCTCACTATGTGGGAAGATTTGCATAACGCCGCCCAAATGTTCAGACAAAGAAAGAAGGCGTAACTTTTATTCTCACTGTAGTTTTGTTGACGCTGCAGCCATGTCGTGAAGACGCTGTGTGCTTCGTTGTGAAAGCGAAACTACTTTGTTTGGTCTTCCAAAAGAGGATGATATCTGCTTC
>NW_015555741.1:635772-656783 GCF_001515605.1 Sinocyclocheilus anshuiensis | reverse complement strand
ACACATTTCATTACACCAAATACACAAAATAATGTTCTTTTTAGCAGCATCATATGACCCCTTTAAGTATGTATTTTGCCCTTTTCCTTTTCATTTTTGACTCTTCTCATTTTCACCATCTCCTGACAAATATTCCTCCTTAACTGTCTGGGGACGTGTCGATGAGGTGCTCGTGAGACAGTCTGAAAATCCATATGCACTCAAAAATGCCTGTTCATAAAAACACACTCCTGTCTGCTCTGACTTTTACAGTGTGTTATAGATGTATGCATTTTTTTATGTCGTATGAGGACTGTATGTGCGTCTGTCTTCTAGACCATTCCCTCACACAGCAGATCTCAGAGGCTAGTATATGTTGACTGTGTTGTATGATGAAAGGGTGTGTTTTTCAGCTAAAGAGAGAACTAAGGGCACCTTGAGGAGATGCTAAAATTCTAAAGATTTGTTTAAACACATACCTCTTCACACACACACACCTTCTCTGTGGTGATCTCCAACCGAGCCACATGTTTAAACCATTACCCCGCCGTCAGTGAGAGTTTGATACTCGGTGAGCCCCGAACTAGCAGAACTATCTCATCTCTACTGCCTTAAAATAAGACACGTAAATCTTATGGATTAGAAACAGTCTCTGATTATAATTAAACCCCAGTGGTTTTCACACAAAAAGACACACACACCGAATCACTAAAACTGCCTTTAAACTGAGAATGTGCACTCCTGGAAAAGGTTTTATTGGTGCCGTTTGCTAAGGCAATTTACTGTTTCAAATACTCATATTTAGGCCTTGATCAAACTCCTAACATAATTTAACTTTAGTCCTGAACCATTTGTTCTATGAACATGAATGTTTCCTCGAGTTATATGGCTTATTGAGGTGAGGTGTACTATTACTTTTTAATATAATATAATTCAGGTGTACTATTACTTTTTAATGTAATGTAATATAATATAATACTTATTTTATATAGCTCAAGTTATATTACATTTATATTTTTTTATCCTATATCTAGAGAGAACGGCTTTTGTGTGTGTGTGTGTGTGTGTGTTGGACGTCAGATTGCTGATCAAACACACCAGCACCTATTCTTACAGCCCAGAGGAATTCATGCACACATACATACGCGCGTTAATATAATTCAGGTGTACTATTACTTTTTAATGTAATGTAATATAATATAATACTTATTTTATATAGCTCAAGTTATATTACATTTATATTTTTTTATCCTATATCTAGAGAGAACGGCTTTGAAAGGTTTGTTTGAGCTTTAGGGGTTAGGTTAGATTATAGCAAATATTATTAGCTTAGTATAAAACATGAAAAAATACCCCACTCTCACAGAGAAAAAATGTGTTTGTGTTTGTGTCTGTGTCTGTGTCTGTGATTGTGTGTGTGTCTGTGATTGTGTCTGTGAGTGTGTGTGTGTGTGTGTGTGTGTGTTGGACGTCAGATTGCTGATCAAACACACCAGCACCTATTCTTACAGCCCAGAGGAATTCATGCACACATACATACGCGCGTACACAAGTATAAAGGTTCAGTTGTCAGAGGTAAAATCAATCTACATCGACATTAAAGAGGTAATTTATGTGCAAGATCGGTAGCTCAATGAAGTGTTTCATGCAACGCTGAGCTGATAGAAATCAGGAATTTACCTCATGCTAACAGCACAAGGCTTGCGTTGTTCGACGAGTTCCCCCACATTGAGACGCAACGAGAGTCAGTGTTTACACAATCATTATGTAACACATCTGTGTTTGAGCACAGCTCCTTTAAAGGCATCATGAAATCGAAATCAGCACTATTTACTTTCCTAATCAATGTTTCTGGTCTTATTGTGCACAAATCAATGGTGCATGCCATTCTAAAACAAATAAAATGTTTGCCGAAACTTCCATCAAATAATAATCTTCTTCATCTCCAAGACAACTCGTCTTTTCACACAAGGCCTTTCACACTTGGGGAAAGAAAAATAATATCAACTTTCTGAAATAACAAAAGTAGTGCTCGCCCAGTTTTATGCCAAGTTTTACAGTCCACTAGAAGAAAATCGCAAGTATGCAAAAATAAATGCAATAGCAAATCTCCCCATATGCAAATGTAATATATGTACTGTACATACAGTATATTAAATTTCAGTATATGAAATATATTGTCATATGAAGTAAAAGCATATATGAAACCTATTAGAAATTCGAACAATCATACATTAACACACCTAGCTCAATATAATGTGCATATAATGTATGTCATTTACATGTATATCCATCATAAAATCCATTAATACATGTTAATAATATATAAGTAAATATAAATGTCAAACATGTATTTAAAAAATTACAAAAACAGAAACATATACCTTTTTTATAGACTGTTTTAATAAAGTTGCATATATAAATAAAAAAATGCCCAGGAAGATAAAATTTGAATTCCACTTTACGAATTTCAGGATTTTCTGACCTCGGTAAATTAAGTAAATCTGATGCGCATATCGTTGACTCTAAATCCAACGCAGCAAACTGATTTATAATATCAACCAGTATAAGATACCATTATAAGAGATATTATTAACATATGTATACATATACAGGTTTTACTATGGGGATTTTATTATATATATATCATCTTATAAATAACATGCAAATATCACTCTTGATATCAGGCAATATATGTCATATATCATTTCATTATATGGGTCTCCTCAAAAATGCAACAATTTGAGGTATCATTCATGTCTGTACTCTGTAGCACAATGGGATTGGTTAGGTTAAATACTTATTATATATTAAGTATACAGTAATTGTTTTTAGTTGCCTTAGCAAACAATATTATATTGTACGTTTCACAATCTTAATAAATACATTTTTGGAAATAGTTGACAATGGATGTTAAATGCAATGTGAATATTCTATTTTGCATAGTTGTAATATAGTGTCAAATATTGCACAGTCTGAAAACTTCAGAACTTGAGTTGAAGGAAGTTTGTGGGGTTTTTCTTGCTCTGTTTGTTCCCATGGGACTGTGTTTCGATACTGCGGCAGGTCAGAAGTCAGAGGTCACGTTTTAAGGTCAGAAAGGAACATCCGGGCAAAAGAGTTCATGTGTGTTCAAGAGCTCCATTCACTTACTGTGATATCTCCGTGAGAAATTCTAGTGAGATCAAAAACTTAAAATAAGCGAGATCCCAATCTGGGTGTTCATAAGGGGCGGGGCTTAGCATCTAAATTATGGGTTCTACTCCTTTTTCCCCTTTCAATGTCTCTCTTTAGCATGCAGGTGAGTGACATCATGCCAACGGGGCAGTTTCTCGCACTGCTGCGGTGAATCTAGCGTCAGCTTCTAAGCATTCTGCCGGGAGCGTCTCAAAGTGCTACGTGTACGCTAGGGAAAATAATTCAGCATGTTCCCTCGTTCTCTGGACATGAGCTACTGCAAACCAAACATGGGCCTCAGCTCCTGTGGAGAGCAATAGCAGTCGTTTATGACGTCTGCACATTAAGACACATTTTCTGGGACGTTTTAGTCTCTGAGTGGAGCGAAAGAAGAAAAAATGGAATAGAGTTGTGGAGTTTTTCCCTCCAGATGCTCATGTACCCCTCTTAACTTTCACCAACCCCCACTTCCTGCTCAGCAACAGCAAGTCCAAACTTGTTTGGTTTCTCGTACTCAAATGTCTGCCCTTAGTGTGTTAACATATATTAAGATATACGACATATTCAAATAGAAAACTGTCAAATTTAAAATTGTAATATTTTATATTACATTTAATATTTAATATTTTGACTGATTTTATGATTTTTGTGTTTTGATCAAATAAATGTAGCCTTGGTGAGCCTAAGACACTTCATAAACATTAATAAAATCCAAACTTTTGGATTATAGTGTGAACTTTCATCAAGATATAATAGCCGCCTCTGCCTTTAAAACGACTTTTCTTTTTGATGACATCAAGGCCACTCAAGTCCACTTATTATAGCTTTCTTGCACCAAAAATGCCTGTAATTTAGTTTCCATGACCACTTTTCTCTCTCTCACTTAACATAAGAATGAATGAAACAGTTTTCAATTTAATTAAGCAAGATTTGTTTTTTGTTTTTTTGTTTTTTTACACTGTACCTTTAAGATACGTAAATATATATTGTACGTAAATGACCTCTGTTATGACTTGGTTAAACATCACCACCACTAAGTTGTAAATATGTAAATGTTAATGGGTTGTTACATTATAACTCTTTTAATGTTTCATTGCAAACATTAGAGTATTCCTTCAAAATCTTCAAACTGTTATTTTACAATAACAAGGTAATTCTTGTTTAGCATGAAATGACCCCTTTTAGTTTGTTCTTTAATAGTATCAAAATGTTTCTCTGTTTCTCTGTTTGTTTTAGCAGAGAACACTCTTGCACGTCTGCAATTTACGCTTCTTGTACAAGCACAGAGTGGTGTTTTCTCATGCAGTTCTGGCTCACTTGAGTGTGAGAGAATGTGTGCACGCTGTTTGTATTTAAAGGTTGAGATGGTTTAATTAATATCAGTGTCGGCAGTGTGCTGTGGAAACGGTGCAGTAATTCCCTCTGAGCATGTGTTTGAGAGAAGAGAGGGAAGAGATATCTGAGTGAAATGTGAGGGAAGGGAATAGAGCTGAACCTCTCTGGGTCAACAGTACATTTGAGTTCAGTTAAATGTGCTCAGGGTACTATAAAACCCACGAGTAGATTTTGTCTGCTGTTACCCCCTGAGAAACACTGGCTCTCCGGTTCAGCTCTTGGAATAAAGTCTGATATCATTCTAACAGCACTTTTAAACCCTCAAGTCCTCTGTAAGAAAAACTACTCCCAGAACACCAAGATTAAAAGGGCCAAATCATGGGGAAAATAGATTTTTTTATTCATTTTTTTATATAAGTTCAATGTAGTATATGGACATAACGTTATAGACTAAATATGGCAACAACAAAAAAATACTAAAAGCAATGCTAGTATGGTCTTGCATTAGCGGTTAAGATTAATTATAATTAATACATAGTCAATATAATTAAAAGTCGCCTATAGGGATTTTTAAGCATGTTGAGCCACTAGATGGCGACAAGTGACGGTCTTTATGAACGAGTCATTTGCTTAACCGATTCGTTCAAATCACTGATTCAATCAAGAAGGAAACACCACCATCGTATGTTTCAAGGAGACATACAGCGATAAATTTGTGTATTGAGGCTGTTTTACAAAAATATTAACTCAGAATCTTAATTCGTCTGTCACATAGGTAATCAAGCTTTTTCAAAACTTAATTCAGATTTAATATAGTCTCTGTTATACAGCACCTGTATAAAAGTAGACAAGCACGCTGATATTAATTAAACCATGGTCTGAATTGCGTGGTTAAATTAATATTTTCAATGTCTGTCATACCGATTCGTTCAAATCACTGATTCAATCAAGAAGGAAACACCACCATCGTATGTTTCAAGGAGACATACAGCGATAAATTTGTGTATTGAGGCTGTTTTACAAAAATATTAACTCAGAATCTTAATTCGTCTGTCACATAGGTAATCAAGCTTTTTCAAAACTTAATTCAGATTTAATATAGTCTCTGTTATACAGCACCTGTATAAAAGTAGACAAGCACGCGGTTGGTCTGAATTGCGTGGTTAAATTAATATTTTCAATGTCTGTCATCATGTACTTACCCTTGTCTTGTGTTTAATTATTATGCATTCGGTGTCCTGGCTGGTTTTCCATACAAGTGAACGGGGAATGGCTGTCATACGCATAATTGTCATAAAATAGTTCATAGTTCACTCCTTGCGTGAAGCGAGTCAAGCGATAACTTTCTGTGATCATAAATGGCGAATTTTAAGTTGTTATTTGCAGAAAAACTTCCCCTCAGCAATAGCTCTCAAACCTCATTTGTGTACATTCAAATATGGCACGTCAAAGACGCATCATCACGCACGTTTTGACGTACTGTTAGCGTTATTAGCTCGTTTAAAAACAGGCAGAGGAAATAGAAGGAATGTTCTAAATATTAATTTAGTTTTTTTCTATATCTTTGTCTATATTTTGAAGGATGTGTTACTCAGAGAAAGTTATAAAGCATTGTTTTATTTTTTCATTTCCGCCATTATTTTTCATATATATCTCTCTGAAAGGAAAAAGAGGCCTACGTGTTTACTGATGTGTCATCATCCTTATTTTCTTGTAAAATATTATTTTCTTGAAATATCTTGACAGACTTTGATCAACGCCCCAGCAAACACGTTAATGTGGGGCCCAAATGGGTTTCACATGGGCTACAGGGGTACAGAGTGGGCATGGGCATAAAATGGGCATCTTATCTGGGGCCCACTTGGGTGACCCAGCTAGGACCCACATGGGTGAACCCAGGTGGGCTCCCCATGTGGTTCCTAGTTGGGTAATTAATGGGAAATTTGTGCATGGGCTCAAAATGGGCTACACATGGGACCCTATTTGTTTTATCAAATATACAAGTGCAAACATAATTAATCCCATATAGGGTGATTACATGGATATATATAGTGCACATATGCGTCTTTAAAATTATTTTTGTTGTTTTGACGCTTGGATTACTTAATCAACATCTAACCCTCGATCTGCATGGGACAGATCCCGCGTGATTTCATTCAGCATTTCCCATCCCCCACCCGGCATGCGCTGAATCACGCCGACGCAATTATTCACTGACCGCTTTGCTGTCATTTTCGGGAGGAGAGGAGACGTTTGCCATCAGTGTATCCAAGACCCATGTAGGCAGGCTCATGTAGGCACCAAATGGGAGCTACCTGGTTAACCCATATGGGCCCTATATGGAGCCCATCAAGGGCCCATCATCAGCCCATCTGTGCTAACCCATGTGGGGCCACCATGGAAACTGGGGACAAAATTAGCTGGGTCCCAGTTGGGTAGCCAAGGTGGGCCCCAGATATCAGCCCAGTTGCAACCCCTATGGGCCCCACATAGGTGTGTTGGCTGGGGCAGAGGCTGTTTTTGATCTGCCATAGCAACAGCCATGCCCATGAATAGCTCAGGGTCTATATAGAGAGAGACTCCAGTAAAACACAGCTTTAAGATTGATGTAATTACAACCATCCCTCTTTCTCTCTCTCTCTCAAACACACACACACACACAGCCACTACATAACCAGAGGAACAAATCATCAGCACAACCGCTATTTACTATGTTTAATCTTACCGGCAGCTCAGCGGTTTGTTTTAGGAAACGTAATGGTCACTCATTGTTACCATGGAGAGCACACGTGAAAAGATGTTTGCCATGTTTTGAGATGTGCTCTTAAAAATTGACATTTTACATTCATTATTTGTGTTTGTATGAATAGTGCAAACTGAACTGTTGGTTCAGTGACTCACATTTTCTTTTTTTTATTGTAGTTAGTTGTGTACATGTAATTTGGGGACGAAAGCTCAAAAAGGTCAGACAGTCATATAATGAGAGCAGGTGTATGGTGCAGAGACTGGATCGACTCCAGGCCTGTTTTTATGGCACGGAGCAAATATCCATTTATTCCATTTATTTCCCTGACTGCAGCCGTGGACAACAAATCATTCGTGAGCCAAATGAGCAAGCGAGTTAAGGGTCACCTTCAGAGAGGTTCAGTCTAAAAAATTGAAGGGGGTCTGAATACTTTCCGTACCCACTGTAGCTGTGATAAAAAAAAAAAACATGCTTCATGATGGATTCTTTTAGTCTGGTTCCTCTGCCTATGATCTACACATCTCTTGTTTGGCAGATTAAACAGCAGGTTGCTTCCGCTGGTTTCAGTTGTTTCTGTTTCCATGTGAATGTTCCGGATATCTGATGGGGTTTTGAGGAACTAGGGTGCGTCTGATTCATTCACAGGATGAGGAGACAGAGACCCACTCAGTTCCCTTTGAGCACTAAAAATACAGACTGGAGCGGCCCTCACGACAGTGCCATCTGCCCTGGGCAGACGTCCAGGGACATACACACGCACAAGCACACAGTTTCCCAGGGCGAAGGATGCAAGAGCAATAGCAGCATCATATGATTAAGATAGTGTGACTTAGAAAGTCACATCAAAGAACAGGACTGCAACTAAATCCACTTACTTTATGCTCTAAATAGCATGTAAGATTAGGCTGAACGCATCCCAAAGCATAGTATGTTGAAAATAATACTATTTGGAGTGTATGCATCCATGCATGCTCTTTCACCCCACTTTTTTAGCACCCTTGGTTCTGGAAGCATTTTTTCCAATGGACAACTCAGACAAAGAGACAGATACAAGACTGTACTTAATGACTTATCTTATGAAGCATTGCAAATAACAAAAACGATTAATGTTAAAGATGTTATATATAGAAACAATATATTTTACATTTATTTTAATATCTGCATATTATGCATAGTAGTTTGAGATCAAAGGGAAACTATTACATCATTTGTAGTGCTTTATAGGAGTTAGTGTTTTTTTTGGCGCAATATACTTGTCACAGTTCACTGATTGGTGGGGATTTCTCTGCAGGATCATGGGTAATGTAGATTTCATCAGGAATTCCATTGTTGAACACCATTATTTAAAAAAATAAGTTGAAATAATGCAGCTTGATGCAGGCTTCAACAAAAGCATATCCTATTGATTAATAATCATATAGCTCATAGTAGGTCTGTCTATAAAGGTTTATTGTTCAAAATCAGTTCCCTTATGAAGAAAATGAATGGGCTTTTTATTTCCTGAACGTGGTTGTTGCGCTCTATAAAAGTGGAGCTTTGATTGTTTTTGACTTTTATATTGCATTAAAATTCCATGACACTTTTAAATATATTTTATTGTGTTATGCACATGCAATGTGTAACAAATGGTTGTGTGATCAACAATTTTATGTCCAACAGCATTCTGAATTAATACATACTCTGAATTATGTACCATCACTGATAAACTTTTAGGTCAGTTTAATTTGAAATGCATAAGGACGTTTTACTTCATTATTCATTGTATCTCAGAGTGAAACAGGATATTAAATGGGAAATAACTGGACTTTATTTAACATAATTGCATGGATTGTCAAAGTGGACAAAGAGGACGAGGGATTGAAAAGAGGCATTTGTCACATGAGCAGCAAATATGTTTTAAAGGTTTAAAATCAACTTATTGATTTTGATGATTACAAAGACAAATGTCCAAGGAATGTGTAATAATAAAGTAAATAGGGTCAAATCTGCTTTCATGTTGGCTTTAAATAGATTTATTTTCCTACCAATGCCAATTAGATTTTGTCATTCCACTTTAGCACACATACATTCCATGTTTCTGTCCATACTGCCATCGCTCTCGATTTTTCCACTCTTGGTTTTCTTTTCAAACAGTGTTTCCCTCTTTAAAATAACTGGTGTGTAAAGACAGATGTGCCCTTTGCTTTAAACCAATGGAGTTTCGTAATCAACTAACCAGCAGAATAATGATGCTCATTCACAAACAAAAGCCTGCCTCCTGTGTTTTTAGCATGCAATGAGACGTGACTGGCCTATAAAGACAAGAGCTGAGCTGAGTCTTGGTTAAATGTATGGTGCATGTTGAATCCTGGAATGGCTGAGGGTCTTCAACACATGTGTCCCATTTAGAATCCCCTCAAAGAGATTTAACGGGTTCCAGATTCATACGTGCTGGCTGTGCTCACTGTGACCCTTGTGTCTTTTCTTGTCTGAGCATGCTCAGTGTGCACCGACAGTGGATTGAACCTTGAGTCCTTGGGCTCTAGTTGCCCATTCTACCTCCCGCGTGCACCGTGAATTTTACAACAAAAACAGATCTGATTATCGTACAGCTGAGGGAAATATAATCCCATATATTCTCTCTCTGGACCTTCCAGAAGGTCGTTGAGCTCCAAATTGGAGTTACAGGCTTCAGATAAATGTACTGTAGCTTCATTAAAATTAATCTCGCTTTGCTAGGTTCTATCTACTTTATATGCTATCTGAGGGCCTCAGATCTGTGTGGACAGTCTTTTGCAGGCTCAGATCTAAATGTTATAACCTTTTCAGCATTATAGATTAATATACGAGAGATCATATGAGCCTCTGCGTTTTGCTGTGCCTCCTGTTGTGTTTGACTCTTTCGGCGAGATTTATGTGTTTGTTTTTTGGAGTGCATCGACTGAATGTATATAGGGGGTATCTGTGAGAACCTTTTGCTGAACTGTGAAGATCTCTGGTGCTTTTGATGCATCGCTCACTCAAGAGTTCAAATGGGCATTTCAATTACTCTAAATATGGTCTTTGTTAATAAAATAGATATTTTGGCGCATGAAAATAGTTTACTCCCATAGTTTTCTGCACATCCAGTTCACTTTATTTACGGTGAGCATTAAGTGCTATATATCTCTCAAAACATTGTATTTCCTTTGTGCATGAATACAGAGGAACAAACAGAAACGCAACTAGGCAGGATGCCACTGTCTTAGGAGTAGCGGTTAGCTAATGACAGTACATTTTGCCAAATGATTTTATACTCTATTATGTATATCTAACAGGATAAAGAAGTCATTTACTCAAAAATCTGTCATTGTTTACTCACCCTCATGTCATTCCAAACCCAGACTTGCTTTCTTATGTGGAACAAGGAATTTTGAAGAATCTAGTGATATGTTTCCATGCAATTACAATCAAAGGGTACAAACGTTCAAGTTTCAAAAAGGATGGAAAAGAACCATGAAAGTAGTCCAGATGACTGTATTCCAAGTCTTCTGAAGTCATACTTTAGCTTTGTGTGAGGAACAAATCAAAATTTAAGTCAGTGTTTACTGGTAATCTTTGTCTGAATAATTTAGTGAGTTCAAGTAAACAGGTAAAAAGAGTGATTCACCTTGGATTTACATTAGATTGAGTACACTCAAATCACTCTGATAGTTGAATAAATCCTTCAGACTGGTTTGTGAACCAGATCTAACGATTCACTCAACAAGGGGTGAGTAAATGATGAAAGGATTTTTATTTTGGGGTGAACCGTTCCTTTAATTCATATGAAATTGTGATATTTTTAACCTTAATTTACCATGGTAAATTTGATTAGTATTTGCCTAATATGTGACGTTTTTGTTGTAACAATAGTATCCTGTTGATGATCTCGGATAAGGGAATTACATGAGTCATAAATTGACTCCTGAACCTCTACCAAGACA
This sequence comes from Sinocyclocheilus anshuiensis, assembly GCF_001515605.1. Taxonomy (NCBI): domain Eukaryota; kingdom Metazoa; phylum Chordata; class Actinopteri; order Cypriniformes; family Cyprinidae; genus Sinocyclocheilus; species Sinocyclocheilus anshuiensis. Next base: position 645,602 of record NW_015555741.1, on the reverse strand, counting down.
TTTGACCATAGTTCCTGTGAGAATGTTCCATTTCTGGATCCTTCCCAGAATTCCATAAAGGGGTTTCCCAATGAGTCTGGCCGTATAATGTTACCGTGGCGTAGACGCTGATGATTTGGCCCCTGGAAACCTATTCAATGGAACAGGGATCTCCTTGACATAAGGCCCAGGAGTGATGTGTGAATGATTTACTAAAGGAGTGAAAGCAATAGAGGGAAAAAAATCAAATTTGCAATCCAAGGCAGGTGGCTACATTAGCATACAGCCGAATATTACTACACTGAGCTCTGGGAATCCTGCAGAAAAGCAGTTATATAAACATTCTCATGGGGCCGAAGCTGGAACTCTCCAGAACAGTGTCTTTTCTATACAACAGCTGACAAGACAGCTGGAAAAGTTTTAAATTCAAACTTCCATCTGCTGTGTGTCTTCCCACTTCCACATTCACACATTAATGGTGCACGTCATCATTAAAATATTTCAAAAAAAAAAAAAAAATCTCCCTCTGTTTTTGCAGCTTCCTATTTCGGAGACAGCTACTGTCGGATAGATGCCGTTCAGGACCTGTCAAGTTTTCAAGTGTCGCTCCAGTTTAAAACAAGCAGACGTAGCGGTCTACTCCTACTGGCGGCAGGACACAGAGATTACCTCTCGCTGGAGCTCTACAATGGCAGATTACAGGTGAAATACAGTACATTTAGATCACCAACAGCTGCACATGTCACTTTAAATCACCCTTTGACTTCTAGTTGCTTTGTTGCTGTAATTCACTGTCAGTGTGAACACTCTTTAAGTGTTAAACTGCTTTGGATTAAAAGTACCTTTTATATGATGACTTATACACTAAAGACAGAGATCAAATCTGGCAAAATCAGAAAGCACAGGGTGCAGTTCTGCAAAATATCTACTTTGTAATGTAAATTAAAACCCAGACTGACTAGACAAATAAATCAAATCTCCACTAGTTTCTCATGGCCCTTCAAGACTTCAGGGCCCCAGAAGGAGCCACACACTGAGAAAATCTCTTGTGAGTTTTTGAGAAGCAGCCGTTTGGTTTGTGGTGAGAGGGATGACTCACATTCGCTTCCAGCTCCGCTGTGACTGAATCGTCAGTTTTTTCAGCTCAACACATGGAAAAAGCTTCCACGGCTTGAATGAGTTACTGGTTTGCTCTGAGATATTTCTTCTTCATCTGCAGCCTCCCTAGAAAATGGCTCCCGCTCCGCATAGATAAACACAGACGCTCAAACTGCCTGCATTATGCTGCAATATGAAACGGTACCAAGACTATTTCATCGGTGGCAGGATTTGTCATTAAAAACGCATTTCCACCGACATATTCAATTCATGCAGATGTACTTTTTTTTTCTTTGGAGACTGCAGATCTGAAATGAGATCTGTGATATTTTCAGTTTAGGTGGCTACGGAGTGTTTGAAATACTGTGTAGCCAACTGATCCAGCAAAGTCTGTATTAGAATTTCACAGCTGAATGCATGTATAATGCACTGTGAAAAAGTATACTCTTAACCAGTACCTTTGTCTTGTATTCTAGTTCTAGTTCTTGTATTCTATGTTTAAAGATAAATGTACCTGAGAAGCAAAATTACATGTATTAAGAAACCATTACCTAGTTGTGCTTTTGGAGCAAGGAAACCCCAAAACCCTGAACAAACTTCTTATACTAACATGTATTAACCTTCAGCATGCAATTCCTCCAGCCAATTTGTGCTACAAACATGAATGTTACCTCAAATTATATCGCGGGAAATAAACCAGGACATCTTAGCAACCGATTAGCAATGTACTACAAAACACTCAGAACAGCTTAGAAACTGCATTAAAAATACCCTGCTACCCTGTTGAAAAAACAGCATATGCTGGTTAGCTGTTTTGAAGCATGGTAGCTGGTTTGAGCTACTAGCTCCTGCTCAGGACCAGCTTATAACCAGCTCATGACCAACTAAGGACCAGCTTAAACCAGCTCTAACCAGCTACCATGCTTCAAAACATACCTAAACAGCATATGCTGTTTTTTTTTCAACAGGGTAACCACTCAAAACACCCTAACATCATGGCAGCAACTTTTCCACTGGCAAACAGCACAAACAATTTTTTCCAGTAAATGTAAACATGATGTTTTGCTTTTTATATTTAACAGTCACTTTTGTTGTTTAATAATTTGTTTGTCTGTGTATCTTTACAGGCTAGAATTGACATGGGCTCCGGAGAAAAGGTTCTCTCCTCCACCATGGGTCTCCAGCTCAGTAACCTTCTGGACCATCATGTGTCTCTCATTCTGAAAGACTCCAAACTTACTATGGCTGTAGACAACCTGTACACCACCTTCATCCCAGCGGAGAATGAAGATGAGCACCTGAACATCGACCAGGGCGTGTTTCTTGGGGGCGTGAGGGACCTGGAAGTAGAGTACCTGAGCACAGCTGTTCCCTTCCTGCGTGGTTGCATGAGCAACGTTATGTTTGAATCTCATGAATTTGATATTCTGGCTTCAGCAGCTACAGTCTGCTATGACACCAAGGGGAGCTGCAGCAGTGAGTTTGAGGCAGGGGACGGAGACACCACAAGCTTTATCAGTGCAGAATCATTCATCTCTTTCCCTACCTGGACCAGACCTAGCTCAGGCTCCCGTAGCCTGGAGATGCTGATGAAGACGACCATTGAGGATGCTCTGTTGCTCTTCCACCCAGGACACCAGACAGACTTCATTGCCATCGGAATGGCAGGAGGGTTCCTAAAAGGTGTAATGGATCTAGGAAGTGGAATGTATGTGCTAGACAATGTGGAGGTGAAAGTGGATGATGATCAGTGGCACAGAGTAAAAGTTCAAATTGACCGCAATGAGTTCTTGATAAATGTGGACAGTCAAACAGTTTCACTCCCTCTTAATGAGACAGAAAAGCTGGATCTAGTGGGGAACCTGTACCTGGGAGGTATTCAAAGGAAGATGAAGGATGTGTTTCAAAATTATTTGGCTCGTGTGGAGGAGGAGGTCACAACGGAGTCCTTTATTGGATGTTTAGGAGAAATCAAGGTGAATCAGAAGGGCAGAAGCCTGCAGGATGCTCTGATAACTAAAGACATTCATGGAAAATGTGAAGGAGAATATGATTACTCAACCTATGATGAAGATTTGGAGTTAACAACTACACCTCCAGTAAGAATCACATACATTAATGTCAATACTGATGAAAGACACTGTTTCCCTGCAGAGGAATTGCCAGAGATGTTCCGCAATATTTCCAGGCTCCTGGACATCACTCCTATGCTGGTTCCTGAGGGAGGAGAGGCCAACATCGACATCGTAAACCTAAACCCAACATTTAACCTAAAAGCTGCAGGTGTTCGTGAATCTGAGATCATCTTTACTCTGCTGAATGATCCCTGGTATGGACTGGTTGATATGAACTTAAGACAGACAAGAGTAAAGAAGTTTACCCTTCTGGATGTTGTCAACAAGAAAATCAAGTATCTTCATAATGGCAATGAAAGGTATGGAGATCAAATCCAGCTAGAGGTGACTGTTCATGGAACGAATCTCCCAGAGTGCTTGAGTGTTGCACGCAAGTATGTGCTACCAGTGGAGATCATCCCCGTCAATGACATCCCTCAGCTCAGTGCAGGTGACATCTCAATCACAGCTAACAGGCGCACACGTTTGAGCCCAAACCTCATTAAAATCTCAGACTCTGACAATCGTTGTGATGAACTCAAGATAACAGTCACGTCGGACCCTACTGCTGCTGGATATCTGGAGAATGCTCAACAGCCAGGATTTGGTCTAAGAGAGTTCACTTGTAGACAACTGAAAGAAGGAAATATCTACTACGTGCACAAAGGTGGAGAAGTGCCAGAACTTACCCTGCAGGTCTCAGATGGAGATTCAGTTAGCAACTCCAGCACATTTAAGTTGCTTATAACCCAGCCACAGATGACAGTTGTCACAAATACTGGCCTTCTGATCACCCAGGATGACAGCACCCCTATAGGAATACAAAATCTGGCTATTTCTGCAACTCCAGAAACTGGCGATGTTGTATATAATGTCACTCAGCCACTTCAGTTTGGAGAACTGCAGTTGATCTCAGACGATGGGGTACCAAAAAGAGTCACACTATTTCACCAGTCTGATCTGGAGCAGAACCGACTGAAATACATTCCCAACCCCACAGCTGATCTCAAGGGCACAGAAACAGAGTTTATTCACTTCAATGCACAGCTTGGACAGGTCATCCTCCCAGACAACTTATTTATAATAAAGATCATGCCTGCCCTTATAGGAATAGGTAAAAGGGTTCCTCTGGAAGTTGAAGTTTGGCAGCAAAAAGTCATTAAACCTGAACAACTACAAGCTTTTGTGATGGAAAGCAACACTGATTCAAGATCAATACAGTACATGATTACGAAAAGCCCAGTCCAAGGAGTCTTGATGATGCTTGATAAAGAGTTGTCTGATGGTGATACCTTCACCCAACAAGACATTTTGAGCGGTTTCATCAGTTACAGTCCTCGTGTCCGCAGAGCGGTTGACTTTGAGGATCAGTTCCAGTTCAAAGTATTTGCAGAGGATCAGTACTCCAGAGTGTACACCTTTCCAATCAAAATCAAGGCTGATTCTGATGCTCCTGTCCTCATCAACGAGAGACTCGTTGTGCTGGAAGGAAATGAAAGCATCATAAATAAAGAATACCTCTGGGTTCAATCCTCCACCTCAACAGACTTTGTGTACAGGATAGTGCAAGATCCCAAACATGGTCGTCTTATCAGGGACTCCCCACCAGGAATGCAAAGGTTTGATGGTGCAATTCGAGTCTTTAGCAATGAGGATCTCTCTTTGAATAGGTTGGTCTACAAACATGATGGATCAGAGACAAGTCATGACCAGTTTTCCTTTCTGGCATTTGATTCAAGAGGTGGCAATGGTTGGCAAGAAGAGGGTCATGAGGTACTGAGGGGAGTGTTTAACATTGCAATACAATCCAGGAATGACTACGTACCTCAAAGGGTAATCCACAAACCTTTTAATGTTATCAGAAATGGCCAGCATTTATTGACCACTGAAGACATTTTGTTCAGAGACGATGATTTAGACTTTAATGACACCCAGCTGGTTTACGTGAGAGTGGGAATTCTTTCAGGAAACATTGTCTCCACAGCAGACCCAACGCAACCTCTCTACCGCTTTACTCAGGCTGACCTGAGGGACGGGAAGGTTTTGTTTGTCCATCATGGGGCAGATCGTGAGCGATTCCAACTTCAAGTATCTGATGGTTTTCATAAGACAACAGCTGTACTTCAGGTGCAAGCAGGTGACCCTTATCTACGTATAGCCAACAATAACATGGTGGTCATGGACCATGGTAGCACCAAGACACTGAACACCAGTCTGCTAAGTGCAGAGACCAACATGGACATCAGAAGTGCAGCTGAGATCATTTATGATGTGACTTCTCCTCCCAGTGATGGTAGGATTATAGTCAGTGGAATTGAATCTTCCACATTTACACAAGAGGACCTGACTAAGGGTGTGGTCTCCTATGAACACAGTGACCAGAGCCTTAGCTCGAAAGATTCCTTTGCCTTCACTGTGCAAGCTAAGGGTTGGTCCACAGAAGGCACTTTCAGGATTAAGATATTCAAGAAAGGATACCTGTCACAGCCAAAGGTCACGTCAAACATGGTGATCCTTGCCTATGAAGGAGAGCATTCTGTTATTGATGCAAGCCACCTGGAGGTAAAACTTAATACCTTTCTTAAATATATTTTTAAAAATATTAATGAATTTTTCTCATTCTGTTGGCATTTTATGGCATGTTTTGAAAATTAGTTTATGCTTAAACGTGTGTAAATTGTTAGTAAAAATCGTTCTTGTAGATGCACTACAGAATTCTGACCTCTCGATTGCCATTTGTGGATCAAAACATAAAATTGCAAGTTGCTGCTCAGATATAATTATTGTACTGTAGTGAATTGGGTTTAAACAACAACAGTTCTGAACACTGATTTTTTTTTTCACTCAATGTCAAAATTAGATTAATTTGTATCACAAAAAAAGAAAATTGTTACCAAATCAAGTGCAACAATTTACACACAAAAAATGGTTTTCATCAACTTGTGTTTTAGGAAAGAGGCCATGAGTGTGCTTTCATGTCAAGTCATAAGTTGTTATCCAAAGGCAGAAAGCCAGTGCTTTAAACAGCTCACATATAGCAAAAATATTAATATCAGTTTACAAAGACTTCTAACAGTCCTTAATTATAATTTGTGTTCAACAGCTGTTGTATTACTGCTGTGGAAGTTTCCAGAACCGCAAGAGCACTGCTCCCAAAATCCCTGAATGCTGGTCTCATAAATCTATCCAGGAGCTGCTTTGCATTTAGTTGCAAACTGTGTGTTTTAGAAGAAAGAAAATGTTTCAAATGTAGTTGAAACTCTGCAGTGGTTCTGCTATTGTTGACGCTCCACTGAGTGTACTTTCAGTAATTACCCAAGTGTTGCAGTAGAGGAAACAGCCTCTGCTCAGATTCATTAGGACATTTGTGATGCCTGACATTGATTTACGTTTTGTGCTACTTTTTCCTCCAAGTGTTTCTGAGATTTATCACATGCTAAATAGGGGATTTGGCATAATGTAATTTATGATAACAGCTCAAGGTTTCTATAATGTACCATTCAGGGCCATTTAATAGATCAAAACATTTTTTATGTATTTTTAAACTATGTAAATATTACTCTAAGATTTAAGTTGAAGGGATAGTTCAGCCAACAATTAAATTCCTTTATTCATCCTCATGTAATTCCCAATGTACCTTTCTTTCTTCAATGTCATTTCCATTTACATATGTTCAAATATGGCATGTCAAAATAAGTTCATGTCCTAACATTATTGATATGAAACGTAATATTTAAATGTATGCAAATACAAATTCAGATAGCTGGTACCTGGCTCTCCGTAGGGATATGCAGTATTTGAAAGCAGTTTTTCCAGGTTCTTACTGCACTCATTTGAAGGTCTTCTTGCCATCCTCTTAGGTGATGCAAAAAGACATCCTGCCCAAAGAGATGGTGTACTCCGTCAAAGACTTTCCACGGCTGGGTCATGTGGTCAAACTCAACAACGACTCAGACAATACGGCGTCACCCGTGCTGGACTACATTCAATCCTTCACACAAGAGGACATAAACCTGGGCAGAATCTTTTACGTCTCCGTTTCCCTTCAGGGCCAGGACCATTTTACCGTCGATGTTAGCAATGGCTTCACCACCATAGAAGATCTACAGGTGCAGGTGGTCATTTTTCCACGCATCATACCCATCCAGGTGGTCAACCTCACCGTGAGGGAGGGTGGATCTGTGGCGCTGACCCAAGAGGTTCTGAATATCACACACCACTTCTACCGTTCCATGAACATCGAGTTTATTATGGAGGAAGCACCTCAGCATGGAGATATTAAGTATCTGGATGAAGAAGATGGACTTCTCACCTTCACCTGGGAGGATGTGAGTGCCAACAAATACACAACATTTTACTATTATTTATATACAATTATAAAGTGTTCATTATATTAATGTTTTGAATTAGCTTTTATTTTTATGTTCAGTTTTCATTTTAATTTAAGTTTTAGTCATTTTATTATGTGCTTTTGTCACTTTTATTAGTTTTTGTTTTTAAAATATTTATATTATATATAGCTTTATTTTTTATTTCAGTTAGTTGTAAAGGCAACATTTCTAATTTTCATTTCACCTCGGGAAACATGTTCACCAACCCTTATATGGGCGTCAGAGGAGTGGTCATGGTTATAAAGCTTGGGAAGAGGAGTGGCCATCTTAAAAAACATGTTCAGCAACCCTTATATGGGCATCAGAGGAGTGGCCATTGATGTTAGGTGTGGGGATGGGAGGAGTAACCTCAGAAACATATTCGTCAATCCTTATGGGTATCAGAGGATATAGATTTTTTCCATTGAATATTTAGATTGTATTTTATTTTGGCTTTATTTCAATTACTGAAAACATTTTTGAATAGTTTTGGTTTCTTTTAGTTTTAGTTAAGAATCACAACACTGACATGAAATAAAAAATTCTGTAATAATTTACTCGTTCTCTAACTTTCTTCTGTGGAACACAAGATGAGATATTTAGCATAATCTTCACACTGATTTTTACTATACAATTATTGCATATTGTGTCCAGGAGGTCTGAATATCCAAAAAGGACACAAAATCTCCATAACAGCAGTCCACATGACTCATAAAACTATATCGATACAGCTAGAATATGCAAATGAGATTTAAGATCTGCAGTGGCCATCATGTGACTTCAGAAAACTTGAAATAGAATAGAATAGAATAGAATAGAATAGAATAGAATAGAATAGCTTTTTATTGTACAGCTGTACAACAAAAAAATTGTTTTGCTCTCACATTGAAAAGTACACATACATACAAAAATGTACATTTAACAAAATGCAAACAATGATACAGAAAAAGTAAACCGTGCAAATGTAAACAGGTGTACAGTAGACAGTGCAAATATAAACAGTTATATATACCAAATGTGCAAAATAGGTATAGTGCAAATGTAGCAGATACTGTATGTACAGTAGTGAATTAAATATTAATAAATACAAGAGAATTGAGGAATAAATATATAAATATGAGAACAGTGTATTGCACAGCTACACCAGTAGCTGTATGAGTAGTAAGTGTATAGTCTTTAGTATACCACAACCTTGAAGCTTGTGATTGAGTGATATGTCTTCTATTAATTGGAGTTCAGTTCTAAGATAGCACGTGGATAAAAACTGTTCCGGAGTCTGGAGGTGTGTGTCTTGAGGGATCTGTAGCATCTTCCAGGGGGCAACAGAGTGAAGAGGTGGTTGTCGGGGTGGGAAGAGTCCTTTATTATACTTCTGGCCCGACGTATGCATCTGGTGCTGTAGATGTCAGCAAGTGAAGGCGGTGATTTTCTGTGCGGAGTTGATGACTCTCTGCAAAGCTTTTTTCTCAGTCATAGTGCAGCCAGCATCCCACACCAGAATGCCATGGGAAAGTATGCTTCCTACTGAACAGTGGTAAAAGGACACAAGCAGCTGCTGAGACAGGTTCGTTTTCTTCAGCATCCTCAGAAAGTACAGCCGTTGTTGTGCCTTCTTGACCAGGGACGTTGCGTTTACAGTCCATGCGAGGTCCTGGGAGATGTGTGTGCCAAGAAATTTAAAGGTGGTCACCCTCTCCACCGTTTCTCCTCCAATGTATAGAGGGGTTGGTTCCTCTTTCTGTTGGATTGAGTGCCAGGTTGTTACTGATGCACCATTCTGAGAGTTTAGCCACCTCCTCCCTGTAGGCAGATTCGTCACCATTTGATATTAACCCCACCACAGTGGTGTCATCTGCAAATTTAATGATTGTGTTTGTACTGTGGGTTGGTGTGCAGTTGTGGGTGTATAGTGAGTATAACAGAGGTCTCAGCACAGAGCCTTGTGGAGCTCCAGTGCTGAGAGTCAGAGTGGTTGAGTGATGGACCCCAGCCTGACAGTCTGTGTGCGGTTTGTTAGAAAATCCTTTACCCAGAAACATATGTAATCACTGGCACCCAGGTTAAGCAGTTTGGTGACCATTCTGCTGGGAATGATAGTGTTAAATGCGGGACTAAAGTCCACAAACAGCATCCTTACAAATGTTCCCGGGTGCTCCAAATGATTCAGCGCGGTGTAAAAATAGGAGATAATCCACAATAGGAGCTTGAGCCAACACACGTAGAGAACGAGTAGACCTGACAAACACAAACTGAACAGACTAGGACTTAA
>NW_015555741.1:606250-635761 GCF_001515605.1 Sinocyclocheilus anshuiensis | reverse complement strand
TTTATTTTTATTGCATCTTTTTAATCAACATTTTTAACAATTTACAACCTAAATTAAAAACAAATAACAAAGCCCAGCCATTACAATTAAGACAGAAAAAAAAGGAAAAAAAAGGGGACATACAGGAGCATTATACTATACCATACTTTAAAATATTACTCAAAGAAACATCAATACAATCTAGATACGGAGTCCAGACTTGATGAAAATCTTCAGTTGACAAATGAATAACACATGTTAAGAATTCTAATGGAATAATTTCTCTGACAATCTTGTGCCATCACTTCAAGGAAGGGGGTTTATCACTGATCCTGGATAACAGTATATTCTTCCTAGCAGCGAAAGCTAGGATATCAAATAGCCGTTTAGCTAATTTATTTGACAGATATCTAATTGGGAGACCTAAAATTAAAGACAGGGGATCTAGCTGTAGCCTTAATCCAAATATTTGACTCATATATCGAACAACTTTTGACCAGTAAGCTCTAATAACTGAACATTCCCAGAAGCAATGGGTGTAATCTATCACTTCCACCTTACATTTAAGACATAATGGAGAATTACTTGGGTTAAACCTACTTCTCAGGAGTGGTGTGATGTGCAATCTATGCACAATCCTGAGCTGAATAGCTCTGACCCTGTTACAAACGGAGATCTTACTCGCCTAACTCCATACCTGATCCCAATCCTCCTCTGTTATGATCAATTGCAACTCCCCCTCCCACAGTCTTCTAAGGTCTTGTGTGTTTACCACATCATAACAGCAAAGGACATTATACAAGCATGAGATCTGCTTACTCAGCGGGGGATTTAAGAGAAACTTCTCAATGGTTGACATGGATGGGTTGGTGACAAGAGTAGTACTTCTAAAAATATAATCCCTGATTTGGAGAAATCTGAAAAAATGTTATCTTGGTAATTTGTATTTTGTAACCAAGTCTTCAAAAGATAATAGAGAGCCATCATTGAACAGATCACCAAGTCTACATATTCCATAATCATACCAAATTTTAAAACCAGAATCTGAAATGCTAGGGATAAACTCGGGGTTATTGTTAATGGGGGTCAGCAGGGAAGACAAACCAGCCCTGCCCTCAATCCTACATATAACAGACCAGGCCTTCCACGTGTTAAACACGATTGAGTTCTCACATAATGCTTTGACTACCTTAGAACTTCTGACAAATAACAGATTTTGTAAAGGACATTATAACTGTGAAGCCTCTAAATCAAGCCAAGTAGATTTAGGATCCTCTCTGAACCATTCCAAAATTAATTTAAACTGACAGGCTAATTGGTATTTTCTAATGTTTGACAGACCCAAGCCAACCCCTGGAACTAGAAAACTGTAACTTTGGAAATTTTAGTCTTGGTTTCCTCTTGTTCCATATAAATGAACTAAGCCATCCAGTTAATTCCTTTACCCTTTTAATCGGCAATAAAATTGTTATCATCTGTAATGGGTAAAGAAGCCTGGGCATTATATTCATTTTAACTACAGAAATTCTTCCAAGCCAGGAAAGGGGGAGATCTGACCATCTAATTAAGTCGTTGCGGATTTTATCAAGCAAAGGGAAAAAATTTACTTTAGCTAATTGGGAAATTGTAGGGGTAATATTAATTCCTAAATATGTAAAACCAGAGTCCGACACTTTGAATGGAAGGGAAGTCTTATTAATTATACTAGAACTTGGTTGTCTTAGGTGCAAACCAACAGATTTGGAAAAATGTATTTTATACCCTGAAAACTTCGCAAATGAATTAACAATATCTACTAGAGCAGGCACCGAGGATTCAAGGTCCGACAAAAAAAGCAGGATATCATCCGCATATAGGGAGATTTTATGCTGTTTAAGACCAACCGAAACACCAGACACGGCCGCCCCCTCCCTAATCGCCTGAGCCAATGGTTCTATCGCTATTGCAAAAAGTAACGGTGAGAGGGGACAGCCCTGCCTAGTGCCGCGGAACATAGGGAAATTGTCAGACCTATGGCCGTTAGTGACAACAGCTGCGAGTGGAGCAGAATACAGTAAATGCACCCATCGGATAAAATTATCACCAAGGCCGAACCTTTCCAAACTATAAAATAAATATGGCCACTCCACTCGATCGAAGGCCTTCTCCGCATCTAATGATAAAATGAGGGTGTCAATGTCACATTTATGAGAGAACTCAATAAGATTTAGAAGCCTTCTAATATTGTTACTCGAACTTCTACCCTTAATGAAACCCGTTTGGTCTTCATTAATGATAGAAGGAAGTATTTTCTCCCACCGCAGTGCGAGAATCTTTGAAAGCAATTTAAAATCTACATTCAAAAGAGATATCGGCCTATATGTTCCGGATCTTTTCCTTTTTTTAAAATAAGGGAAATATTGGCCTCTCTAAGTGATTGCAGCAAAGTATTTGTCATAAACGAATAATCATACATAGATAATAGGGGATCTATTAAAATATGCTGAAACTCTTTATATAATTCGCACACCAGACTGTCTGGACCTGGGGATTTGCCAGACTGTAAGCTACGTAGAGCCATTAAGGCTTCCTCCCTTGAAATAGGGGCATTTAGAGCTATTCTCTGTTCATCAGATATTTAAGAGAGTGATAAGTGATCAAAGAAATTTACCGTAGTGCTGTATTGTTGTGGAGAATATTCAGTATTATATAAATCAGAATAAAACTGCTTAAATGTAGCATTTATAACCCCAGAATCAAATGAATACTTTCCAGAAGAGTCCATAATAGAGGTGATAAACTGTGGACCCGGTTTGTCTTTCAATAAATATGATAAATACTTATTAGGTTTATTACTGTGTTCATACAATCTTTGCTTGGAAAAAATAATTTTAGTGTTAGCCTGCTGCGATATTAACGCATCCAAAGAAGCACGTACTATGCCCAACTTCTCTAGATTAGCAGGAGAAGCATCATTCACATGATCTTCGATAGACTTTTTAAATTCTAGTTCTAAACATTCCTGCTTCTCTGCTTGTTTCCGTTTTTTAGTGATAGAATAAGATATAACAAGTCCCCTGATATAGGCTTTACAAGTCTCCCATAACAGGGATGGGTCTTCCATTGACTCTGAATTAATCGACCAAAAAATTCTTAAATTCGGAATTAAAGTATGAAATAAACTTATTGTCTTTAAGCAATACTGTATTAAATCTCCAGCGTTTAGTCGGATTTGGAACTCCTTTCACTAACAAATCCAATACCACCACAGCATGATCGGAAACTACCATATTAATTAGTACAGCAGGAAACATATTGTAGGACTGCACTAGGGACAAAAAAGTAATCGATTCTAGAATAGCATTTATGGGGAGGAGAATAAAAGGTAAATTCTGATCGTAAAGGGTTAAGGCTGCGCCAAACATCAGAGTAGCCCAACTCATCGCATAAAGCGGATAAGGTTTTAGATTGCTTAGACGGAGGGCTATTCTTTGAAGGTAATCTATCTCGCAAGGGATTCAACAAACAATTAAAATCCCCCCCTATAATTACAGTACCAGAAGCAGTATCTAAGAAATCCGGAAAAGCCTCGGTGAGAAGCTCAGGAGAAAAGTTCTCACAGGTGAACGTTCGGCTGCCACAGGTCGATGCTGATCAATCTCCGCAATAAGCTCTGAGACCGCTGCAGGCGTGTCAAGGATCTTGGTGGTACTACCGATCGTTACTCGGAGCTTAGCTGAATATAACATTGCATAACGGGCTCCGATCTCCTGCAAGTGGCGCTTTACAGAGTCAAATTCCCTGCGCTTCTGGAGCACTGCAGCGGAAAAATCTTGAAAGAAAGAGATTTTGCTGTTCTCAATTTGCAAGTTGCCATCCATGGACATCCTTCTGCTTGCCTCAAGGATCCTCTGTCTGTCTCCGAAATGATGCATACGCTCCACCAGCGGTCTAGGTCTCTCCTTGACTCCTGGTCTGGGTGCTAGAGTACGATGAGCTCTTTCGATTTTAATGTAGCCTTCCTTGGTCTGCAACTGAAGAAGCTCCGGGATCCATTTTTGGAGGAAAGCCACCGCATTAGAGCCCTCTGCCCCTTCTGGTAAGCCAACGATGCGAATATTTTTGCGCCGTCCTCTGTTCTCCAAATCATCAACGTGCTCAGTAAGCGACGCAACCTGCTTTTCCAGAGTCAAAACACGGGCCTGCATGCTATCGGCTAATTCCTCCGCCAAAACGATTCTTCGCTCGGCCTCATCCAGACGAGCTTTGCAATTCTCCAGTTCTTGAGAATGGGTATTTATAACCTCAGCTAAGGGATCGAGTTTGGCATCTATTGTTTTCGATATCGACTCATATCGATATGTTGAAAGGCCTTCGCCATGGGCGGGCTTAACTCAAAATCACAGCTATCTTCGACATCACCGTGTTCCACCATATCCGTGGGAGAGTCCTTTTTCTCCATTTTTTTGGCAGGACGAGGCATTTTCGAAAAAGATTGTGGCCAAAAACTTTCCAGAGACATACTACATCGATGGCATAACCAGAGCCATCGAGTTGCGTTCGAATTAACGGAAAAAATACAAGTAATGAGCTGAGTGGTGCGGGAGCTAGTGAAATTTGCTGTTACTCCCTGGCCGCCATCTTAGAGCCTCTCGACGCTCCTATCTTTAATAGAACATCTCGATTATATGTAGAGTTGCTGATTGACAGACAGGCACACAGAACAAACAAAACAAACAAAATGTTGTTTCTGAGCCGTAAAGACAAATTTTATGGTGCTTATCTGTCCTTTTTGGAGCTTGACAGCCACTGGTCACAATATGCTTTCACTGTTCACTCGAGCATCTTGGAAATGGTTGTGAGTTTCACTGGAGGAAGAAAGTCATGACATGAGGGTGAGCAGATGATGACAGAATTTTCATTTTTTGGGTAAACTGTTCTCATTTGTAGAGGAAACAGTGGGAACAACTAATGATGCCGTAATTACAGGCTTGTTTGTTTGTACTTTGTGCCTGCAACGAGAGTTCATTCTTCTCACGATAAAAGAGCTGCACTGGAACCAGAGGAGCTGTCATTGGCTTTAATTAAAAGGGCGAACAGCCTCATGTAATGGTTTCTCAGAGACTACGAGGATCCCTGCGTAGCATTTTGCCATATCATTGAGGAACAGTCAGGCATAAAATAGCATTTTCTGCATCTTAATTACAAGCCGTTCACAGAATAACAGCTATTGAGGCAGACCTTGATCACGCCTGTCTGATGCTCGCTGTGTTTTAGAGGCTCAAAGAAACAATTTCTCTTTCTCCCATTGTCTTTTAAGACTTATCTAAGCTCTCTTTGTTTCCAGCGGGCCCCCCAAAACTACTTCGCATTATGATATCTAGCGTCGTGACCTAGAGGTCTTCTAGTGGAAAGAATGATCAGGGAAAGACTGGCGGTAGAATGAGTATGCTGTTGTTTGAGAGCGGCTAGACATTGCTCTTACGACTGCCGTTCCAACTTGATGGAAATTCTGACTTGCGCTTCCTTGCAGCCGCGGGCCAGAATGAACTAGCCCATATATCCCACAAATAAAGCATTTACACCGCGCCGCCAGGCGTGCAACATTGAGAACAGAGATCAGGTTAACTCGGGAGCGATTCAGCCAGAACAGATTAACTTCCCAGGTTATTTTCAACTTCAGGCTCAATTTCTGTGTTACCAAAACGGAATTGCAAAGTCTCCGTTTTCAAATAGTGTCAGTTTTATCTGGATATTCAAAATGTTACTCTTTAATGTAGTGCGTGAGAGATTAGCATCTTCACAACGATTTACAGCAGGAAAATCTTCAGAGAACATCAGTAAAACTATAAACATCAATAAACCATCTTGTACATTGCAAAAAAAAAAAAAGTTTTTCTTGCTCAATTTGTTAGTCTTGTTTTTCGATAAAGTCTCTAAACATTCTTAAATTAAGCTAGATTTACTGGAGAAGCAAAATGACACAATATATAAGGCCTTTTTATGAAAGAAATATCACAGTTCAGTGACTTAATCCTTAAAATAAGAACAGATTCCTGCCAATGGACTTGGAAAAATAAACTTGTTTTCCCTTTGAATTAAGTTGATCTTTTCTGGCCTCATCGATAGATTTTTTTTATTTTTTTAGGTTTAGGTATAAACTCACTTCATTTGAAAGAATTTTTCAGAAAACAAAATGTAACATGTTAAAGGGGTCATATGATGCTGCTAAAAAGAACATTATTTTGTGTATTTGGTGTAATGAAATGTGTTTATGCAGTTTAAGGTTCAAAAAACATATTATTTTCCACATACTGTACATTATTGTTTCTCCTCTATGCCCCGCCTTTCTGAAACGTGTCGATTTTTACAAAGCTCATCAGTCTGAAAAAGCGAGGTGTGCTCTGATTGACCAGCTATCCAGTGCGTTGTGATTGGCCGAATACCTCAAGCGTGTGACAGAAATGTTACGCCCCTTACCATATCGTGACATGCCCTGTCAGGCCGGAGCGATGATTCAAAAACATGAAAACCCATTATAAACAAGGCATTCGTTGCATCCAGTGGGGACATAATTATGGATTATAATGACTTGTACTGTCTTTTTACGCGTTGCATCGCGCCGGGAATTGCCGGCGGGCTGAGTGAGCAGAGGCCGGGGGATAAAGTGAGGAACGGCCGGCGGGCTGAGTGAGCAGAGGCTGGGGGATTTGACGAAGGAGCGTCCGGAGGGCTTGCGCAACCACATGTGATGGCCCCGGGCTGGACTCCGCTTCGTTCATGGTGAAAGCCGATCCGGCGATCCACAGCTCTAGGCATGACGAAGCGGATATCGTCCTCTTTTGGAAGGCCAAACAAAGTAGTTTTGCTTTCACAACGAATCACACAGCGCATTCACAACATGACGGCAGCAACAATACTACAGCCAGAATAAAAGTTAGGCCTTCTTTCTTTGCTTGAACATTTGGTAAGAGCTTGTAACACTCCAAAGAGAAAGGAAAAATTGAAATCGCATCATATGACCCCTTTAAGTAATTTTGCATATCAAGCAATGTTTAAATATTTGTCCTGGAAAACAAGACAAATACCCAGTAAGAAATTATTGTATTTATTTATTTATTTATTTATATTTTTTTGCCGTTGTACATAGCTAACATCATGTTTACCTGCACAGATATATTATTATTATTATTATTATTATAATATTATATTGTTGTTATATTATATTGTTATATTGTATTATATTATATTTGGTTAAACCTCCTAATTTTGTCAGATTAT
This sequence comes from Sinocyclocheilus anshuiensis, assembly GCF_001515605.1. Taxonomy (NCBI): domain Eukaryota; kingdom Metazoa; phylum Chordata; class Actinopteri; order Cypriniformes; family Cyprinidae; genus Sinocyclocheilus; species Sinocyclocheilus anshuiensis. Next base: position 628,522 of record NW_015555741.1, on the reverse strand, counting down.
TTTTTTTATTTTTTTTTTTATTACATTTTTGAATTTTTTTAGAGGTGATTTTTTCAAAATATAGTTTTCTGATAGACAGTATTTCTAATATTAAATCTCAACAATGGTTTGGAGTATAAATGTACAATTGTAATATTTAAATAATTTGAAAGATGACACTTTGCTTTTTTCTGTCAAAAACTAAGCGACTCAAAATGACAAAGCAGTGTAATTGAAAATTGCTTTTGGTGTAATTGAAAACAGCGGCATTGACATTTTGAAGGTCTGAAGTTGAAAATAACACTGAATATTCCTTTCAGCGATTGAGACGCAGTAGGACGTGAGTGGTGTTAGATTGACAGATATCTTATGCAGTGAGCACAGCTCTCAGATCAGACAGAGAAGGCAAGGATGAGAGAGAGGGAGATCACAGATGGAGGACAGATTGAATTTGAAGTTCAGAATCAATGTCTTGTGGTGGCTTTAGTCCAGCTGTCAGAATAACTTCATTGTGTGCAGCCGCTCCACGCTACATCTTAATACACAACGTCTTAACCGTTCTGGCCCACGCTGTCCTGTGCTACATTTCCTTTTTTTTTGGTTATGCAATGCTTTCTGAAACACAACTAATGTGTTCCATATGGAGAGAAACTACTGCGCAGGAAAGGAACCAAGGCGGAATTGTTCCTAAATTAAAGACGTATGCATCATGCTCATTACTGAGCTGAATGTGGCGTTTCTTTATTCTGTGTTGTGGAGTCAGCGGTCGGTTTGTATACTGCCGGTCACCGCTGCCACACCAGGGGACAGATTGTAATGATAGCTTACGGTGCAGCATAGTAGCAAACATTCACAACGCACTGAGATGAAAACATCTCAAAACAGCTCACAGGCTTCAAAAAGAAAGAGAGAGAACGGATATTAGCGTGTCACGATGAAACAATCTGGAATACATTTCTCCTCTGCTACAAAAAATTGACATCTTATGTAAATAGTCGCCAACAGTTATCAATTTCATAACAAATGCAGACTAAACAAAAGCAGAATAATGTGAAACAGCTTTGGCATTTATCTTAGGACTTTGATTTTACATTGGTCAAAGTGCCAAAGTTGTTTACTGTGGTAAATCAATGGGATAGTCACTCAAAAATGAAATGAAAATCATTTACTCACCCTCATGTTGTCCCAAACTGGTCACTTTCTTTCTTTTGTGAAACTTAAAGGAGATATTTTGAAGTTGAGTGTTGGTTACCAAAGTTTTGGTTCCCATTGACTTGCATTGTATTTTTTTGTTTAATAATGGTCAATGGAACCCAAAAACATTTGGTTATAACATCTTCTTTTAAGTTCCACAGAAGGTTTGGAACAACATGAGAGTAAATACTAGAATTTTCAATTTTAATAATATAATAAATTATATATATTAACATTATTCTTTTCCCTATTTTTTTATATTAGCATTACTAATGCTTTTGGTGATGGTATGTCACAAACCTGTCCATGTTAACATCTGTGAACCAATGTGGCTAGCTTCTATCAAGTGATAGATGAATTTGCTGCCAAAATGCAAGTAGAGTTTAAATCAACTCAAGTCATTTAATGTCACCAATAGAAAATTAAACTTTGAAACAATGGACTGTGGATCATACAGGCAGACTGATGTTTCTTTTGTTCCTTCATTTCCTGCCCTTTTTTTTAAACTGCATTATCAATAAAAATGGCAAATAGGTCAAACTTAAAATAATCAAAGATTCTCAGCCATTAGCATGTTAGCTCAAACATTTCACCAGACTTGGAAAATCGACATCTTCTGTGAACAGTCGCTAACAGTATCGATTTCCTGGCAAACACAACGATTTACTGACTAAACAGCAGCAGAAAAGAAAAGAAGCTCAGATTTTCTCTAAAAAAGCTTCTGTTCTCTCAGAGCTTGCGACATAACGGTTAGCATACATGCTGTGACACATTAACACTGCAAAAATGGCTTCTAAGTTAATTGGCCTTTTTACTTGTTTTCAAGTCGAAATATCTAGAAAAACCTGAAAACAAGACAATTTACTCGAGAATCAACAGTGCATAAATTAAGACTTGATTTGTTTAGTATGAGTGTATTTTTTTCATATATACAGTATACTAGTAATATGATAGATAGATAGATAGACGTCCTAGAAACTAATGTTACAATGATGCTAATAGAAATGTTTCTTGTTTTTACAACATTTTAATAAAAATGTTTTGCAGTTTGCATTGCTTGTATGGTTAATAGGATTTGAATCCAGCTTGTCATATTCTTCGCATCATGGTTGTCTGTCCTCTGTCTCCTTTAAATGCCTCTTATAAATAAAAATGTTAAGAAGGCCAAAAATACACTAAGATGCTTACATAAAAACATTTCACCTCGATTCCAAATGACATCTTCCATAAACAGCCGCCATAAGTTATCGATTTCCTGACAAATATGCAGACTTAAATGATGTCCGAAAGAGGTGAGGCACAGCTTTTCTCTGCTAAAAAATTCTGCTAGCATAAGCTTGGGCTTAGCGGTTAGCGCACAGCTCTTGGAGCTTGGTGCTCGTACTAATGAAAATAAGCCCAACAAATTAAATGCCAATTAGATTTTTATGTTTTCTGAAGAAAATGCGAGGGCTTGTGGTCATTGTTAAGATTTGTACTATGTAGTTTGTACTGTGTGCAATGATTTGATCATCCTGGAGCCTGTTAGAATCTGTATAGCATATGACAAATAGCAGACGTCTGACCTCCTGCGCCGGACACACTAACATACTTTAGTTTCACATGACGCGCTCGCAGCTGTGGGGCTTCCTAGAGTTTGCATTATGTTTGTTTGACTAAATCTGCACTTTGTTTAAAAAGTGCATCTGACCACCCATGTCAAATCCAGTTTTAGTGTAACAGATGTACATTTCATCATGTAATGTAACGGACTGAGAAATGGCTTGTTTGGAAGAACAGCTTCACTATTCACAACCACGTTAATCTTATAAATACAAAAAGGTTGGAGATGTGGCGTAGTGGTTAGAGCACATGTTCAGACATATGTTTGAGTCTGACTTGTGATATTTTTTCATGGTTATTGCAATTCGAATACATTTTTAGGATAAGTTTCCTCCATCATTTTCTGTCATTTCTTTACTATTCTTTGTGCTGTTCTGAACATCCTTTATCTAATTTGGTGTTCTCAGTGAAAAATCATCAGCCTTTTAAAAAATTGCTTGTAAATCTCTCATTATGCTGTATTATCAACAATATTGGATTTGTACCTTTGTCAACTTGTTTTCTTTTAATTGGGACAGGTTTTGTATTTCTTTTTGGAAATGATTGATCATAGGCCTCATTGATCTAAACTTAGGCACCTCAGTTTTTGAGTGAAAAAAACATTACTTGTGGATAATTGTGACAATATTTGCTCAAAAACTGAGGTGCATAGGCTTAGATCAATAAGGCCTATGATCAATCAGTTCCAAAAAGAAATACAAAACCTGTGCTAATTGAAAGAAAACAATCTGATATAAAGATTGAATCCAATATTTGGTAATAATATAGCTTAACAGGTACTTTTTTTGTAGGCTGGTGACTTTTGACAAGAAGGTGAAGGAAAAATCCCCTTTCCCCTTGCAAAAATCCTTTGTATAGTGTTAGGTTTTAACTAGCATCAACTAGCATTTTTAGGAAAAAGAAAATCCTCTCCAGGATTATGTTGTACTCTCACAACACATGAGGGTTATACTATAAATAAAAAGGGCCAAAAATACAGTAAGATTCTGATTAGCAACATGAAACAATCCTGAAAACAGGAACTATGGTTCCCATGGTAGTTTTTGTTTATGTATTTCATCTTTTTGGAGGGAAACTGCATCTGCAGCATTTTAAAAGGATGTTTTTATTGTCTTGTCACTTGAAAAATGACAAAAAAAAGCCGCTGTAAAACCAAAAATGCCCTAATGGTCAGAAAAAGGAGTAGGGGTGTGTGACTGGATTTTTGATGTCTTTTGCGTATGTTGTGTTTCCTCAGGTACAACAGGGACAGGTGTACTACTTCCACGACAGCAGCGAGACCACAGAGGACAGTTTCACCCTCGCGGCGGCCGCTTCTCACATCACCCGCCGGAGTGCGTCCCTGACCATCGGCATCACCATCCTCCCTGTGAATGACGAACCGCCCCGCATCCAACGCAACACCGGAATGGAGGTACACCGAGACCATTTTCCCTGTTTTAAACATTAATGAAGCTTCTAGAACAGAGACGTAGTCGGAAAATTCAGAGCGACTCCCTCCGCTGGAACACAGAGTGTCATTCAGTGCTTGCTCGATGTTGTCTGTGGTTTTTGGTCGCCGTGGAAACTCATATTTTTGGAAAACCATGAGGGTGGCAAGAATTCGGCTTCTGGGCTGGAGGGAAAGCCGACCAATCGGAGACGCCCCTCGACTCCCGCAAAATGTGAAATAATGATATGTGTGTTTTTCCACATGCGGATAGTTCCCCTTCTCTCGCGCGCGTGCCTTCTCTCTGTCTGTCTGACTCTGTATCAGACATGCTTTAATCCAGGAACACCTCAATTTCCAATGGTTACTGATGATAATAATAGAGAAAGTCAAAAATTCAGGCCGGCTCTTTCCAAAACTGTAAACACAAGTTTTACCAGCACAGTATTTAACACACACTTATAATTAGGTGGTTTCACTAGAAAGTGCCTGATTCATATTTCACCCTAAAATCAAAAGGATTAAAAGGGGAAACATAGATTTAAATATGTAATAAATATAATATTTATTTGTTTATTATTTGTTAATAATTATATATAATCATTATGTGTATTTTATATATATATATATATATATATATATAGCCAGAAAAAATGAAAACAATTATACATTTATACAAGTTTTAATTTTTTAATTCGCAGAAATTATAGTTGTATTGAATTATTATTGTATTATTGTGATATTAATAGAATTAACTGCATAATGCAAAATAAATAAATAATTCTAATGACTGTAATGTGGCAAAAAAATTCTTTATTGTAATTAAAATTGGGTAAATTAAATTCAGTACAACAAATTCTACTATGGTATCTAAGAAATCATAATTTTCACATTACAGTAATGGGGATGAGCTCTGTTTTGCATTTTGCTGCAATTATTGTCCCGGTGCCAAAAATCGCAATGTTCCCAAAATGGCTTCGTTTTACAATTTCATGTGGTTTTCCTTTTTGCATGAAACATGAAACTTCTGTGATATTCATCCACACAAACACAATCACTCGATTACTCAAACACACACACAAACACAGAGTAATATATCAGTTCTGGGCTCCCTGTGCTCTAATGTAGAGACCCTATAGAGACACACCAGTCTAATCAGAGAGAGATTGCATTTTCCCATCAAAGCAGGCCTCGGCACGGCATGCTGGGATTTGATTTGCCATGCAGCCACTGATCCATGTTACATCTATTAAATATTGAGTATGAAGAGAAACAGCAATTTCCAGCCCAATTTGGGAGATATTTGATTCATATGTTTCACTCGTGCTGTACTCTGCTCTAGTGCTACCATCTAGTGGATGCCCATGGATATACTATACAGAAAGTGATGTAAAGGTCTTTGAACAGTCACCAGGGGGCAGTACAGAGACCTATCTGCTATGACTAATATTTGCCCTGGTAATGACACTGCATTGCCCTCCATTAAATAGCACTCACAGGAGGAAAGGAGATGATTTTACATGCACTTAAATCTTGAAGGTCACGTTATGTGGAAACTAGATTACTAAATGATAATGAGTTTGTAGACCTTTCTGTTCCAGGGCACTACGCCATGTAGTCAATTCCAGTTTTTTCCCTCGGTCTCTCAGGAGAGCGGTAGATGGAGGCAGTGAAAGAGTTCAGGAACAGATAAATGCGTGCTGATGTGTGGCGCTCACACGGCAGCCCTGCACTCTCCCAGCTGAATTTCTTCGTTTAAGAATGTCTTTCAGCAACTTGTCCATTACACATCCATTAGAGCAGCATCAGAGGAGACATAACTGCCTCTTTCACATCCCAACGACTCCAGACAGTTAGACACCTCTGAAAGCAACAGTTTAGTTGTTCCATCTTGTTTATTGGTTTGTTTATCTCTCTTTGTTTGCGTGTCTGCTCTCTCCTTTCAGCTTGTAGCTGGTGAGGAGTCTGAAATCACAGCCAATATGCTGAGCAGCGAAGATCTTGACACCCCTCCGGAGGAGCTGGTGTATGCCATCGAGACGCCCAGCAATGGGATCGTTGCCTTTAAAGTGTCCCCGGATGACAGCATGGACAGTTTCACCCAGGCTCAGATTAATAATGGAGAGGTTTTATTCATTCATCAGGGTGGGTTGACATCAGTTTCTTTGAATCGAGTCCTTTAAAACCTTTAAAAGCAGACTAAAATATCAGCTACTAAAGAAAAAAAACAGTAGGCCACCTGATGAGGGACCAGAAAAGAGATTTGGGGCGTGGCAATCATAGAACAGCTTAGCAACCACATGGAATCGTGTTAAAAGCCACTTTCAAGGCCCAGCCACTCAGAACACCACAGCAATATACTAAGAACCTCCCAAAACTGCATAAAAACATAGTAAAAAATGCCTTAGCAACCATATAGCAACAAGCTAAAAACAACTTAAAATGCCTCAGGACACCTCAGCAATCGTATACAGTAGCAGCATCTAAAAAACTGTTCTGAACACCTTTAGCAACATGCCAAAACCCACTCACAACCAGTGTTGGGCAAGTTACTCTGAAAATGTAATCTGATTACTGATTACTCCTTTTAAAAGTAATCACGTTACTGTTCTGATTACTTTATTTAAAAAGTAATTAGTTACATTACTAGTTACGTTACTTTTTTCTCCATGAAATTTATGAAATCCCAGCATACACGCTCCCGATAAATATTTGTTATTATAGCATCAACATCCACAGAACACTGTTATTTTTAACTAAAGCAAGCGGCTGCTGCGTGCATGGTTCGGCATGGCAGAATGCCAGCAAAGAGCGCTGCATTTATAATCTCTAAAAGACATCTCAGTTAATCGCAATCTCACAAATCTCTGTTATAACACAATAAATATATGCATAATGAATCTTTCATAATGTCTACAATTCGTGTGTTATAATGAGAGGATTCCGCAATCTCACAAATCTCTGTTATAACACAATAAATATATGCATAATGAATCGTTCATAATGTCTACAATTCGTGTGTTATAATGAGGATTCGTGAGCACGCAAATTTCAGCACTGCATTGCTCAGCGCTGCAAACATGTGTTGTAGCCTAAATAGAAACTCTGCATATGCTCGCACCTGTTAATCGTCTCGTGGGAGCAGGTCTCTAATCCACTGGCACTTGACTTGACAGTGTGTGTGCTACATCCTTTTTACAATCTCTAGATTATAAAACACTGCATTCTGTCAGCAATGTAATGCGGCAGTAACGTATAGAGACCTCGGCGTAACTATACTCTAATTAATATTTTGAAAATTATAACGTGTTAAATTACTCAGTTACTAAAAAAGTAATCAAATTACAGTAACGCGTTACTAAGTAATGCGTTACTTCCCAACACTGCTCACAACACATTATCAAATGCATAGCAAAACGTTAAAACAACTCAGAACAACTTAGCAATCCTAATAGAGTAGCAGCATCTAAAAGAAACTGTTCTGAACACCTTAGCAACATGCTAAAACCCACTCAAAACACATTAGCAAATAACATGTTAAAACAACTCAGAAGACTTCAGCAATTATATAGAGTAGCAGCATCTAAAAAACTGTTCTGAACACCTTAGCTACATGCTAAAACTAGCTCAGTTACATATTAGCATGTTAGCAAATGCATAGCAACACGTTAAAAAACTGAGAACACCTTAGCAATCATATCATAGTAACTGCATAGTAACAAGCTAAAATCCAGTCATTAAAAACAACACAGCAGTCATATTCAGTAGCAACATGATAAAAACAACACCTTAGCAACTACATAGCAACTGTTACAAACAACTCAGAACAACTTAGCAATCATATAGAGTAGCAGCATGCAAAAAAAAATCTATTTTGAACAGCTTAGCACCTGCATGGCAACATGCTACAGCACACTCAGAATACATTAGTGAATGCATAGTAATATGCTAGGAACACCTCAGCAATCATATAATAGTCACCTGCTAAAACCCAAAAAACAAATTAAAACAACTCAGAACATCTTAGAAATCATATAGAGAAAAAACAAATCTATTTGAACCGCATAGCAACACACTAAACTAGGGTGACCATACGTGCCATTTTCCCAGGACTCGTCCTGGCAAATACCATACAGACGGTTCCTTATGCTTTCAAAATTCTCTCGAGGTATTTTGATGTCATACACCGATCGGTCTGCACACGCAAACAAAGCCAAAACCTAGATATTTTAGGCAATATAGAAATCATGGCCAGGACGCATCCTGGGAATATGGCACGTATGGTCCCCCTAACTAAACCAACTTGGAACACTTTTCAACACTAAAACTACTGTGAACAACTTGCAACCACATAGCAACTTTTTAGATAAAAGTTCCCTCAAAGAACTTTATAAATCTATGATAGATCTAAATGTGCTGCAAGGAACCATTGAAGAACCCTTGTTTTAAGAGTATAACATGATGTAGTGAGTATGATGTGCGTGTGTCTGGTCTCAGGCTCAGAGGCTGGTGGGTTCAGCTTCACCGTGACTGATGGAGAACACACTTCACCTCTCCACCGCTTCGTTGTCAAGGCAAGACAGCTCACCATCTCCATGGAAACGAAGGGAGAACTCATGGTCTTCCCAGGTGGGCTCCACACGTCCAGACCTTAAATCCAAATCCCTGTCTTTCCCTGGGCCAAATGAAAGATCTTTATTGGCCCAGAGAGAAATTGTTCATAAATCTTCAAATTGGGGAGTCATTTTTCATTTTCCTCATCATGAACAGTCCGTAATCTTATCTGGAACAACCTTGTAGATCAATTCTGTCAATTATAACTGTATGAAACCTGCTAAAATGTGTTTTCATGAAGAAATCAGTGGAGTGATATGATTTGTTTGGTGATGCTTGTCAGGCACCAGGCAGGTGATCAGTGGAGATATTTTGCGGGCCATAACAAGTGAAGACGGTGATGAAATCACATACTCACTAGTGAAACCTCCTCGCTTGGGACGAATAATCAAACCTAACCAGCGTGGACAGTTTGAGGAGATCACTAGATTCACGCAGACTGAGGTAAATAATATTGTGTATTTGTGAAAATGTACTTGCAGAGGAAACCAGTAACACATACAGCTACATTTTAGAAAGGTTTAGATTTTATTAGCGGTAGTAGTAGTATTGGTATTAGTATTATTTTACAGAATAATTGTTTTGTTTTGACATTGTATAAAAACCCTTAAAATGTGCCTTGAGTAAAGCCTCTTCCATTGTAATGCCATCTCTGGCCACAAGAGGGCAACAAATGTGCAGATATTATTAGTTGTCAGTAGATGGCAGCACTATTTTCCAATTTCCAATTACATTCAGGCTTTTGCCTGCTAAATCTAAACTTATGAAATCTGCAAGTATTTCAAATTTAGAATTCAAACTATATTCCTTATTTGCTGTTTTTAATGTCTGATGCTTCAACATCTGACCATTTGATCTGTTTTATGAAGAGTGTTATAACCTGTGGCAACTTATAAAAGAGTTTTTGATTCCTGTTGTGTGTTCAGTTGGATGCAGGTGCCGTATATTATGAGCATCAGATGCCGGCTGAGCCCTTCTGGGTCCTGAAAGATTCTGTTGAGCTGGCCCTCACATCGCCCCCAGCAACAGAGCTGCATCACAGCCTGCCAGTCACTGTGTCATACTACGCAGCCAATCAAAATGTGTCATCTCAGCTCTGGAAGAACAAAGGTAGCTACCAATTAAATGTAATTTTTTGGAGTAGTGGTTTGATGCAGGTGCTCTGTCAATTGATTCAAAAGTAAACAGAAGACTGATAATAACAGGCAAATGTGGTGGGAACAGGACACAATGCAGGCTACATTCAAACTTGTATTTTCTGCATGAGACTGCATTGTTACTCAATGTGGTTGGAGCTTGAATGCCAGGGTTCCTCAAATCTGGCCCTGCACTGCAGAGTTTAGCTCAAAACCTAATCAAAGTCCACCAAGCAAGCTAATCAAGGTCTTCAGAGTTACTAGAAAATTACAGGTAGGTCTGTTCGATCACGGTTTGACTAAACTCTGCAGGGCAGTAGCCCTCCAGGTCCCTATTGTATGCTAATCTATAGGACACAGGTCTAATAATTAAATGTAATTTAATTATTTTCCTTTGGTGTTTTGTTAATGTGTTGCAGGTGTGTCTGTGGTGCAGGGTCAGTCTAAAGTGATTGACAGCTCTGTTTTGGATGCTTCTAACCTGCTGGCCAGTTTGCCTGAGCAGAAGCGGGCTGGGCAGGACATCGTCTATGAAGTGCGTCGGTTCCCCAATCATGGACGACTCACTCTCGGAGGGTCTGACCTGCCTCGTGATGCTCCACGTTTCCTGCAGGATGACGTGGCACGTGGTGATCTAGAGTACAATCACGATGACTCCGGAGCATCTTCTGATAGCTTCTCTTTCCGGGTCCATCTGAACCCCAGTGGCCGCACTCCGCAAGTCCAGCCCGGTGCCGTGGTTCTGGAGGAGATCTTCCTGATCTCCATTAGACGGAGAGACTCAAACCCGCCAGAACTTGTAAGCTTGGACCTGCTTCTGGAAGCACTGCAGGGCTCCACGACCATCATCTCCAAAAACTACCTCAACACGGTTGACCAGGACAGCACACCGGACGAGGTCCGATTTCTCATCTCCAAGAGTCCAGCTAACGGATATGTCATCTACACAGACTCTGGAGACCGGATCGACCAGTTCAGCCAGGAAGACATCAACACTGGGCGGGTTGCTTTTGTTAGTGATGGAAGTCTGTCCAATGGTTTCATGGAATTTATAGTGTCTGATGGGAAACACCAAACAGACCCATACACGCTGCATATCGGAATCCTGGCCAAGTCTCTGATACTGAACAAAGCTCCAGAGATCCACGTACTGCAGGGAGATGACGAGACGCTAATCACAGAGGACATGCTCAGCACCTCCACTGGGGGTCCTGTCGAGGAAGATGTACTCTATAAGATCACCAATGTCCCGAAATACGCAGCCGTAATGGTGGACAGACAGCCCACATCGGCTTTCACACAGAAGCAGATCAAACAAGGAAGAGTGAGTGTCCGTTTCGTTAAGTCCACCTCACCGAGAGATAGCGTGGCCTTTATGGCCCGAAGCAGGGCGGCGAATGTGTCCTCCGTCCTCAACATTACCGTGAAACCACTGGCGAAGGTGGCCCAGAATCCCCTGCTCCCCAGAGGTGCTACTGTACTCGTAGACAGAAAGTTGCTGGACGCTACACCTCTGGCCAACAAGACCAGAACATCTCCAACCTTCAACATGATCAAACAACCTCAAGGAGCGCGATTCGTCAAGAGGGGTGGGCAAGATGATGGCCAACCAGTAAGTTCCTTCACCCAACGAGACCTGGATGAAGGTCGGGTAGCTCTGGAAATCTTAAACACAACTGGGGGTCAAAACACTGGAGGTCAAGGTCAAGATGAAGCACGCTTTCTCCTAAAAGCACACGGCGTTCCTCCTGCAGAGTGCGTCTTGCCCTTCCATGTGGTCCCTTATGACCCTTCTAGAGTTTATGGCGCTACATTTCTCAAAGTGCCACCGGTGTTCGTCAAGAGCGATCCAGGTCAAGCCGAGCCCAGGTGGAGAGGAGATGGTGACGTGGCTTCTGGCAGCACTACAGCGACTCCTGTGGTGTCTAGACGAAATACACTGTGGGCTATCCTTATTCCCATTCTCGTCATCCTCCTACTCATGCTCCTGGCCGCAATGCTGGCCTACTACTTGGTCCGTCGCAACAAGACCGGGAAGCACAACGTCCAAACGGTGGCAGCAAAGCCGAAGAATGGAGAAGTGAGTCAGGAGACTTTTAGGAAAACCGATCCTGCGAACAACATCCCCATGTCAGACATGGACTCAAAAGGGGCGGATCCTGAGTTAATACAGCACTGTCGGACAACAAACCCAGCACTGAAAAAGAACCAGTACTGGGTTTGAGATCGGCGACCGGACACTTGTGTTTCCAAGGCCTTGAATCATTCCAGTCAGTGTTATACAGTTTTCTTGCCATTATTGATGCTTATGAATTGAAGTCCAGCACATATCTGAGTTTAGGGTTTCTTAGATGGCACAGCCAGATCTGTGTGTGTGTGCTGATGTTCTAATAGTCACATGGTCATTTCTCAACTGAGGTGGAATTAACCAACTTTTAAGGTACTTTTGGACAAGAACATAACGTGTTATGTTTGAACAATCCTTCTTATGTATTTTTAGGCAGTAAATTGTTTAAGATTTTATTTTTTAGTGGTATTTCCGTTTATGTTTGATAAATCAATAGATGTGCCATTTTCCCAACAGCCTGTTTTCTTTTGTGACGCATTGATTTAAAATTGTGCTGACAATTTGGCACCTTTGTTATCACTTGTTTAAAAGAATATGCTGAGTTCAGTACAAGTTAAGCTCTGTCAGCAGCATCTGTTACATGATGTTGATTACCTGAGAAAATAACAAAACAGCTTGCACTTACAGTGGAAGTCTATGAAGCAAGTCATTGCTCCTTTAAAATACACATGGAAGTATAGCCACACGACTTCAATTTTCTAAATGACCTACTGTCTTTAAATGACTTACTAGCCTTGTCTGTGAAAAGTTATCCAACTTCAACCAATTATGCCCACGTAAACCAGTAAACTCTACTCAGAGGAATTATGCCGGTAAATCCATCCACCTAGAAAAGTAGTCCCATTGCAAAAGGTATTATTTATTTTAGACCAGTTTTTCCAAACCTATTCCTGGAGGCACACCAACAGTACACATTTTTTATGTCCTGGATCTATTTCAAGTTGTGGAGTTTCTACTAATGATATCATGAGTTGATCATGAATGAATCTGGTGTGTTTGACTAGGAAGAGTTTGAAAATGAGGTTGGGTAGTTAATGTAAGTGCTCTAACAGACATTCAACCAACACCTTTCAAATTTTCAACCCTTTGCAATATATTACCCCATAGATTCTCACTGCAAGTGCTTGTTAATACTGTATTTTCTGTGGTAATTGACAGCATAACAGTCATAGAATTATTAAGCTGAAAGTATGCTTTGATTTTCTGTTTTTAATGTGCATGATGTAAATTTCAACCATAGATGGGCTGTTGTAAAGAATGGGTAAAAGAATGTGGAAAATGCAGGAAAAACTACAGATGTTGAAGGTGGAAACGATGCAGTGGATTTGTGAGGAAACAGAAGGTACCTGTGTTTGTACAACTTGTTTGAAAAAGTATAACAATATCTTTTGGCCTATTGGCTACTTCTTTTTTTGTACCGAACTTCAGAGCTGGGAAACCATAGAGTCACAGCTCCCTGCTGGCCTATACAGGTCAAAAGAAGTATTACAAAGCAACAGTATTATGGTCAATGGAGTATAAATAAAAAAAGTCTAGTACATTTGAATGTGTGTGAGATGTAACAGCAGTTGGAACAATTATACATACTCTGCTTCAGTTTGGTCAGATTATGGTGCTAGTGCCGCTTTAAAAATCTTATCATGCCTGCTCAAAAAGAGTAATCTCACAGCCATGCCATGTGTACTTCTCAGTTTTGACACATAAACGGTGCTGAGATTTAATGGTTCGAGAGTGTAAATGAGACTTCATGTTTACTAATCATCATATCAGTCGTGTGAAAGTAGAACGAACAGCCTCACTGAATGCTTTTAGATATTTTTCTATAAATCTATCTTTTCTACTCTGTTTGTTGTATCTGTTTTGTCCGTAAATGCTTTCATCCACTGCACTGATTACAGGCACTGAAGAACTGTAAAGTTTTCTCCTCCAGAACTGCAGCCACGGACAGGAAGTGAGTCAGCAGTGGCTGTATTCATGCTGTGTCCTGATTGGCTGCAGGGAAGATATGAGGTCATTATTCCTCAGGCTGCAGCATCTATTTTCCAGAGCTGTTTCTGAGCTCAGTTCACAACTTTTGATTTAGGTTTAAAAATACAAAAAAATATGTAAGTTGCATGGCTGGGTGAAAGTATGTCTGAACATATGCATTTTTTACAAAATTATATCTAGGGTTTACTACAAATCTCTGCCGTTTGAGAAATATATTTCTGTAGTGTTTGAAATAAAGAAACTAGAAACTCAGCTATAGTTCACCAAAAATGAAAATTCTCTCATAAACTTACATTATGTCGTTAAAAACCACTATGACTTTCTTTCTTCCATACTTTGTGTCACTGAAATTTAATTAATATATTTTATGATACTTTTTGGGTTTGCTCTAGACACTGTTGTATGCAAACAGTGGCCTGGACATTTTTCTAAATGCCTTTTTTTGTGTGTGTTCCACGGATGATAGAAAGTCATATGGGTTTGGATCGACCTGAGGGTGAGTGAACAGAGTTTTCATTTTCTATTTCTTAAAAAATGTTTATAGAAAGACTTCCCATTTGTCACTGGTTCTCTCTGAAGTGCAGTTAATCATTTGGACTGTCACTGGCTGAACTGTATAATTAGATGTTTTAATCGGTTGTTTGGCTTTTCTTATCTAACAATAGTGACATTCCTTATAATCATAGACCAATTCTTCCACATCATTCCAGAGTTTAATTATTTAGAGACAGGTTCAGTTCCCAAGGAACTGCATATGGAATTTATATCACTGTTGATCTGATTTTCCCTTTTCTTTATTAAACTAGTATTAACTGCATATCCTGGGGTTACGATATCCCATCTGAGACCTCTCAGGACGTTTGTATCTGTTTGTTTCTGCAGAGCAGAATTGAGATCACGTGAAAACTCAGGATATCAATGGTATTAGTTCTCTGGGTATTTATGGGAATTTGTTGACCTTAAACCCAAAACCATGTACAACCCCACAACCCTCTTCTCTTTTGTGTTTTTGAATTCTGTTTGCTTGTAAATATATTATGTCAGATCACATAACCTATCAGAAGAATCAAAATGCACTTTCCTCCAGCTCTTCAATGATTTCATTTGTGGGTGAGAGTTTTCATTTCCAGTGTTTATTTATTTTTTAGCATCTATATTCGGTTTAGTTTTTGCTCTTTTAAAAAGTTTGTGAACATGCAATTCATTATGTCCCTATAGAAAAAAGTAATATGTCATGGTACCATCACCAAAATAAAAAACAAAAAAGACTGCTTTTGTTTCTTGAATTATGTGTTCCACATATTTGTGTTAAAATTATCATATCATATTACTATTATTAATATTATTATTATTTTATATATAGTTTAATGCACATATCAGCAGCATGTTGTGCTTCATTTTGACCAGCAGATGGCGCAAGGGTGTCCATCAGTATTTCATGAGTTCTCATCTGCGCTCATTCTTTCCTACCAGCGGCCTTTTCGCTTTCTTCAGACTTTCTTGGCTCTTTCTTCGGAATAAGACTCACTGTCAAACGCTCCACAGGCTTGTTACTATAGCTGACATGACTGTTTTCAGCATATTACTTTGGCACCTGCTACAGATCCTTTTATATTTAACAGAAAACTATTTATTTTACTCATTTGCTAACTAAAAGACTTTTGTTTTGAAGTGTCTCACCATATGAATCGGTCAAAACAGCTCAGCTCAACCAGCCAATCAGGTCGCGCTCCAAACACAGTCGACACGCCCATCTGGAGAAAAATGGAACCCAGAAAGGAGAAGTAAACAGTCTCAATAATGCAGGTCAATTGAATGGTTCAGGTTTCTGATTCTACATCATTGAAACTTATGTAAACAAGCAGGTTTTTTAGCAGCACCTGTTCTTAATTACAGTCTAAATGATGGAAGGTTTAAAGGCTGTTGCAATGCATAATGATTGACATATTTGGGAAAGAGAATCAATATAATTTAAATATACGCTGCAAAGGCAAAAGTATTTGCACATCCCCTTTTAATTAAGGGGTTTAGCTATTTCAGATACACTCTTTAAAAGCAGGTCATAAATTGAAGTGTATAGTCACACATTCTCAAAAGAATAGGGCTCTGAGACAGGTTAATAAATGTGAAACTAATATGAAGTTTTTGTTTATTATTATTATTATTACTTAAAATATTGTAGGAAAATATGAGCCATTAAAAATGGATCTGAAAACTGACCTTATTTGAAAAAAATTGTGTCAATAGATGCAGGTGCTTTGTTTGCCGCCTTGCACATTTCAAATGCAGAAACTGAAAACATTTGCATAGAAATGCAGAAGGGCTTTGTGGTTTGCGGAGTCTTTCAGTCTTGGAGAAAGAAAGGCAGATGTTAGGGTCAAGAAAAAAGAGAGGGGTCACCAGAGTTCATGCTTTCTCTCTCGTGGTTTCTCTTGTCAGTGGTCAGATGTGTCAATGCTAGTGTGTGTGTGCATGCAGAAAAATCACTGCACTTTACTTTAAAACAAATACAGAATCAGTATTGCAGTGTGGTTACCTAGCCATAGTCTAATACATAGGGTTAAAATCAGTATCTGTACATATGAGCAACAGTAGGGATACTTGCCTTAGCCAGCAGCAATTAACTAAGCAAATTTGCAGTTGATATATTTCCTTGACCCAAAACATATGTAGATCATATGAAAGGGCCCCTTCTCCTTCTGTTCGTCCCGTCTAGGTGAAATGTGCCTCACAGTTCTGTTTTTTACATCCTACAACTGTTAACATTTCCAACCCCTAAATTAGCTTTTCCTGCTTCCAGTCTGCTATTACAACACCCATGTTTCCATCTGAGGTCACCTCAGAATCTGTGAAATCATCCGGCAATCTTGCTTTTAATTGGTTGAAACACAATTGTAATGGTCAAATGTGTTTACGATGGTCTGATACACTAATAGGTTTAAAAAGGATTGGGTAGTTAAAGTTAAATGTTCTCTGGGCAAAAGCAGCCAACAGGAAATATTAAGTGTAGTGCCCTAGTTAGAGTCCACATGTCTGGGTATGTGATTTGAGACTTGTCGTCATTGTCTCTGAACTGCAGGGACTTTAGTTTCCATAGTGCTGCTCTCAGGGATGCTACAGAAGATATGCAGTCTGGGTAGACCGATAGTTTGAGGAATGAGCTCTGGAAAGGTACTTAAATGGTCTCAACCTATAATGTAACATGAAGAACTTTTTTTTTCAACCTCAAAATCCCTCTACAGTGAAACACGGGTCTTCATAAGAAGAGGATTGTTGCAAACAACCACTGAAGGAGCTTTATTTTTAAGGGTTCTCTAAACATTGCATGTCTGTTGCCAGATAATGTTTTCCCTCTGTAATGTAGTTTATTTGCAGGTCAGATGTGTTTGTGTCTCGCTCTGTCTTTCCTAGAACCTTGTTAACCACAGACAGAGAGGAAGAATTTGTAAAAAAAAAACAAAAAAACAAGATGGTGAGTCGGCACACATCCTGCCTGTCACAGCAGGATCAGGCTATTTACTGTATCTCGCTGTCTGTTTTCCCTATAATACGCCCAGTATGTTATCAGCAAATAACAGGGCAGAGGCTCATTGGCAGCAATGTTATTGACTCAAACTGGAGGCAGGGTTTAAATAGAGCAATGACCGCTCTGTTTCTGTGTTCTAGAGCATGAACTATTAAACTGTCCAACGATTTAATGCTCATCTATGATCTTACTATTTAATAACCTGAATAAAATGTGTAATATCACTCATCTATAATTGAATTGCTGTGATTCTTTAATATGTAATACAAATAGGGCTGCATCACTGAAAGATACGCATGACAATCGCAGCTTCTGTCGAATCGCGATCTCGATTCCATTTCGATTTATCGTGCAGCCCTAAATACAATGTTTGTTTCTTCATCATTCTTGAAACGTAAACATTTAAACAGTAGCTAGCTGTAGCCTATTAAAAATTTGTTTTCATGACAGATTTATTCAAACATACATTAAATAATGAAAAGATCACTAACAGGTTAAGTAAGATTGAATATATAACATCCAATATGTAATATGAGCAGATATATTTGCAAAATGCTCTTCTTATTTTTCTAGCTGACTATAACTGTGAACACTGAATGGCTTTCCTGAGGTAAATGTTACGGTCTGTGACATATTGTTTACAAACTGTTTTACTGATGTCTTTCCGAGGTTAAAACACTGATTAAGCTATTACATGAGACCACATACATGTACTGTTTCTTTCAGCTCACCTTTTGATGTTCATTCATGTTTATTTTGCCTTTAACTAGCAGTAAAGAGGAAGAGATGACGATCTGTCACGCTCAATTAAATCGCGCCAAAAATTAAGCGTTAGCGTTAGTTCTGGCAGGTCACGTGAGTCAAGCTTGATTCTCAGCTGATCACATCTACCTATAGGAATACGACACCTATCGCGGCATTCCCATATAAGCTCTATTCAGTATTATTCAGCAGCTTTTCAGCTTGCTCAGGAGCAAATTGCCCTCCTCCTTTCGCCACAGTCAGGACTTGGCTTTCTGGATGACAGGCTGCATGGATGGGCAGGGAGGTTTTTGCCCAGAACAGAACCATACCGCCAAACCAAACTTTATGCTAAGTATCTATCATTTTGACGATAGTGGTCCTGACAGAACGACGTTTATTGTTTGAATTTCTCTATCCACCTTTTTCTTGTCGTAAAAACGGGCGTGGCCATTTGTAAATTCTATGGGTCTGGCTTCCGGTCTCATCTGCGTCCACTCCGTCCAGCTATTTTTAGCTGAACAAAACAGTTCGTTTTGCTGCTTGATATTGAAAGTTGGTGTGTCTTATCATATTATTTTAATGTATTATCTTAATTATGAACACACTGGTTTGTAGTGCAAACTGTTTTACCATTTACTGCACATTGTTATTCTCCTCGTTATTTGCCTATAGCGGCTAATGAACCGGAAGTCTCACCCATAGGCTTACTTCCGCATTGAAGAAAAAGGTGGATAGATTCGACAGAATTTGAAAGCCATGACTTTGTTTCATATCAAAAATAAGAAAGCGTTAAGCTTATTGTGATTATTGGATTGCAGGCATCCTACAAATAATATGTGTTCAAGAATCAAATGAAAACAGACTAAAAGATCTTGGTTCATCAGAATGAAACCTGATTAAAAACGATAAATTGATATTGTCAACCCATTCATGGCAACCACACAGCTAACACCTGTTGTAGTTTATCTGTGTTGTTTGCAAGGACTAGAATAAAGCTAATTAATATGGTTTCTTATCGATTCTAAGATAGATAGATAGATAGATAGATATTCAAACCATTAAAAAAAATGAATAGATAATTCCCACCCGTTTTTTAATGTCACTGCTCTAGAATTACTCTAGAATGTTGACTTACTGCATTCAAATTGCTCTACTTTACTGCTCTAGAATTGCTGTGTTCTATCATTTTACTACTGTCTATACTGCTCAGCCTTTCCTCACTGCTCCACTTAGCTGCTCTGCTTTTTAATGTCACTGCTCTGTTCTGTGACCTACTGCTCTAGAACCACTCTACTTATATGATTACTGCTCTGTTCTATAATCTCACTTCTCTATAATCATTCTGCTTTCCTTTACTGCTCTGCTTAGTTACTCTGCTTTTTTAAACACCACTCTTCTAGAATTGCTCTATTCTGTGACCCTACTACACTAGAACACCACATTTAAATAACATTGCTGCTCTATAATCGCTCTGTTCTATAATCTTACTTCTCTGTATAACCATTCAAGATACTGTATGTTGATTTGAAACGTCATAGTGTTATATAATGCCACCGCTCTAGAATTGCTCTGTTTTGTGACCTTACTGCTCAAGAATCTTTCTACTTTTACTTTATAATTGCACTGTTCTATACTTATCTATCTCTTTGCTTATGTAACATTGTTGCTCTATAATCGCTGTTATAATCTTACTATTTTGTATATTTGCTTTTCTTTAATCCTCAACTAAGCTACTCTGATTTGTCATATCACTGCTCTAGACTACAAACACTCTACTTTTTAACATTACTGCTCTATAATTGCAGTGTTCTAATCATACTTTTCCTCACTGCTCTACATAGCTAATCTGCTTTTTAACATTACTGTTTAAAAAAAAAAAATTAGTAAGGCTCTGCTCTATTTAGGCTCTGCCACTCTACATTACTACTCTATACTATAGCCTTAGCTACTCTGCTTTAAATACCTGCTAGTCCTTTGGCGTCAGTTTTGGTGTCCCTACCCTTACATTTCTTTGTTCTGTGACCTTAATGCATTCAAACTACTCTCCTTTTGTAACATTTCAGCTCCATAAGTGCTTTTTTCTATATTCTTACTTCTCTTTAACCGTTCTGCTTTTCTTTACTGCTCTACTTAGCTACTTTGCTTAGAATTGACCCGTTCGTTAGCCTTTCTGCAAAAGAACTGCTCTGCTTTTTAACTTCAGTGCTCGTCTAAATCACAATTGCTCTTTTATGGTCTTCTCTATAACCACTCTGCTCATAGGCGGTGCGTGTGTAAGGCTGGGGCCACGGGGACTTGGGGCAAAAATGGCACTAAATTGGACAAAAATGCCCCTGCACAAATAAATTAAATCTATTACGTCTGTTGCTAACAAAGTGTAAATGAATAGAAAGTGTCGACTGCGCATTAAATTAAGATTTGCTCAAGAGTTGCTTTCATTTTAGGCGTTTTTACAGTGTTGCGCATTTTAACCAATCACACACAATTCTGTTGAGATTAGGAATGCAATGGCCAATCAGAAGCGTTCAGATGAGTCATCGTTGAAACCGATCAGTTTTGCTGAGTGCGCGCACGTTCGCTGACTGAATTCCGGACTCTTGCAAATTCTCTCATCATAAACAACAAAGCGCAGATGTACGTACAATGTAAGTAAGAGATTCATTTCACAGTGTATACAGCTTCAGTTATTATAAAGATAGTTTTGTTTTTTTGAGCGTGCTTAAACTCGCGATAGATCAATGTTAGTGATAATGTCACTTTCTATAATTTATTCGCTGTTTGAATATAACCATGGAAAGGAAACGTTATATAATTATCAGTTTCTAACGTTTTTATTAAATTGTAATCACGTTAAATACGAATTCAGTCCCATTAAACATTTTTTTAGCCTACATGACACATGTCTGGCTCTTGCCTAAAACGAATCATATGATGCGATTTCAATTTTTCCTTTCTCTTTGGACTGTTACAAGCTCTTGGTGCATAAAGAAGATCTGTAAAGTTGCAAAGACTAAAGTCTCAAATCCAAAGAAATATTCTTTATAAAAGTTAAGAGTCAACCACGCCTACCTAAAACGCCTCGTTCTAACACGCCCCCACATATCTACGTCACGATGTGGGAAGATTTGCATAACGCCACCCAAATGTTCACGCAAAGAAAGAAGGCGTAACTTTTATTCTCGCTGTAGTATTGTTGTTGCCGCCGCCACCATGTCGTGAAGGCGCTGTGTGTTTCGTTGTGAAAGCAAAACTACTTTGTTTGGTCTTCCAAAAGAGGACGATATCCACTTCGTCATGCCTGGAGCTGATCCGTGCTGGTCGCTGAGGAAATACATCAACTTCACGCTGTGGATTAGAGACCTGAGCGGGACGGATTTTTCAGTCCCACTAAGCTCCACAACATACCAGCATAAACGCTCCAGATAAAATATTTTGTTATTTAGGCTAAGCATAAACATTCACATTCACAAACCAGTTATTTTTAACAGAAAAGCAAGCATGTGCTGAACCCTTTAATCACGTGTTATAAATAGAAACTGCCTAGCTTGCGCGTGTTAATCATTTTAATGTTATTAATTGTTCTTTTTGCTTTTGTGCAACACATAAATAACAATTTATATGTTTTAGACATTTTAATGTTTATATCATTTCTATTTTGCGGGAGTCCCGCGAATCATTTCATTCTCCCGCATCCTGCACACACACGAGTCTCTTCCCGCCCGCACCCGCACTCACCCATCAAGAGTTGTCCCGCGCCGCACCCTGTTGCGTTGGGTCCAGGTCTCTACTGTGGATCGCCGTGGACGAAGCGGAGTCTAGTCCGGGGTCGCCACATGTGGTTGCCGCAAGCCCACCCGCCGCGGCTCACTCGAGCCGGCCTCCGCTCACTCTAGGCCTCTGGCCTCCGCTCACTCAAGCCCGCCGTGTCTGA
>NW_015555741.1:602129-605973 GCF_001515605.1 Sinocyclocheilus anshuiensis | reverse complement strand
TTTGATGGAGGACTGTTTCCTGATCCTGGTAGAGTAGACTACAGTGCCGGCTGTTCTGACTCACATACTGGAAGTACATTTTTATATTTAAAGAATGTGCCACTGATGATTCAAACGCGACTTTTGAGCAGTGTAGAGTAGCATTTGTAGTTTGTCATTTCTCCAATCACAAATGCAGACATGGTTTTATGTTTACGCGGCTCGGCGCGATGCAACGCAACGCGTAAAAAGACAGTATAAGTCATTATAATCCGTAATTATGTCCCCACTGGATGCAGCACACCTCGCTTTTCAGACCGATGAGCTTTGTAAAAATCGACGCATTTCAGAAAGGCGGGGCATAGAGGAGAAATAATAATGTACAGTATGTGGAAAATACGTTTTTTGAACCTTAAACCGCATAAACACATTTCATTACACCAAATACACAAAATAATGTTATTTTTAGCAACATCATATGACCCCTTTAATACATTTGGCTGCTTTTAGCCTTACCCTGGAGTTGGTTCACCCTCTGCCTATGACTCTGCTCTTTCAACCCTACTTCTTAAATGCTCTAGGACTGCTCTTCTCAACCTCGTTGCTCTAGAAGTGCTCTGCTCTAAACTTCTGTTATATGGCCTCACTAATTTGCATGTATCAGCATTTCACTGCTGTATGATCTCACTGCTTGTTATGATCCCACTGCTCAATAATTTCACTGCTCTAGAGTCTTATTGTCCCATGATCTCACGGCTGAGGCATTAATGTGCATGTGAATAGCATGTGTAGCTATGTGCGCACCAGCGTCACTCTTAGTCCCTATGACAGATTGCTCCACAGGCATGTGCGATTTTAGTGTGTCATATTGTAGGAGGCTCCTCCATTCTCACGCAACCATCAAAAAACAGGGACTTGAGATGTCCACCAGTATTGTCCTGTATTCAGTTCTGACTGGATTTGATGAACAGATGCTTGATGGCTCAAATGAGACATGAAAAAAACAGAGAAAGAAACTGAGGACGTTTTGAGTTTGTTGTTTAAGGAGCACGAGAGGAATGTAGGCTCAGTGTTCTGAGGAAGTGACTGTTGTATTCTGGGAACTTTGCTTGGCTTGAAGACAAGGGGGCAGTCAGGGGAAGGGTAGCACAGTTAGGGGGTGTGGTCCAAACA
Source organism: Sinocyclocheilus anshuiensis (assembly GCF_001515605.1). Taxonomy (NCBI): domain Eukaryota; kingdom Metazoa; phylum Chordata; class Actinopteri; order Cypriniformes; family Cyprinidae; genus Sinocyclocheilus; species Sinocyclocheilus anshuiensis. The sequence continues at coordinate 604,821 of NW_015555741.1, read as the reverse complement.
TTTCCTCATACTCATCTCTCTCTCTCACTCTGATCTGGCCTTCATCCAGTATCTACATCTGTAGAGTTTGGTAACTACTCCCTCTTTATGAAACAGCACAAAGTAACTATGAATCATATAAAAAATGTGTTATGGTTATTACAACATCTTCATCTTGACCTCAAGGTTTCTGCAGAATGACTAAGGGAAAATGCTGATAAACCACAAAACACACACACACACACATATATATATATATATAATATATAAAATTAAGCGAACGAAGTTAGCACAGCACTCTGTTGTACATTTTAAGTTTAACTAAAATAATGATTTTGTGACATGTTTGTGGATTAAAGATTAAAAATTCTTTTTCCTATAGCATATATTTTTATCCAAAGCAATTACAATAATGAAAATATTCTGTATATTTTCAAATTAATTAATGTATATTTTAATATTGTATATTGTAATATTTTAATTAATGTATAAAGATTAATACTGCTTGTAAATTAAGTTTTTTTTTATTTAACAGTTTGATTAAACATGATAAATCTTAAAATTAAAGATTAAATCTTTATGTATTTCAAATATTTCGGTTACACCGAAAAAAAAAACATTTGGTTCAGGATTTACATTTTTGACTTTTTGACTTGAAATTACAACATTTTTATTTTATAAATAATTACAAAGAAACAGCAAGTGACACTGATTTTAACATGACATTTTGAAGTATAAAGGTTGAAATAGTATTTTTTTTTCCATGTAAAACATATTCCCAATAATATTTGTTTTATTTACAAATAAAAAAAACACACACAGAAAAAGCTTTTCAGAACAAGACCAGCAGCAAAGAACTATGGGAAGGCCTGATTAAGCACTACATGTTAAGAGAACATGACCATCTGGCATTCTTTATATTGCCAGACACACTCATACATCAATTGTTGTTCTTCATACAGTAGTGGGTCATCATTACATCACAGTGACAGCTGCTCTGTGTTCCTGCAGTGTGATTTCTGTTTCGAACAGTTCCTCTATAATTCCACCTTAAGACGCCAAAAGACCTTTGGCCTATATTCAGTGAAATTCTTTTAAAAAAAGAGAGCTCTGGATGAAACATCAAAAGACTTTGAAGCCAGTATTTGTGGATCTGTTCGCTTAAGGGGTCACAGCCGGAGACACTCGGCTTTTGTGAGAGCGAACCTACATTTGTTCGGAAAATTAGTCTCATAAATAACTTAAAGCTCATTATCTTTGTATTATTGTAATGTTAATCCCATTTAATCAAAAATAATTAGGATCTCTTGAATCAGGAGTGCTATTATCCAATTCCTATCATTTTTTTTTCAGGCATTTTTCCCTGTTTTTTTTTTTTTTCCCCTGATATCAGCTGCTCATCTGCACACAAGACGGCTGGCAGTTTCGGATCTGTCTAAAATTCCTCCGCGTCTTCATAAGGCTGTGACCTCCAGAGGAATCTTGTTCAGGCTAAGAACAAGAAATATGTGTTTGTTTTACTTGATCATTTAAGGGAATTATGATGAACAGATTTAGGTCAGCTTTTATGTTTAAACAATATCTGAGTATAGTCCCAGATTTCAGAAATAAACATTAAAGGAGAACTATTTGTTAAGGAATAAAAAGAATAATTGAAAAACTGCATTTTATAATAAAGCTAAATTTTACATTGCAAGCTTTGTTTATTCATTATATATTTTTTTAAGTGATAAAATGCAAAAGCCTTTATGTATAATGCATAACGGTTATTAGAGGGTGTAATGCATTATAATTATTCATAATGTGCATTGTAATACATTATATCTTGTTGTAAATAATTATAACCGAATTTAAAATGTATAGTGTAACAATGAATTGATAAGTGTTATAATGTATTAACTGTGGTTACAATTATTCATGAGATTCAATGCATTATTAGATGCATGCATACAAGGCATAATTAATGCATTAAAACTACTTTTGTAATGCGTTATACATAAAGGCTTTAAGTAAAGTGTTACCAAATTCATTTTGTTGGTGTAAATTAATGAATTTAAGTTGATTCAGTGAGGTTAAACAATATTTAGACTATTTATATGTTACCATTTTTAGGTTACTACTTTTTCCTGTGTAATTATAGTATGAAATGTGTATATAATGAATGTAATGTCAATAAATGAATTATTTATGAGGTACATTGAATTAAGATGTAATTGATTTAATATAATAAAAAATATATTAAAGGTAGGGTATGTAATTTTTCAAAAACACTTTAGAAAACTGATTCGGGCCGAATAGCAAAACAAACTTGTAGCCAATCAGCAATAAGGGGCGTGTCTACTCGTGATGTGGAGGAGAGAGCTTTCAGTGCATCGGAGCCGAGCCGAGCGACAGAAAGATAGAGATGGCGGATAAAAAACAAAAGAGGAAAACATCTGCGGAACGATAAGGCAAGTAGGACCCGTGTAAATATCGGATCAGCTTTCCAGCGCTAGAGAGAACTCAAGGAGCGGAGGCCTGCGATCGGACGCCGAGGTTGCTTTGTTTCTTCTCAATAGGTGACAGCGTACAACAGCTAAAGTCTGCCTACACAGGATGCGATCAAACTTGATCGTTGAAAACCATTTGAAATTTGTGTCAGCACGTCATAAATCGAACCCGGCAGCTGTTTTCTGTCGGGGATTTGTTGCGCCGCGCCGCTCACGTCCGATGT
>NW_015555741.1:589310-601985 GCF_001515605.1 Sinocyclocheilus anshuiensis | reverse complement strand
GGTAAAAGACTGTAAAAATGCTACAGTAAAAACCTGTTAAATGGTTAACGGTAAATTCCCCTACTATATACGGTGAAAAACTGTATTGGACATTACATGTATTGGACATAAATTTTATGGTAGTATACCGTTTTTGGAAGTGAAAAATACCGTATCATTTACAGTCAATCACCGTAAATTTACATTCCCAGAATTCCCTGCGTTACATTTCAAATTTGATGTTTTTTTGTTGAAATAACTATGTTTCTTCTTAGTTTTTTCTTATCAGTTTTGTGTATTCAGGTTGTGTGTTACACCTAATGTTGTTAAATGAATGTTTATTGCATTATTTCAGTTTCATGTGTGTTACCATGATGGTGTTTAGTGTTTGTGTGAATGACCTTCTATGTATGTTAGTATTTAAAAGCTGCTTGTGATGGGCTTTGGTTCATCATGTGACTTTCTCATCACCACCTGAATTTGGTGGTTATCAGTGTATTACAAAGGTACAAAACAGATTTAAGTACTTTTAAGTACAATAGGTTGGTATATTAACATTTTATCAGTTAATGAAATTACGGTATTTAACTGTAAATTTAAATTAAAACCGTAAAACCTAAAACGTTGCTACCGTATTTTTTACGGTAAAATTCCGGCAACCACAGCTGCCATAAATTTGACGGAATTTTTTTTACAGTGTACGTATATGTGGGGCGGCGCTATCAAAATAGGGGCAAGACCCTTTTGGGGTAAGGGCGTGTTTGTTTTGGTAATTTCAAATACAGTGTACGTATATGTGGGGCGGCGCTATCAAAATAGGGGCAAGACCCTTTTGGGGTAGGGGCGTGTTTGTTTTGGTGATTTCAAATATCAACATTGGCTACCAGAAATCGCTTACCCTGCCTTTAATATTTAATATTTAACAAAAATAACATTTAGATCAATTATTCTTGTTTAAAGCATAAATCTAGCAAAACTTACTAAGGTTTAAAGTTACTAATTTTTTATAAATATTCATTTTACATGAACATTTATGTGTCCACATGTTCCCTAATGAGTTCACTAAAAAGGATATGTTGTATTTTTGTCTAGTGCTGTTTTCGGCGTTGCTACTTCAGAGCCATTTTATTGACTGGTTTGTAACAGCATGCAATTACTCATAAATCTGTGCCAGTCAAGAAAGTTTTCATAAAACAAAAGGCCCCTACAAAATGAAACCAAAAAAGACACTGAATCCATTTTGAGATCTCTTTATTCAGATCCCGTTGAACACCAGAATGTGTAAAAAGTGTAAAATCTACACATGATATAAATTCTACTGTCCTCCATACAGTGAGTAAACACTGAGCAATGTGCTGGACGCTGCCTCACACGTCCTAAGAGTCCAAAATCATCCGTGTGAGGTCTGCCCTTCCCCAAGAAATGTTTTTGTGTCCATTTCTGCAGTTGTTGTTCTTAGTTTCTTGATATTTCAGCTCATTAAAACATCCATTTCTCTTAGAATGTGTGTAATCCGTCTTCAGATGTGGCACTGACGATACAAAATGCAAAAAGATCATTAAGCAAATGTAATATTTGGATAAGTCATGGAAACCCGTCTTTGCTTTGGTATGACTAAAGCGTGAGGAAGTCTGCTGTGCGTTTGAGCTCAGCTGTATCCCGGAATGTGAGTGAAGATGCCAAGTGGACACAACCCCCGACACACGGTCTGTTTACGTTCCAAGGTTTTCCAGAGAATTAAAAGCAGGGGCTTTTGTTTATGTGCATTTTTTTCCCAGTTACCAGAAAAGAAATCCCCTACGGGATCGCTCGGCGTTGCTTAAACTGATTTGAAAACGATGAACTTTTCCTTCTGCGGGCACATAAACATCTGGACACTAAAACACAACCACAAGACTGGTCAGTTCTTAAAAATATTCTTCAGGATGTTCATGCTAAAGTCAACATGAAATGCAACAATCTGACTTTTCTCAGAATTACGAGTTTAAATCTCACAATTCTGAATTTTTCTCAGAATTACGAGTTTAAATCTCACAATTGCAAATTTTTTGTTTCCCACCACAGAATAAAAATAGAAAATTGTAACTTTTTCTTATTTTTTCCCCTTTTTTTTGTTTTTTCTAAGAATTGCAAGTTCATATTTTGTGATTCTGAGTTCAACTGTGAGTTTATAAAAAGTAATGTTAAAGAATTGTGAGAAAAATTCTGAATTGTGAGATAAAAAGTCAGTTAACTTTTTATTATTTTATTCCATAAGGGAAATGGCTTCCGTAAAATCTGCTCCATTTTTTTAGCATGTATAAAGCAAAACATCAGTAAACCCAAAGGTTTAAATTTTGGTCCTCAGTTACTAAGTGTGCAAACAGTAAACCTCCAAGTTTACAATCTGAAACTTGAGACGTTTTACAGTTAAACCAAAAGCATGGTTAAAATCACAACTCTTAACCACAGAGTCAACTTAGACTGCAGACTTGAGATTTACACAAACCTCTGTACCCCTTAAACCTAGCGACTAAAACTAAAAATAAAGATTAGCCTACTTCTGAGGAAATTAAAACAAAAACCATTAACATAAGCTCAAAGTCCTCTCAAGTTTTTCCTGAGGGCACACAAAAAGGAGAAGAGGAGGATACGAGCTCCCTTTTGCTTTAGAAACACCCTGAACAAACATTTAGGCTAAATGCTAATGCTAATACTGAAGTGTTTCCATCTGATATTCAGAGTCTCTGGGTGGGGATTCTTGCCCAAGAATTCACAAAAACATGTTTTGTCTTAATACTTGGAAAAATTAGTACCGGACTACAAATTACAGAGTCGAAGAAGCCTGGTGTTATTCATCTGAATCACTGATGAATATCATATGACCGTCACATCTGATCATTGTATCAAATCAAACCCATGCATTTCACGTAAACTCAGGAATCTTCTTCTGCCTGAAGGGGAGCTGGATTAACATTTTATCTGATTAAACTTCCCGGAAGTTAGCAAAACCACATGAACCTGCTATTTCTAGCTCATCTAGTCCAAGCAAATTTGGGCAACTGAATGTTTCAAGCATCAAGTCATATTTCTGTTGTCACTGAAAGCGAAATGTTGCACGAAACAACAAATCCAAGCCAATTAGACCATGTAATATTTAATATAAAGGTATTTTGATGCAAAAATTATGTTCTTGGTATTTCTGTTGTTTTCCAGTACAAATATCTAAGCATTCTTAAATCAAGATACATTTACTTGAGAAGCAAAATTACTTGTTTCCTAAAATATTTCTCGAAATAAAATTGATACTTTTTTGCTTAATTTAGATTTTTTTTTTTTTACGCTTATCGAGTGTTTAGAAATTTGTACCAGAAAACAAGACAAAAATACTAAATAAGAAAATTATTTTTTGCAGCGACGCAACAGGCTTTTGGACCAATGAGATTTCAGTGTGGGCGGAGCAACTCAACAAGCCATAAAATAGAAAATCTAACATTCAACGTTTGACAAATTTTTTTTGCATTGCTTCTGAATAAGACGCGGTCTCGCAATTAGTTTTTTTTTTAAGAAATATTTGCGTTTTTGGCAAACTATTGTGTAAACAACTTGCGTCACATGACCAGACAGTTTTTGGAGTCTGATTAGTGTCTGCACCTGCTAACGCACAGGTAACGTCATTCGCACACCTGACTCTGTGAGTTTTGAAGAGAAAAATATGGAAAAAGTGTAACATTGGTCTCACAGATATTTAAATAATATTAAAAACATGAAGATATACATGAATAGTTTATCAAAGGCAACTGTACTGTTGGTTTCTGGGGTTAAAAGTGACATTTTTAAGTGCAGAAGTGAGAATGTCCTGTTTCTCTTGCAAAAAAAATCCTGTCTGGAATTAGAAAATTCCAATTTTGGGAATAAAAAAAACCCTTGTATATCCATCCACAGGAGTGCTGTATCTCCATTACAGTCCAGACGGCAAAGGCTCTAGAGGTTATCGTACATGTGAAGGGTTCTCTCTAATTGCTGACCTACACGTTGGTAGAAGGCGATCTGTTGGCGGAGATACGCCTGCATCATCTCTTTAAAGTCCACTTCCCTCCGCTGGTGGAAGTGGTTCATCTCGGCCTGCAGGGAGAAACCCACAGTCCTGCAGCGTTTACGAATGCCATTCGCTTCCTCTTGGTCCATCTTTCCCTCATCGCTCATACGCTGAGACTCCTTCACCTTAGCAAAAGCACCTAAGAGGGCATGAAACAAAGAAGTTTTAGAAATTTTTAAATATTGTAGCAATATGCAAAAAACACTAGTCAAGAACTAGCAATGACACTGAAGATAACGTTTAATTTTGCTCATTTTTAGCACAAGACTAGGCTTGTGTTAACCAAAATTCAACTGATTTATCAATTATTTCTTTAATTTACCAACATTTTGCAAGTTTTTTTCTTTCAAGAAAGAAAGAACTTAATAAATAATACTACATATATTTAATAACATTTTATAGTTATTAAAATGAGTAAACAAAGAGAATATAATGTTGCAGACAAAGTTGTGGTTAAAATATACACACGCATACATAATAAATAAATAAATACTACATATATTCGATAACATATTTTTGTAATTACTAAAATGAGTAAGTACAGAAAATATGATGCTGCAGACAAAGTAGTAGTAAAATAATACATGCATAATTTTATATAATTTATGTATAGTAGTAACATAATTTTGCGTGTGTGTATGTATATATATATCTCTGTATTTATTATTATAGAATTATACAAAAATGTATTGTATATAGTGCAAATATACAAAAATATACACAATTTTACACACATTTTACACAGTATTTTGTAAAAATATAAATAATTACAGATACTGATTAAATCACACTTTCTGCAACACCTGCTCTACATTGCAAAGGCCAAACAAGACTCCAATATAAGCAAAAAGTAAGAATTTTTAAAAAATGTGAATCTCTGATCTCACTTGTCAGATGAAAGTGCTTTTTGCCTCAGATTTGTTTCACATTTCCAGTTTAACCGGTTCTAAGTGTTCACGTTCTGTTGTGACAGAACAAACCACTCACACACACTCACACACACTGGACGGAGCCGCTGAGTCACACGACTCAGAGAGATGCAAGTGAATCTGCAGACGTGAACCAACAGATCCACTAAATCATCACATGCTGTGTCCATCTGCAGCACAGAATACAGACGGAAAGCCAGAGATTATCAGAGACAGCATGACGAATTAGAAATCCCAGCGTGAATGGCTGATCAGAGGTCAGTGTTTGACACACCTGTAATCTGACACAGGAAGTCTGGCCCCGTGTTCTTTGTGTTTGAGATTGGATACATGGCATTTATTATTACTTTATTCCCTTTCAGCTCACAGAATGACCGATTACAAACCCACTGCATAAACAGCACAAAGAACAAACGAGTACAGTCAAATGAAAGCCCAGAGTCTGTATGCAAAGGCCTCTTGTTTGCATTCCCACAGCGAGTATCTAAAATAAGACAATATTATGCCCCGTAAACAAGGTCAAAGTTTGAATACATATTTATTTTTGGAAATAATTTCTAACCACTGAGTAAAATGGCCCATTTCTACACTTTTTGTAGCATTTTATCCCGAGGCATGGAAGCCCATTTCTGATTCATAAAAAAAAAAAAAAAATCATGCTTTGGTAAATTACAATTATAGTTCAAAGGCTGAAATTATGAAATTCTAAGTCAAAATTATGACATTAAAAAGTAATAATTATAAGATAAAGGGTCTAAATTATGACATACTGTCATAATCATAAAATGTCAACATTTTGACTTTTTATCTCATAATTACTGCGACTTAGTAAGTAAGCCCATTTCCACCACATGAGAAAAAATGCTTTGGTAAATCATAACTATGAGATAAAGAATTAAAATTTTGACAGAAAGTTGAAATTGAGACAAAAAGTTTAAATTGAAATTAAAAAGTAGAAATGATGACATACTGTCATAATTATGAGAACATTTTCTAATTATGACAGTCAAAATTATGAGATAAAAAGTCATAGTATGACAAAATATCAAATGTTTTTATCTCATAATTATGTCTTTTTATCTTATCATTTATAATTATCTCATAATTATGACTTATAATTTAGAATTATCTCATAATTATGACTCTTGTCATGTAAATGTATCTCATAATTATGACTTTTTATCTCATAATGCTGACTTTCTGTGTCATGATTATGACATTTTGTGCAATTTTGATTTTATCATAGTATTATGCATTAGTATGACATCATTTCAACTTTTTATGTCAGATTTATGAGCTTTTTTGTTATAATTATGATTTACCAAAGCATGATTTTTTTTCTAAAGTGCTGGAAATGGACTTCCTTATTGAGGTTTTGCATACAAAAAACATCACGCTAAAGCAACTGCTGTTAGTTGCTGATGAATGTAGAAATGCTCTACAAATACAAGATAAAACTGTGATCTTAACATGGCAATCCACATACAATATGAAATAAAACAGGTTTTTTATTAGACCACTAATAGAAATCTTCATCTCATATGAATATACAACATTTAACCATAGTTACTCTATGCAAATTTTATGTACATAAACTCTGTTATTATTAGCTAACCTCTGAATACCAGTGTAGTTCAGGCTGCCGTTCATTAGGACAAGCCAAATTGCTGGATACTGAATAGACGTTGAAGTATATGTGAGCTGTAATAAGTTAAATCTACAAAGAGCAAAGAAAAAATACATTTTCCAAGATGCATTCCTTTAAACTACGATACAATGAAATGATAGGGTGAATTTCTCAGGGACAGGAACAAGCGTCCAGCAGTACCAGGCACAACCCAGCATTGACCTGTACCACACATACTCTCTGTTCACTCAAACACATATGACAGATTTCTTATAAAATCATACATTTTTCAATCAAAATGGAAGATGTTTATTTAAATGAAAAGAGGACATGTTGCAAGTCTGATTCAAACCTGGGCAATCTGCACAAGCACCATCACAAGTCCAATCATTCTAATATGCTGATTTGAGAAACAATTCATATCATTATCAATGTCATGCGCACATTTCTGTCGTTGCAAACATCTAGTTTTCTTCACTTTGTAATGCTCAACAAGCAAAACTTTGAAAGTGGGGTTAATCTGATTTGATCACTAATGGACTGTAGACATGCTAAACATTAACATACACCATGAACGACTGGAATATAGTGAATTCCTCTTGTTCTTTATTTTCAAACATGCAAAACTACATTGCTTGTGTGCTACGGTCCTAGCAGAGCCATTAAAAGAGGAAGCTGAAAATCCATAAACTGTCTGTGCATAATTTCTGTGGTCAGTGACTGTCTGTTTATTTGTTTTCCTATATAAACGCTAGTATATATGGTTTCTGTTTACTCTGAGGGAATGTCTGGAGGCTTTCTAATGGAAAACATGTCAAATCCTAACTTTCAGTCAGACACATGATCAGTGTATGATCTGATCTTTCTTTCAGTGTTTGAGGTGAAATTAATGTTAATAGCACAAAGAAAAACTGACCTGAAGCCACAGAACTGCATTTAATGTGTCGAACAGCACCACCGTGGAAACACAGAGGAATTTTGGACTGGAAAAACAGTCACAGCTCAATTTATACCAGAGCAAATTCTCAGACACCAGAAGTGGAGAAACAAACCATAACGGTGGGCCAAAAAGATCACACAACCACACTTTTCAAGCAAAACTACAGAAAGAAGCATATTAGGTTAATATAGATATATGCTTTTTAAAATTAGATTTGGATACTTTCTAATGTGACAAACTACACCTGTGGTAACTCTGATGGGATGCCTGAGTGAGCTTTATAGTTCTAGTACACTGTTTTTTACAGATAAAACTGATCTGATTATGAACAAAATAGTTTGCGGGGCCCCGGTGCAGGTTGTACCCATGGACCCTGTTTGAAATCATGTAAATAGCACAAATAAATAAATAGAACAAAGATAGAAATTAAACAATGTTTAGTTTTTTCAAGTTTGTAGGCATTCAGGTACAAAAATCGAATAATCAAATGCAACCCTCTACATTGCGAGTAAATCAAATAGAACAAAGATAGAAATTAAACAATGTTAACCGAATAATCAAATGTAAAATAGCATTGCATAGTCTTCACTGTATAAATTAAATATAGATTAGGCTAGTTCTTGTTAAAACTAAAAATGTATTCAGTCAAGAGCGTATTCGTCACCATCTTTCTACTAGCGACGGCCCTGGGTAGAATGCAAAATGTTTCAATACAAGCATTTCAGTCAAATGTAATTTATGCAACTTTTAAAACCCACGGGGGAAAATCAACCCATGGCAACAGTTTAAAAGTAGCCCAATTCCATGGAAAAAAACGTGGACTTCCATGCATCCAACATAAGCTGAAGGAGTCAGATTTGACTGATCACGGGATGAGAGGAGAGATGATTGACAAGTTCATGCTGGAGGATTTGCTGCTCAACAGATCCTGAGCTCGACAAATATCTGATCTTCCTTTATACAGAGCGCGCGTGATCGCGAAATCGTAAGTGAACAGCGAGTGCTCATTCAAAAGAGATTTAAATACTCCACATATTGATGGCGGCTCCCTGATGTGCAAAAATTATATGCAATATTAGAATGTTTGCGGGAGTGGGCGGGACTGGACACAAAAAATCACGGGAGCGGGCGATAATGGTCAGAAATTCAGTGAGAGCAGGATTAAGAAAACAGTCCCTCGCAGGGCTTTAATGCAAAAACGCACACAATGAATGGCGACTGTAGAAAAGTCGAATCCCGGACATTTTGGGCGATTTAGAAATCCCGGCCGGACGCATTTTTTTAGGTCCAAAAAGAGGACATGTCCGGGAAAAAGAGGACGTATGGTCACCCTAATTAATGGCTGAAATCAAACTTTGATGCTTGTTATCTCATTATTAGGCTACGTTTACATGGCAACGATGTAGTCAAAAACAGAAAAGTTTGTCCCTTGCGTTTTTAAAATGTTTCACGTATACACGACAATGTTTTCAAAACGATTCGCGTTTACACATATCCACGAAAATGTCCAAAATCGCTGTATTACGTATGCCAGGCCAGTAGTTGGCGCTGTCACCTTGTTAGTAAACAGTACCTGTAAGGAAGTGACGATTATATGATGTATATGATGCGTCTCCACTGTTGGTTGTAATATTGGTGAATTAAATCCACACTTTGCTGAAGAAGCGTTAGCAAACTCTTGAGCAGCAATAACACTACCATGTACTCCGCCATTGTTGTGAATGTTTGTTCGCGCTTGCCTTTAAAATCGACATGTACTGCGCATGTCTACATACCTAACACGTACTACGTATGCGCATGACGTCACCGTTTTCAAAGATTCCCGTATTGGGTGTTTACACAGAAACGACAACGGTGGCGTTTTCAAAAACTTGCACTTTGAAACTCCTTTTCAGAAATATGCATTTTCAGTCCCCAAAACGCCATTGTTGTGTAAACGAACAGACAAAACGCATTAAAAGTTTCCCGTTTTTGGATGAAAACGTTGTTGTGTAAACGGCCCCTTAGATTTTGAGACTTTAGCCTGGATTTCACAGAGAGGGTCACAATTCGTAAGTGTATACATAGTGAGTAAAAGTTACAAATTTAGCTGCTATACAATTATAGGATAGGAGCAATCATCCACTATCCCATCCTGTATATCTCTCCTGTTCATTCACACATGCTTACACTTCCTGATTTTTTAAGACACATGCGTGAAGTACAAAACCAGCTCAGTTGCTGCCAGTTAGCAATGAGAACCTCCGAGAGGAATTCAAGGTTTTGCCCTGACATGTTATTCCCCTTTATTTCAGACCTAAAAGCAACAAGAATCACTCCAAAAAACGCACAACTCTGATGCATGTGTGCGAGTGTGTATTACTGGCAATTAAATCAGACCAACACCCACACAATCCAAAGAGTTCACCACTACTGTACACGCAGAGCCCGAGGCCTGGAACGCCTTTTGTTTTCACTCGTATTTTTCATTCTCTCCCTATTTGCTAAGGCAGAATATGTTATGCATTAAAAGCTAAATTCATATCCCACTGCTTTTGGAAGACCTAAATATTTCTGTAGCCTTTAATTCGGTCGGGTTCAAGCTGACTTCTGGACTAGGGTCAAGTGTCCTATCGTCCCACGGTGGATCTGATTACACACAAACGCCGTACAGAGCGCGCTCGGAGAGGGCTGTTATTATTTCCCTGGGTCATGTATTGTTTTTCCTCTGTTCATTGGTTCTCTTTGACCTCTGCCTGTGCTGTCGTGCGGCTCACAAGAGAAACAGATGCTCAATTTTCACATATCGTGATCCCGGCGTTACAGTCGCTTTACTGTCCCCTAAATGCAGGACGGAAGATGATTTTTACCTATTGCAGGTAAATCAGAGGACAAAGCCAACACTGTTTTATCCATTAAAACTATTAAACTCAAATTGTATTTACGTTCTTTAATAAATGTTATTGGTTTAGGCCTATACTAGCCACTAAAATGAAATTTCCTTCTGACATCGGTATAAATCATACAAGTACATTAATGAACAAATAATATCATAGAATAACGTTTCCATTTAATCACATCTTGACATATAAAATTAAATCCCACCCCACATGATTTCCTGCTAAATGGTCACATATTTAAATGTCACATTATATATATTAAATACATTATGAATGCCATTTAATGTTGTTTTTGAAGAACGTTTATATTTTATTACTGTGTATAGTGGTTTTTAATATATTTTAAGATTAACTGTAAGCCATAAATGGTTTCTTAAGTTAAAGTGCTCCCAGACAGCAACAGTTATTGATTTAATATACAAAAAATGTAATATACCAAAGTTATTTATTTAATGTAGCCTACCAAAATAATGAACTAAAATTAAATAATAAAAAAAGTTACGAGCAGAACATATATATATATATATATATATATATATATATTATATAAATTTATTTTATATATTTATATAAAAAATAAATATAAATGTAAATATAAATATTAATTCTAAATATTAACTAGAATTTCAATGATGCTAAAATAACTCTGATTTAATGTTGAATCAATATCAGAATTAATAAGCAATTTAAATATTGGACTGAAATCAAACATCAGTGTTGATTCAGCAATGAATCAATGACTGTTGCTATCAAGAATACGGTTCCTAAATCTGTGTGTATAATAAAATCGATATAATAAACTCTAATTGGCTTCTACTGTAGGAGGCATGCTGTGCATACATTAGTTGCTATTAGCAACTTGATTATTTAAAACACCATTTTCCATTGTACGCTAAGATCCATTGTGTCTGAACATGAACGGTAATCATGTTAAGATCCGTTATAGGGTGTGGACATGAAACTGGAGAAATCATACTGGCCTCCTTTCAACGCACTCCCACATCAAATGTTTGCTTAGGGTGGTTATTTGATTAGCGCAAACTTATTCTACAGAATAATGCTACGTTAACTAACCTAAAAGGCACAATAATGATTTAAGGATGGGATTAAATCTATTCCAAATCATTACAGTTAATCTGGGATCTGGCATGTGCCTCGGTCATGTGACCCATCACACCTTCAGCAAACTCAGTAATAAAGATGAAACGCATTTCTGTTCTCTTCAACAATCTACTGACCTCACCACATTGAACACATCACTGCACCTGTTTAACAACATTAAATCTTCTCATTGATTACAGTTTCTCAGTTGTCAGGGTCTCATGTAAGCATTGTTGTAATACCTCACATAAATGGATCCACCACCTGACAGAAATCACACAATCTCTATGATGCCTTTTAGCCAATCAGAAGTGCTCTCTGCATGTCAATCAACCTGCGTTTTGAGTTTTGCTTACATATCTTTGGAGGATGTGATTTTGGAGATGGAGCTGAAATCACTTACATAACCTTTAAATGATAAAAAAGTTAATTGCTTATCTTTAACAAAATTAAAAATGTGTATTAATGAACTTATGATGATGATGAAAGACATATAAATCGGTTAATAAAAGCATTAATATACACTGCCAGGCAAATGTCTGGACATAGCTATTCATTTTTTATGACTAAAAACTACATAAAAATTAAAATGAATTCCATTTTCATTTTATTTTTTAGTTAAAGTTTTACTCATTTTCTTTTTTTTCTCCTTCAGTTTTAATTTAGCTTAGTACTTCAAGCCTCGGCAACTAACTAAAATAAAATAAGTTTAAGTTTTTACATTTTAATTCAGTTGCACACTATTTCTCTCACTTTCTGTGTTTTTTTTTTTTTACTACACTCTAAAAAAAAGATTGTTCTTTAAAGTTTCTTTACATGCAGTAATGGTTTTATTTAGAACCATAGTATTCTGAAGAACCCTTTCATGCTGAAATGTTTTTTTGTGTTAGAGTTTAGGGTAACTGACAAAGCAGCTCATTACTGATTTTCTGGAGTTCAGTGATCCAACTACATCAACACACTAAACACTCTCAACAGGTAAATTATTTCATTCTTAAATTGAAATACAAATTTAACTTTAAAGATGTAACTGGCTTCCAAACAAACATGTTCTTATCTCTCTTTTTTTAGTTTTTGGTCACATATAAGTGTGTGCAGCTCTGCTAAGCTGTGGAAACTTCTCTCCTCTTCTCCACTAAGTA
>NW_015555741.1:555838-589229 GCF_001515605.1 Sinocyclocheilus anshuiensis | reverse complement strand
ACTATCCCATGACTGTATATCACTTTTTTCTTTTAAGATTGTGAAGGGCTCACATACTGTCCATTTTTGCTTTTGACCTTCATAAACATAATTGTTTTTACACAAACACATGGACACAGCACTGTAACTCTAAACTCAATTGTGTATTTCAGATGTATCACATCCCACAACCTCATCATCTGCAGAGAAAAATCGCCACTTAATCACACCAAAATGATGGACTTAAAGGCAGCATACTGATTGGATTTAATGTATTCTGCTATTAACTGTTGTTAGAACACTGTCATTTTTGCTACAATTTCACGTCATTAAAAAAGTACCTAATTGACACATTGTTGTTGATGTTGTTGTTCATTTTATGTAAAACCCTAATAGACACTATTTAGCACTTAAAAGGGTTCTGCTATTGTTACAAGCCAAAGAACCCTTTTCTGGTACTGTTTAGAACCATTTTTCTTAAGAGTGTACGACTATTTATGTATATATGTATGTCCTAAATATACATTAAAGTAATAATAATAAAAACCACAAATAATAAAAAAAATAAAAAATTAAATAAATAAATATATATATTTTTTATTTTATTTTAATTTTTTTTTATTCTCTCTCAAACTCATTCTTTATTATGAGTACTATTATATAATACTATCTATCAGACAGACAGACAGATAGATATTATCTGGTAGTGTAAATATCTATCTATCAGACAGACAGATAGACAATTATTTGAATTACTATTTATTTTTCTATTTTCCATTTTCATTTTTTTTTTTTAGTTAAACGTTTTAGTAATTGTGCAGTTGTTTTTGTTTTATTTTTTCTATTAGTTTTACTTTAGTTTAGTACTTCAAACCTTGGTAACTAGCTAAAATAAAACAAGTTTATCATTTAACATTTTATTTCAGTTGTATGCACACACACCATATATTTATTTATGTTTATGACCACAAATTAACATTAAAAATAATATAATATAGTAATATTTATGTTACAACTATCTGTTTTTATCATGCCTAAGCAAATTCAGATTTGTCTACCAAACTAAGTTATGCATTAGCCTTTAATTCAAAATGTTTTAATATTGTGACAAACATAAACTCAGTCAAGTGTGTCCAAAATTGTATCTGGTAGTGTAAATACTTACTAAATGTCAGGATATACCTGTATGTTAAGTCTGAGCTCTCATGAGAGAGAAATTCCTAACATCACTATGACATTCCACGAAAGGATCCTAATGAAAGTTTGTCTAAGCCACAAACTGATTGAGCTTTAATGTCTTGGACTTGAGTGCACTGATTAATCACACTATTTCCCTAACTTCCTGTGATTTAGACTGAGAATGAAGAGGATGCTTCCTGTCAGGAGCACAGCCAGGAATTTCTCTTTCTTAACTGCCATTTATTTATTTATTTATTTAGTCATTTAGCAGACGCTTTTATCCAAAGCGACTTACAAATGAGGACAATAAAAGCAGTCAAAACTAACAAAAGAGCAACAATATATAAGTGCATATATATATATATACACATATATAATATATATACACATACATATACACACATACATACATATATTATACACACACACACATATACACACACAAAGAAAAACAAGTAGATAGAATAGAAAAAATAGAAAGCTAGTGTTTGTTAGTTTTTTGTTGTTATTTTTTAACAAAAATTAATGGATAATTTCAGCTTTACAAAGTCTCTGCAAGTCACCTTTGGGAGTTATCCGACATCATCAACAGCAAAAATCACTCCAGTCAACGATGTGAGGCCAACTAACCCCTGCTCATAAATAACAACACGTGTGATTGGCTGCCTACAGGCATGATGTCACTGGGTCACTCCAGCTGTGTGCCCCACATTTGAGCAAGTCACTAGCAAGCAGAACATCTAAAAGGGGTTTAGAAACAATTTGAAACGTCTGAGGCGATCGCGACACAAAGAACAATGAAAGCTGAATTTCAACACCCATGAGTTAAATACAAGTTTGACCCATTTATCAATAAATCTCTTTAAAAAAAAAAAAAAGAAAAAAGGAAAAGAAATTAGTTGGCCTACTTAAATGGATAGTTCACCCAAATGGATAGTTCAGTTTTTCTGAAGAAAGACAGACATGTATTGTGATATTTATAGCAAAAATATTAAATGGCATGGATGAATATTTACTGAGTAATCCACTATTTTGTAGAGGGGGGTCAAAATGGCAATTTTCACCTGAGATTCAAAGCCAAATTACAAGGGGGTAAAACTGACTTCAGAAAGGTGGCAGCATCACAATGTTATTTTTACACAGAGACTAGTAGGTCTGTTAGTAAAATCTGTTCACTTTAGCAATCTTTGTTGCATTATGTGCCAATGGTGACCATTCAAAAATGGGAAAACAGCACTTTAAGTTTTTTCTCCAAAGTTTGCATGCCTGTAACTCAAGAAGTATTAAAGATATCCTAATGCCCTTTTAGATATTGGGTCTTAACAAACTTTCCTTTTGGCATCTTCATTTTTTAAGGCCCTGTATGGTTCGGTTCCAGAGATATTGTAATTTCAATATGGCTCCAAGAGTAAATTATTAATTTGTACATATTTTCAGTGGTCAAAAACCAAAAAACATTGGACCAGTGTTATTTTACAATCACTGATATACTATTATAATTTGTATCAATATTTTGAAATAGTTTTTATTTTTAGTTAATTTTAAATAAAAAAATATATAATTTATAATACATTTTATATCATTAATTATATAGTTTTTATTTTTTTAATTTGTCAATTTTTTTAAATGTCTACATATTTTTAATTTTTATTTCAGTTTTAGTTTTACTTTATTTTAAATTACTTTCAATTTATAAATAAATTGACTTCATTCTTTATTTTACTTTTACTTCAAGTTAAACTAAACAAAAATCAGAAATAAAAGCTGAAATAAAACAAGTTTAAATTTTTTCAGTTAGCGTTTACTTTTATTTCAAGCAACAAAAAAGTATTTCCATGCTTTTAGTTTTAGTTAACAAAAATAACCCTGCATTGGACCCCATTTACTTTCTTTGTATGGCCAAAAACAAAACGGACACATTTTTCAAAATACCTATTTAGAATTTTTTTTAAAAGGCAGTTCTGAGTGAACGCTCGCTTTAAACAAAACTAAGTTTACCACTTTGCACTTTACCTTTCTGCAGGTGGATGATGTCTGGAAAGTTGGACAGCAGGCCCTGGTACAGCGACAGTTTATCCAGCATGTGAAACAGGTCGTGTTTGGGCTGCTCAGCGAACATCTCCCCGATGTTCTCGTAGGTGCGGCCTGTGTGCGAGATGGCGTTGCTCAGAGCATCCGAGCTGTATGGAGGGTCCAGCAGGAACGACTGGCTGATGGACTGGAAGGCGTTTCCCAGCCTCTGGAACTCCTTCCGGAAGCCTCCGAGGTGTTTGCGAACCAATTCAGATGCGACGTGCGTCAGCTGCATCACGCTGTCGTCCATTTTTTTGGCGAACACCTTGAAGGAGTCAATGCGCTCCTCCACGTCTTGAAGGTCCTGGTGCTCGTTGGGAATCTGGAAGGTGAGCATGAAATGAGCCCCGACCATCTCTTCCTTTTCCGCTCGCCTCTTCCCGAGCTTCCACTGTTTGTCGTCTCCGCACATGAGAAAGTGTTCGAAACCCTCGTACTGAGACAAAACAGGGTGGCTGGTCATGTGGTCCATCCATAAAATAAGCCTCCTCTTCCTTTTCTCAATAAAGTCTTCCTCGAATCGTCCCGTGGCTTGTTTCTCGGGAAGGTGCGGCACGGAAATTACCGTGAATTTGTGTAGTAGTCTGTTGTAGAGCCAGTCAAAGTGCTTGTAGCGGCGATACACCGGCTTGCCAGTGTGACTGGGGGTGACACGATACGAAATGTACGTCTTAATGCCTTTGAACTTCGTCTGTTTGGTGGGGTCTTCAATGGAACAGGTGAAGGGCTGAGGGTTCTCCTTCCACTGAGGCCCCCGGGGGCCCATTTCGATAGAGTAAGACTCGGCGATCTTGGCCATCATTGGAACGTCGCCAAGTATGAAGGCCTCCACACCTGAGCGCACAAAGTTGGAGAATCGGTTCAAGTTCCTGCCCACCATGCTGCCCTTTCTATTGCTGGACATGCTGTCCTGGCGCTCCATATGCGGCTTGGGCCGGAAGTGGACGTTGGGGTTGGAATACGGACTTTGGGAATGTCCATTGGCACCAACACCCCTCCGAGTATCTTCATCCTCGACCACCGTCGAGGTTTCATCCCAGTCGTCCCAGTCATCATCATCGTCGCTCGGCAGGGTCGTGGAAGGCGTATGGATGAACGATATATCCTTACCAGGAGAGCTTCCAGGTGAGCTGAGGGAATGATCCGTCAGGTTGGACCCGGATCTGTTCCGGATGATGTGAACATACGAGGCGGGGAACAGGCCTCGCTCTCCTCGGCTGTTCTCTCCTTGTAGCCAGCCGTCTACAGAGTTCTCGTCGAAAATCACCAGCTCCTCATTCTCCTGAATGCTGATCGCCTCCTTGTTCTCACTTTGGAAAGTGTAGAGGGCTTTGGCTCTCGAGGACATTTTTGTAACTTTGCAAGCCAGATGCGCAAAAGTGGGCCACAATAAAAGTTCCTTACCTCATATCAGACTGCACAGATCAAATCTAACAAAAACAGGGCTATTTGATAACTTAAAAGTTTGGTTATATAGTACAGCAGTACTTGTTAATATATTCATAGTACTTTAACAAAACTAGCCGTTTTGAGGCTGTTGGTAAATAATATTCTATACGATAAATATCTTCAAGTCTTTTTAAAGTTACTGACCATGAAGAAGACAACAGGAATCTTTTTTTTCCCTGGGAAACAATCTCCAATATGCTACATTTGTAAATAAAGCATTACATGTTGGAACTCCCTGCCAGGTTGTTATTCTCCAACTTCCCTTAATTTATGCCGTTTCATTATTCCACAAAACCAGAATCTTCAGCCGCAAAAAAAATAAAATAAACCGATAAATCCACAAATCCCGTCCAGCAGAACCGTGACACCGGCGAACACATTCAGTGTCCCATAATAACTATATAATAGTTTTAGGCATCTTGCATGCTGTCAAAATATTAAAAAACAAACACAAACATCTGTTTTGCAAGTCCGGCTGAACTAAATTCCAAATGAAAACATTATCCCAACATTTCGTCCCAGACAGAGATGGCAAATAAACGCATCTTTTGCATTCCGCCAACAAAAGGACAAAAAGTACATCTAAAGCATCTTTATAATCCACAGATCCAGTTCAGATCGCTGTGTGTTCATAATATCCCCTTCGAGGTGTGATTCAACAGGCCCGTGAGGAGTTTTTCATAAACTATTTCTTTACTTTGAGCACAAACGCAGTAACTCTTTCCATGACGCGACGATTGAACGATGAGAGTAGCGCAGTTTAGCGCGAGCTTTACGCCGCTCGGCGGTCAACTAAACAACTGTAGCATCTGACTGACAGAGTTAAACAGTGTTGTCAGTTTCTAATAAACGCGAAACGCATCCAAATTACTACAATAACTCAACTAGATAGTGTACAATGACTTATTGCCACTGAATGACAAACACTGCACTGTTCTGCCATTCAGACACATTAAAATCTCTGGCAAATCTTGTACACAAGAACGTATAAACCATTGAAATTAATATTTTAAATAATTATTAGTTTGAAATCCGACACAGGAGACTTTTTAAAAGGATTTTCAAAATAATTCTTATATAGTAATCAATCACAGCTGTGATTGGTCCATCCTGATCAGCGCTGAGAAAACTAACAGATACCACGTGATGTCGTCGTTGGTTTCAGTCTGAATAGATAATAACAGAATTTAACAGCAGTTAAAGTACACGGTAAAGAGTTAAAATATGACAAATATTATTTAGACTAATTATAGGCAACACCTGGACCGCTGGTCTCACTAAATATTTCATTTCCTCTTTTTTGTAATGCTTCTATTTTGCTTTAGAACTGAGGTTTTGCAAGGAGACGAACTAATGTAGCATATTTTTTTTACAGTATGTACATTTTTAACAGAATTTTAATTTGTGATTCGTCGCAGTAAATCCAACGAGCTTTAACCACCGTAAAATGATTTTGAGATGAATTCTTCGCCAATCGGTGAAACTCAGCGATTAATTTTGGTCGGCCGCGACGCGGCGTGATGACGTCAGCGCGCCATTGCGTTTCAACGCGTGTTTCTCTGCAGAAGTAGGTGTTTGTGGTTTTCGCTGTCCTGCTTTTCCATTTCCGTTTGTGTTAGGCCTACTCTTTTAAATCATGAGTAAAGGATTTTAAGAGCAACTCTGATGGGATTGTGATCACGTGTTTGCTGTCTCTCTCTGCCTTCAGTCTGTTTATCTGTACGTGGTGTTTGTTTCGTGTTTGTGTATATGAGATTTAAATGAGTTCTGTTTGCTTTTGAAATATCTTAGTGGTCTATATGCACTTAAATACACTTATCATGGCATATAAATGATTTAAACTCCTGTATGTTGTCACAGGTCCATCATGGAGGCTCTGACCCAGGCTCTCTCATCCAGCTTTGCTGTATCCAGAGAACCAAACAGCACTTCTGCTCCCCATCCACGCCTGGCCCAGTACAAGAGCAAATACAGCGTTCTGGAGCAGAGTGAACGGCGCAGGAGGTTCCTGGAGCTGCAGAAAGAGTGAGTTTACCTTACACAACCACACAGAACACAAGAGCAGCTGTTATCAGCCACCTTCAACACCCTCAATTTTGATGCAGTGACACTGATAGAATACATTATGTTGGCAGGAAGAGGCTAAACTACGTGAATCATGCCCGACAGCTGGCTGATGGAGACTGGACCGGAGCTGACAGCGAGGATGAAGAGAAGAAGAGTCAGCGGCAGCTGGAGAACAGCGCTGATGAAGAAGGGATGGAGATCGAGCAGAAGAAAAAGCTACCGAAGCATTATGCCAACCAGGTGCTTAAAGACATATAGACAGATATAGTTGTTTAAAAAAGGATTTTTAAAGTTACAGTAGCTAAAAAATGCCTTTTAACAAATTCTAAGTGCTTCGTATTTTTGGCTATTGCTACAAATATACCCCAGCGACTTAAGACTGGTTTTGTGGTCCAAGGTCACATATATGACTTATATAAGAATTTGATAATAAAATCCACCGCTTTTACACTTAAATCAGGGCTGAAAAACACATTGACAGAGGTAGTCATTTATATTTATATATATATATAATATATATAATATATATATATATATAAAAAAAAAATGTGTATGCTGTTTAGATGTGGATTAAATTTAACTCAAAAATCTACTAGCGACCATTAAAGGGATAGTATTAAAGGTACAGTATTAAAATCAGCAGGGGTATTGCTAAGGGTTAAAGAAAATGGGTGGAAAATGCTTAAAGCAGAAATATGACCATTTTTGTTTTAAGATACTATTAATAACTTGTATGAGTATAAATTACTTATTATTTTATAATAAAAATACTACAAAAGTGATGCATTATAATGCTGTCTGTGAACATAATTAAAAGTATTTTAAAAGAAAAGTTGTACATTTTATGTTTCTGTTATATTTCTGTTCTCCAGCTGATGCTGTCAGAGTGGTTGGTGGACGTCCCTGCAGATCTGAGCTCTGATTGGCTGATGGTGGTTTGTCCAGTTGGAAAGCGTTCCCTCGTTGTTGCCTCCAAGGTTTGGATCTTTTTCCATCCATCATGAACATCTTGAGATCAGACATGCACTAATGTTCAAAAGTTTGGGTTTAGGAATTTTGTTTTTAAATAATTAATACTTTCATTCCGAAAGGATGCATTAAATTGATCACAGTAAAATCATTTATAATGTTAAAAGATTCAATTTCAAATAAATGCTGTTCTCGTGAACTTTCATTTCATCATACTTTCCTGAATGAAACGTTTCACAGTTTTCCGTAAATATATTGATTAGCACAACCATTTTCAACACTGATAATCATCAGAAATGTTTCTTGAACCGCAAATCTGCATATTAGAATGATTTCTGAGGGATCATGTGAAACTGAAGACGGGAGTAATGATGCTAAAAATTCAGCTTTGCGTCACAGGAATAAATTACATTTTAAAATACAAAATTATTTCAACTGTAAAAACATATTACATTTTTACTGTATTTTTGATCAAATAAATTTAGCCTTTGTGAGCATGAGACACTTCTTTCAAAAACATTTAAACATCTTAACAACCCCAAACCTTATATGTATATGATGCATCATTTTCTGTTTAATTTTCATGTTTATTATTTTATCCTCAGGGATCCACGTCATCTTACACCAAAAGTGGCTACTGTGTCAATCGATTCCCTTCTCTTATTCCCGGCGGCAACAGACACAACTCTGCATTGGGGAAAGGTCTGCACCTCTGCACCTGTCCTAAAGATTCATCACACTAGAGTGTGCTAGAGTACTACAGTTCTGAACCATACCGGAAAATAAAGTGACAAATATGTTTTATATAGATTACACCATCCTGGACTGCATCTACAGTGACGTGGACAGAACATACTACATCCTGGATGTCATGTGCTGGAGGGGACATCCTGTGTATGACTGCTCAGTGAGTGATCACTTCCTCTAATGACATTTATATAAACTTTAAAGACATTCTACACTTTTGGACCATTTTATATAATTAATTTCTCTGAAATATACTTATGTTTGTTGCACCAAAACAATCATAAATATAGTGTTAGATGTATCATGATTGCTGTTCAATTGGGGTCAATTTTTTGTTGTTGTTTTTTTTGAAGAAAATTAATACTTTTTTCAGCAAGGAGACATTCAATTGGTTTAAAGTGACAGTAAAAACATATGTAATTTGACAAAAGATTGCTATTTCAAATAAATGTTGTTCTTTGGACTTTCTTTTTATCAAAGAATCCTGAAAAAAGTATCCGTTTCCACAACTGTTTTTCGACATTAATAATAAGAAATGTTTATTGAGCAGCAAACCAGCATGTTAGAATTATTTTTTGAAGGATCACTGAAGAAATATATCAAAAATAACTTTTGAATGGTATTGTATGTAAATGTATGTTCTGGCTTACCACTTTGCATGTGGAATTAATTTTCATAAATGCTTCAGTATTAAAATTCTAGGTTGTTTGCACATAATTCCTTTCTTACAATGAAAAGCACAAACTGATGTATTTTTACAGACAGAGTTCCGGTTCTACTGGCTGCAGTCTAAAGTGGAAGAGGTTGAAGGTCTTTCTGAAATTTCCCAGATTAATCCTGTAAGTGAGCAAAATAGCTGCATCTGTTAACAAAGCTGAACTTTGAGCTGAAGTACTTGGTTCATGGTCCGTTCTCTCTCTCTCTTTCTCTGCAGTTCCGGTTTGTGGGTCTGAACAGCATCAGCTGTTCAACAGAGTCCATCCAGATGGCTCTTGCACATGAGTACAACTTTACAGTAAGAACGTCTGTTATTTGACATGCTAAGTCTATAAAGCTGGATACGAGGGGGCTTTTACTAGCAGAATTATGTAACTTACTAGAAAAGTACACTGTTTTAAAATATTTCTGCTTCAAACTGTATTTAATGATTATAGTGCTGTCAAATGATTAATCGCATCCAAAATAAGTTTTTGTTTACATAATATTTGTGTTATTCTTTATATTTTTCTCTAATATTATGATATTTATTTTTCGTCTATTATTATACATTTATTTTCCTATATACATATATATACAGACACACACACACACACATATATATATGTGTATGTATACATTTTGTGTAACATTTAGTGCTGTCAAACAATTAATTGCAATTAATCACATCCAAAATAAAAGTTTGTTTACATAATATGTGTGTGCTGTCTAAATTTATTATGTATAAATACACACACAGTATATATTTTGAAAATATATACATGTATTTACATGTATATATTTATATTAATTTAACTTATATTTTCTATAAATATATTTAATATATAAACATATTTTTCTTAAATATACACATGCATGTGTGTGTATTTATCTATACATAACAAATATACACAGTGCACACACATTACGTAAACAAAAACTTCTTTTGGATGCGATTAATTGCGATTAATCGTTTGACAGCACTACATAATTATGGTATTACTTTTTTTCCTATTTAAAGCTGCAGAAACTTTATATTTTAGACTTTTAGGGACTTTTTTAATTTACACACATGCTCCTAAATACGTTTTATAGTTTGCACATCTATTTTTGGTTGCAAATGCGAGTGAGACTCGCACTGTGTTTTTCTCTTCTAGGTGGACGGGCTTCTTTTCTACCACAAGGAGACCCACTACACCCCTGGCAGCACGCCGTTGGTCGGCTGGCTCAGACCCTATATGGTGGTAGATATCTTGGGCATCGAGGTGCCACAGTGTCCCCTCACCAGCAAGCCTGATTATGCCAGCCATCAGCTTCAGCAGATCCTGGAGCACAAGAAAACCTCTACAGAAGTTCGTCCGGCCGACCAAAATGGCCGATATGAACTGGAACACCTGTCCACACCAGAGACACAGCTGGAGAAGTCTCACAGCGCTCAGAAAGAGAGCATGGATGTCTGAGGACTTCTGCATGAACTGTTTTAGAGAGCACTTTTCTCAAGTCTCTGCATGACCACGAAGATTATCACATTTCAGGAGAACACTGATGTTAATGAGTTTTTAATTGCTATATTTGAAATTGCAATTCAGTTCTAGGTAACTCCGGTGGAACTATTTCTGCAACCATAATCGCAAAAATGAAACTATTCTGCTTTTTTGCAGATATTATTTTAGGAAACATATAGGTTTAAATGATAGTAGACCCTCATGCTCTGCTGTATTCACATACTCTGTTTAGTCACGCCTCTTCATTGGATTTTATATATAGCTTTTTAATTCGATCTTTTCTGTAGAAGATGAGATCATTAAGATTCAGCTGGTGAAGAAGCCTATGGATAGTTTTTTTAAATTTGTGTTATGACTTCAATAAAGTTTTACTGTCTGTTTTGTTTATCACTTTGTTTAAAATATTTTTGAATGTCTGAAATTTTCTTGCTTATAAACCCACATTGACGAAAGTTTGGGGTTAGTACATTTTATTATTATTATTAATTTATTTTAAGAAATTAAAGATTTAAAAAAATATATTTTATTTTTTTCATTTAATTTTTAATCTTTTATTTAGCAAGGATACATTAAATTGATCAAAAGTGACTGTCACAAATGTTTAAATGTCTTTTTAAACTTTCCATTCATCAAAGAATCATAAAAAAAAGTATCGGTTTCCACAAAATATTAAGCAACACAACTGTTTTTGACTTTGATAAGAAATGCTTGTTGAGCAGCAAATCAGAATGATTTCTGAAGAATCGTGTGACACTGAAGACTAGAGTATTGATGCTGAAAATTCAGCTTTATATCACAGGAATAAATTACATTATAAAGTATATTCAAATAAAAACAGTTCTTTTAAATTATAATTTCACAATATTACTGTTTTTATTGTGTTTTTGATCGAATAAATGAAGTCACAGTGAGCATAAGACTTCTTTCAAAAACTTTAAAAAATCATTCCAACCACAAACGTCTGAACAGTATCGTATTATATATATTATACAATTATTAGAAAATAATATAATTAGTTATATAAGTTATAATATAGTTAATAGATAAAATATTGTTTGATCTATACAAACAGACATGTATAAAACAATAACAAGGGTTTTTAACTACTAAATAATGTCTCAGCAACATTGTAACAGCACAGAGTTTTTAGCTTTGCCAAGGAAAGGCTGGCATCATCAAAATCTCTTCTGGTTGAATGTCAAACACCTCAAACACAGATGTGCAGGCGGTTATAGTGAGGCTGCTTTCGTTGATTTGAACCCACTAGGTCACTTAGTTCAGCAGAAAACCATAATCGGGTAATCGGAGAGTTTGGTTATTAGTCACTCAGTAGCTGCTTTCCAGGAACTCGCAGCACCTGTCAGCCCAGATCAGACTTCCCGGATCACTCATGACCGACATTGAGTAAGACCTGTCAATCAATAAAGTACGTCAACAGCCTAGGCCTACTCAAAACATAAATTGTGCCAAAAATGCTCTCTAGTTTTTGAGACGTGCATGATTTGCAGCTTCTCAAATCCAGTTTTGCCTGACTTCGAGATGTTTTTGTGTGTATAGTTTAGTTTGGGGCTCACTGTGAGTGTGAATTTCCTCTCTGAAAGTGAAAGCACTTGTGTGCATTTTTCCAGCATGATGTCATGCATGCTCTCCTGTCAGTCATTCTAGCCCGTGGAAAGCCGCCCACAGGAAGCTCTTTGTTGTTTTATCGGCTCAGCTTCTTGGCAGATTTTCTTGCGTCAGGTTTAAACAGTAAAAAATTTACACCCTTGCACCCAGAATGATATCTGTACAGAATGGAAACTTTCAGTTAAAAATACTGACATCAAATATTGCTGTGATCTATATTTAGCTGTAGTTTAAGAACAAAATTGACCTCAAAAATAAGCTAAATGTTTTATATTTTGCAGGTCCCCAATATATCTATGTATATATACACATTTTACTAAACAACAATGTAGTTAAATATTTTATTCTAAATATATATCTTATTTTGAACTGTTGTTCTATAAGTACAAAAATAGAATGGGGGGTTTATGTAAATCTAAATATATTTTAAAATCTTTAAACTATTTGATAGAGAAAAAGGACAACAAAAAAAGAGCGCCAACCAAGCGTCCCACAGGTGGGACGGTGACAGTTAAGGGGTTTTAACTTAGAAAACGTACTTTTAGTTAGTTATGAAAACATTAGAATATGTCATCATTTACATAACTAAATAAATGTGTGTGTGTGTGTGTTGTTTATGCTACATTACATTGTACATACAAGGATAGTAAAACCTGAAATTTTTGACATTGTGGAGGGGGAAAAATCATTAAAGATAGTAAATGATGTTTACCTGAAAGTGTAACAATGCAAACAGGTTTTCTGTAAGGGGTAGGTTTAGGGTTAGTTGAAAATCTAAAAATGCAGAAAGTTTCCTGTGAGGGGTAGGTTTAGGGGTAGGGTTGGTGTAGGGCAATAGAATATAGGGTCTGTACAGTAGAAAAATCATTACGCCTATGGAGAGTCCCCACAAAGTAGCAAACCAGACGTGTGTGTGTGTGTGTGTGCGCGTTTTTGTGACAAATGAGGACATAAATTTGTATAATGACAAAGGTATGACATCGGTATTACAAGGAGAAGGTGACTTTTCAGGACATTACCCCATGTCCCCACTTTTCAAAACGGTTATAAATCGCACAGAATGGAGTGTATTGAAAATCTGAAATAGCACAAAGTTTCCTGTGAGGGGTAGGTTTAGGGGTAGAGTTGGTGTAGGGCAATAGAATATACGGTCTTTACAGTAGAAAAACCATTACGCCTATGGAGAGTCCCCACAAGGATAGCTGATCACATATGTGTGTGTGTGTGTGTGTGTGTGTGTGTGTGTGTGTGTGTGTGTGTGTGTGAACGAAGTCCGATTCGCAAATGAATTCTTAAATATTTGAAATCATCATGATTTGGAAACATATCAAATCATATTAAGTTATATACAAGTCTCGGTTATCCTTTTTGTTATATATAAACAAAAAGGATAACCGAGACTTGTCATAGCACTTGCATATTATTGCTTTTTTGTTGGTTTTGATTGCTTCTATTGTCATCATTTGTAAGTCGCTTTGGATAAAAGCGTCTGTTAAATGACTAAATGTAAATGTAAAACTAAATATGTATTTCACTAGACAAATAACCCGTACAGGAACTCCTCTAAATACTTAAAACATAAATTAAAAAAAATACAAAAAAGAATCCGTTTTTGAACAAGTTCACTGAAAGGAGCCGTCCGAACGAACCGATTCGCTCCAATGACTCTGACTCCTCTAGGTTTTTATGAATGGAGAGGAGGAGCGTCGTCCAGTTTGCAGTTCTCCATTGTGGCCAGCAGAGGAAGCGTCATCTTTCATCTTTCACTGCTGCTGCTTTTCAGGAGCGTCTGATCTTCACTCGCCTTCTCGCGTTAAAGCGTCTAAAAGCTCCCGGATGACGCGGAGCCGATCGTTTAATATAATATCATACCTTCAAACAAACGAACCGGCCTTCGACGAGTTTCGACGGAGCACCGTGATGAATTTCTCCCGTCGTCACACAGGCGGGCGGACCGAAGCTCCGCTGGAGCACCATTAGTGTATGTGTGTAAAAAAAAAAATATATATATTTATACATATATATATGTGGATCCAACCGAACCGGGACCGGATCATGAACGCGCCGTGCTGAAGTGGTGGGCCTCTCGAGCGGAAAACGGCGCGAGTCTCGCGCTGCTGCTGTTAGCCTGATCGCTGCTAACGGGCCTAAAAAAGCCCGGTCTGATCTCTACAGTCCGATCTAAACAGCTGTGTGAGCGTTAATAAGATCCTCCAGCGGGAGAGCAGAGGATGGCCAGCCGCCTGAGCGCCGATGAGGAGCAGGTATGAAATACCGTTACAATCCGGTTAACGCTGATTCTCTGTTCCAGCGGTTCTGTTGCTAAGCAACCCCGGGACACTGTCCGGTAGACTAGAACAACCTTACAGTGGTTTACCGTGGTAATCTTAGTTTAGACCAAAGTACCTTGTTATCAGAGTTATGGGTACGGTTTTTATTGAATTAAAGGCAGTTCGACAAAAATAGGAAAGAAAAATATGAAAAACATCAGGTAAAAATAGTAAACCTTTAAAATTAATACTTATTAGATTACAAAAAAGTAAACATGAAAATGTTTTTCAAACTGTATGTAACTATTTTAATAAGTCATAAATAATATATTATAAACAGTATTGTAACTTTGTTTAACATTATAAAAACATTTTAATTAGTGCTTTCAAAAGATTAATCGCATCCCAAATAAATGTTTTTGTTTACGAAATATATGTGTGTGTACTGTGTATATTTATTATGTAGCTTATATATAAATACACACACATACAGTATATGTTTTGAAAATGCAGGCATGTTCATAACACTAAATGAGAAATGGAGGACAAATCTCATTGGTTAACCAGTATTTCCCACGACTCAAAATTGATGCGGGGCAAACTTACCCACAACATAAGGGTTAAACATGCAAGAAGCTTCTAGAATCGTTCTTATTTTGTTTCAGAATCAGAATTGTTTTAACTTTAAAGGATTAGTTCATCTACAAATGCAAAAGTTCATCATATACCCACCCCAGTGTCGTTCCATTAATATTTTTTTAATAATATACTGTCACTTATTTCCTTTCGCTTGCATTATATGGGGACTAGAGCTTTCAAGCTTCAAAATAAATGCAAAAGCACCGTACAAGCAGTTTGTACAACTTGTGTGCTTTATTTCCAAATATTCTGAAGTCATGTATTATCTCTTTTGAGGCAAACAGACTAAATTTAAGTCGTTGTTCTTCAGATAATCAGACAGGATCATTTAATCAGTGAGTTGAACTTGAGAATCAAACAGTTCGATTCGTGAATGAATCATTTAGATTTTTGTGAACTATTTGCTGTAAGTGGATTTTGTTGTTTTTATCATTTTCCCGTACTGACTTCTAACATACAAAACTATTCCTTATTTTTTTAACCAAGGAAATATTGGAAATATTGTTGTAATTGATCATTTCATTGGTCTATCCTCTGTCCTCAATATCACTTTCCATTCATAATGTCCCTTTCACTAACAAAAGCCGCTTCTTTAATGATGTCATCCTCCAGGAAATTACATAATTTTTTAATGAGAAAACAGCAGCATAAACTATGAGTATTATTATCAAAAGATTCAATAAAATCTCCGATGTTGTTTAGTATTAGATATTTTTTCTCAGTAATTAATAAAATTCATCACATCCAAAATAAAAGTTTTTGTTTACATAATATATGAGTGTGTACTGTGTATATTTATTATGTATATTTAAATACAAACACTTACATGTATATATTTAAGAAAAATATGCTATGTTAATATATTAAATATATTTATATATAATTTAAAATATAATAAAGTTTTACTGTATAGTTATAGTTTTAGTAGTGTTAGATATTTTTTCTCGATACTATATTGAGATATATAATATATATATAATTTTTAGTTTCCTTTTTTTAGGTTTAGCTTTATTTACTTTTTTGTAATTTTTTTTATCATACTTTATACTTTTTATTACCCTTTATGCACATTTTTTCTTCATTTACTATTAGCTATTTATTTATTTATTTTTAATTTTTAAATAAGTTAAATGCACAAAAAGCTAAAGGACTGACCCAAATAATTACTTAAATTTCAGTCTGTTCCTCACATAAAGTTCTGTCACTTCAGAAGACTTGCAGTAGGTTTTTTTTTTCTTAAATTATATTAAAAACACTGATCAAGATAATTTGTTTCTTCAAAAATTCAGCTTTTGTTTTACTTAAAAGAAAGTCAGATGTGTTTGGGATAACATTAGAGTGAGTAAATAATGACAGCATTTACATTTTTGGATGAAATATTCCTTGAATCTGAGCATGAAACACTCAAAAACACCTTTAATATTTAATCACATACACGCATGTACACATGTTTCTAATGTGTGTTTATGAAGCAGGTCGGTGGGAGAGCAGTTTCGTACTATACACAGATTAAAACAGGAAATGGTCATTATATAAGTCTGCTTGTTATTTATAGGTCACTTTCAGTAGGAATGTGTGTAAGTTGTGCAAATGTTTTGCAAATCTTTGAATAGTTTTGTTTGTACTAAAATGTCATGAATGACTAGTAAAGCCTCAGTTTTAATGAGCAGGGAAAGTGCGTCTATTGATTTCTTTAACAAGGCCTCTCTGTCCTCCATCCTGCTGTGGAATCTCATTTAAATAACCCCCCAGTCGTCCGTCCGCCGGTCAGCAGTCAGTGTCTTATCGCCGGTCTCTGCCTGTGCAAACGCGCAGGAATCACGGCTGAGTGAGTGAGTGAAGGACACTCCGGGGTCCCGTCTCTGAGGCAGTGTGGGGACGTGGGCTTATGGACGAATGTGAGAGAGTAATTAGATGTCAGACTGGCTGTGTCCGGCGCTCCGAGGTCCTGAGGGACATGAGCTGCTAAAAGCATTTTCACTGGAGAAACTCACACAGGGAATGTAGAAGCAGAGAGAAAGAAGAGACCTGGGTCCGGTTCATGACGTGTTTTTCTTCCTGTTCAGAGCTGACTGATGCCAAAGTAAAGAGGAGTGATGATGCTGACATGTGTTAGGCCTGCAACATGGTCTGGGCAAGTATCCCTTATGAAAATGAACCATGGTTTTACTTTAGTAAAAGTGTAGTAGCCATGCTTTTTTGGCAGATTGATTGGCATTTGTATAACCACAGTTTTACTACAAATACCATGGTTAAACTATGGTTAGTGTAGCAAAACTATGGTTAATTTGTGGTTACCATAGTTTTACTGTTTTTGATTGGTCCAGACGCTACAACAATAACCATTTTAAAATTTTTATTATTTTTGTTTTGTAATGAAACCATGGTTCATTTTTGTAAGGGATACCCTTAATCAGGAAAAATATATTAAAAAATTCTGATTTGTTTTTAATCTAAAACTGGCCAAAATTATTATAATAGTAATAATAATGATTCTAAAACATTATTATAATAATAATTATTACTATATATATATATATTTATATATAATAATGTTTTTATGGGTGTTAATAAATCCTACAAAATTGTTTTGTATGATTTGTTTTTAAAAATATCTTGTACTGCCTTGAAAAGACTAATAATACTAATTAATATATATTTTTTGTCCTTACTAGATATCAAAAGTCTTATTTTATGTTTTTATATTATTTTATAATATAATGTATCTCAAAATATAAAAAAAATAAATATGTTTTATATAATGATGAGGATTATAATCACTTTATAAAACATCACTTTGAATGAATGAATGATGCATTTATATAGTGCTTTATTGTGTATTGCTGTGCACCCAAAGCGCTTTACAATCGTGTGGGGGGGTCTCTCCTCAACCACCACCAGTGTGCAGCATCCACCTGGATGATGCGACGGCAGCCACAGGACAACGGCGCCAGTGTGCTCACCACACACTAGCTACAGGTGGAGAGGAGAGAGAGCCAATCCAGTGGATGGGGATTATTAGGAGGCCATGATAGACAAGGGCCAGTGGCGTCAATTTGGCCAGGAGACCAGGGTTACACCCCTACTCTTTATGAGAAAAAACTTTGGGCCATATTACAAAAAATATTTTTGTAAGATTGAAATATTTTTATAGTCATGTGATTTTTTTTATTTTTATAATATATTTTTTAAAGATTTAAGTTGTATATATATATATAGAGAGAGAGAAAGAGAGAGTACTGCCCTGAAAAGATAGTCAGTAAATAAATAAATACATGCATACTATATTTTGTCTTTTCATAGTAGAAATAAAATAAAATAAAATAATTTATTTTTTTTATATATTTTATTTATGAAGTATATTTATAAAAAAATGTCCTTTCTAATGCATTTTAAAAATGTTTTATATAATAATAATAATAATCATAATTAAAAATTGTTGTTGTATTTTCAGGGCAGTACTGGATATAAAAACAATAAAAAAAATATTTCTGATGATGTCACAAATATGATATATATTTATATTCACATATAATCTGCAAGACAAGATATATATATATATATATCTATCAAATTACCCTAATCGTCTTAAGGTGCGAAGCTGAAAGTCATTGAGATGTTATGGGGAAGACCTCAAATGTGTAGTGCATGCTGGGAAACCAAAGAACTCACAGGATTCAGGATTTTTGTTTAGAAGCGCGGGCAGCTGCACTGTTCAAAACAAATCAAGACCATTTAATATGCATGATGTTCAGAGTTCACTGGCAGGCCATGAGCAGGAACTTTGTGGAGATTAAACTGCGACCTGTGAAACAGCACAGTTCATGGAGGTGAATTCTGCAGAATTCAGGCCTGTCTGTCTGGATATGCTGCTTATCTGTCCTTTTAAGGATACAGTGTTGTGCAAGTGGGTGGACTGGAACCTCTGGAGAGAGACTGAGCTTATTGTATTTATTTATTTATTATATTTAGCTATTAGGTCAAATGAACAGGGACGCTTTATTTTCACAGATTTCTGAAGAATAGTTTGAGACGTCTGTATAGCTGATGGCATTAGTCCAGTATGTAGAGTAAATATCCTGTTATATTGAGCCGGACATATGTAGTGCACAACCAGCCAGATCTCCAGTGGCTCCCCAAAAAACGTTGAGAAAGGTTTAACCATTTAACCAATAGGAGTGAAGACACTGGAGCCATGTGATGTGTCGAGTGGAGGCATAGTTTCCCAGAATGCATTGAAAACATGAAAATCAGTTCTGAGACGACCTGAAGTTGCTGTCAGGTGATTTGCATCAGCATCGCTCCTATAGAGAGTTCATTTAATGCGGTTTAGCTTGATTTCGTCACTGCGTTTGGTATGAAATGAGCAAAGCCTGATGCAAAAGCCTCTTGGTTCCCCATCTGGATTTTCTGAGCTTTCCAGATCCAAATATCATTCTGTTTTTTCCACATCTCCTGCCTCGCTCTCTTATGGTCTTGTTTGTATGTGAGTGTTTATAGTTGTCAGGAAATGACTGAGAACATACAATCTTTTGTAAATGCCGGACGTAAACCTACTCGAAGCCCCCTGACGGACACACTAGTGCAGGTCTCTGCAGCGCAGACTGTGTGCTCGCCACAGCACAAAATGTACCCGTGTTCGGTTGGTGGCAGCTGGTGATTTTGCATGTGTGACCAAAATGTACCATAGTAATGAAAACGTAACATTTATCTCTTTCTTTCTCAGGCCACGAAGCAGTTTTTGGAGGAAATCAACAAATGGACGTCCCAACACGGCGTCTCGCCATTGTCCTGGGACGTGGCTGTGAAGTTTCTGATGGCCCGCAAGTTTGATGTTCTGCGAGCGATCGAGCTTTTTCACAGCTACAGGGTGAGTGTGTAAACTTTAATATTTATATTTTAAAGGGGTTGTTGATTACGATTTCACTTTTTTAATGTTAGTTAGTGTGTAATGTTGCTGTTTGATCATAAACAATATCTGCAAAGTTACGAAGCTGAAAGTTCAATGCAAACAGAGATATCGTCTTTTAAAATTTTGGCAGTTTAATGCCTACAAAAACGACTGGTAAGGGACTAACCCCGCCTCCAAGCTAATCAATCAGAGCCCATCGTGTATTTCTGAGGGAGGGGCTTCATAAAAGCAGGAAATGATCAGCGCATTCAGAGGAGAAGGGAGAGAACGGTGTGGAATAAAGGTAAATTATGTGAGAAATAATGTGTTTTTTAACAAACGAAGCATTAACACATGTTAGACTGCACCCCATAAACACAATCAAGCCTAGAAAAAAAAAACAGTCAACCACCCCTTTAAAAACAGAATTGCTGAGAAAAACAAAAAAAAAAACATGAGGATAGAAATATCTATTCCCTTCTTGGACTGGGGGGAAAAAAACATAAAAATAATAATAAATAAAATTAATTAAGTAATTAATTAATAAAAACATGTTTTATTTATAAAAACTTTATATTTTATTTATAAAAACGTAAAGGGTTACTCCACTCCAAAATGAAAATTCTGTCATTAATTACTCACCCTCATGTCGTTCCAAACCCATAAGACCTTCGTTCATCTTCGGAACACAAATTAAGATATTTTTGATGCATTCTGAGAGCTCTCTGACCCTCCCATAGACAGCAATGTAAGTAACATGATCAACGTCCAGAAACGTAGCAAGGAGATCGGTAAAATAATCCATGTGACATCAGGGGTTCAACCGTAATTTTACGAAGCTACGAGAATACTTTTTGTACACAAAGAAAACAAAAATAACGACTTTATTCAACAATTCGTCACCGTAACGTCATTTTGTGTCAGCCACACCCCGCGGATACGTTTTCTACGTTTATTTACGCTTTGATTTGAAAATAACGTATCCGTGTGGTGCGGCTAACACAGAGCAGCATATGCTGTTTGCGTTCAGTGGATACTCTCCACAGTTTAAGGTTTAAGTTTCAGGTACCATTTTTAATTGAATTCTTTTTTTAAATACATAATTCAAAAGTTTTTAATGGCAATGAATAAACAAAAGTGGCTTTAGAAGTCATTATATTGTTTGTTTTATTTCGAAATCACTGAATATAAGCCTATAACTTGCCTACTATTAGAAAATATTTATTTTATAATTAATGACACTGAATTAGCATGTTAAATTGACAGCCTTGTTTTTTGGGTTAATTTTATACCAATTATAATTAGGTTTATTTAAAAGCAATGTAAGTTTACAGGAACAGAGACTTTTTTTATGAAGTGCAACTGAACTTAAAATGAGCAGGTTTTGTTTCAGATGTTAATTCAGAATTGAATTAGTGTCTGAATCTGGTTTGAGCAGGGACTGCTGTTGTTTGTCTGTGTGTCTGGGTTGGGCTGTTGTTAATTCACTCAGTAAAGATCGGCGTGGCGTCTGGGAGGTTTTCAGGTCTGACTCTGTGTGCAGCAGATTTAAGCTTTGGTTCTCCAGAACTCTGTATTTTTGGGTTCAGGCGAGGACGTGTTCAGAACATAAGCTGACATCTGTGTTCACAGAAACAAGCGCTCCTCATTCCTGATATCAGTAATCCAGACACGAGGAGTGAAAATCAGCCCAGAAAGACTTGACCCAAACAGTAGAGTGATGCTGATTTATTCTCTCTCTCTCTCTGTTTTTAATATTTCACTTCCAGGTTAATGTAGGTTATTGGCTTGACAAAAAAAATTATTTTGCAATTACCAGAGTGTCTGGCTGCATGTTATGGCTTTGTTTTGTTTTATTTTATTATTTTATTTTATTTTAATTCATTTGTTTGTTTGTTTTTGTTTTATTATTTATTTTGTGTGAGTAAGTATAGAATACATTAAAATATAAAATAAACTGAATATATAAATAAAATTAAACAAAATTAAATAAATATTTAGTAGACAAGTGATTAATAAAGGGTATATAATTAATTTAATTAGTTGATCATTATCACAAAATAAACCCCTTCATAAAACATGGAAGATAAATATGAAACATAATAAATATGTATCTCTGTTTCTCTTACAGGAGACACGTCTGAGGGAGGGCATTGTCAAACTGCAGCCTCACGAGGAGCCGTTACGCTCTGAGCTGTTGAGTGGGAAGTTCACTGTGTTGGTAAGTTCATATCACATCAGGGCCGTGTCTTCAGAAGGGCTGTTTATGCTCTTTAAATCTGGGATATGAGGTCAACGGTTCACAAATGAAGTTTCATTTCCACTCCGATAATTACAGCTGCAGAGTCACTAATCCAAGTTTCACTTCAACTTTCAGCCAGTTATTATAACCAGGTCAAGACAGAGTCTGCAAAATTCATTCTTCAAATATTTTAGCTTACTTTGCCTTGTGCTGCTTTCCTATTGGTCAGACGAGTGTACATTCTGACATCTGATTGGACGCTGCGGAGGCAGGACCCCTTTGGTTCATACTTCATTGATCCTCCTCATCTTCTTGTCTGTGCTCCTCACATCCTGCCATCTGTATTTATAACCCAGAGAGATGCACACAAGTCCCGTGTATCTCATGAGTCATCAGATTATTGGAATATGTTATTGACATAAATATTTAATAAATGCTAAAGCTGTGTGCTTGCACATACGGAAATGGGTCAGCTGAAAGCGATTAAACTAGATTTAGTGTCTTACTGAATGGCAGAGATAAATATAATGTTTCTTTACTGATTGGATGTGTTGGAGTGAGTCATCCTTCACAACTCAGTGAGACACGCTCTATTCTGCCCCCGTGTGTACACAATTAAAACTACTACCCAGAGGTGTCCTGCACTTATCTTGTTCCAGGAGGTGATATCAACTGTCCTGACCTTATTTTATTTTATATTATATTTTTATTTTATTTTTATTTTATTTTAGAAAATGCACAAAGTTGGATTAAAATTTTAAAACCACTGTATTATTTATTTGGAAGATTTTACTACTTTTATAAATACTGTTTTACTATTTTATTATACTGTTTTTTTTTATTTAATTTATTTATTCATTCATTTATTAATTTTATTATTTATTTTATCATTATAGTTTTATTTTAATACCACTGTATTTATTTGGAAGAACATACTGCTGTATGTTTGGATATTTATTCATTAATTTCTTCATTTATATATTCATTGTTTTTTGATTTATTATTATTTATTTTATCATTATAGTTTTTGTTAATTCCAAATTTGTTTAAAAAAAGTTTAAAAAAACAGACTATTTCAAATGTAAAACTACCATATTTATTTGGTAGAGCATTTTACTGTATGTTTGGATATTAATTTATTTAGTTATTCATTCCTTTATTCATGCATTTATTTTATTTTATTCTTATTTTTTATTTAATTTAATTCAGAATTGCACAAAGTTTTGCAAAAATTGAAAACTATGGTATTTATTTCTGAATTGCTTATGAATTGAATGCCAGTCTAAATTCGTGAATTAAACTTGCAATCAAGTGTGGTTGTATGACAGCAATTTTGTTTGTTGAAGCATTTATCATTGCATATTGCATCCCGTTTCAACATTTAGTATGCAGTACAAAGTAGTACACTAGCATTCCAAAGAGCTGAGACGACTAAACATGTAAACATTAAAAAATTAGATTTTGAGATGCTTTACACTGTGTTCTGGTATCAGGGTGTCCGGGACCCGTCTGGCGCATCCATCGCCCTCTACACGGCTAAACTGCACCATCCCAGCAAAACAGGAAACCACGTTGTTCTTCAGGCCCTGTTCTACCTACTGGACCGAGCTGTGGAGAGGTGACCAATATACACTACCTTTCAAAAGTCTGGGGTCAATATGTTTGTTTGTTTGTTTTATTAAACTTTTATTTTAACTTTTTATTCATCAAAGAATCCTGAAAAAAAAATTATCATGGTTTCCACAAAAATATGAAGCAGCACAACTCTTTTAAACATTGATAATAATCAGAAATGTTTTTTGAGTAGTAAATCAGCATATTACAATGATTTCTGAAGGATCATGTGACACTGAAGACTGGAGTAATGATGCTGAAAATTCAGCTTTACATCACAGGAATAAATTACATTGTAAATAAATAATAAAATAGAAAACGGTTATTTTAAATTGAAATAAAATTTCACTATTTCTGTTTTTACTGTATCTTTGATCAAATAAATGCAGCCTTGGTTGAGCATAAGACACTTCTTTCAAAAACATTAAAAATCTTAATTATTCCAAACTTTTGACCATTGTGTGAAACCAGAGATTTTGACTTCAGAAAATGGCTCATTATCATGAGTTGCAATATTATAATTCTCTCTTTCTTTCCTGTAGTTTTGAGACTCAGAGGAATGGACTGGTCTTCATTTATGACATGGCTGGATCCAACTACACAAACTTTGAACTGGACCTCAGCAAAAAGATCCTCAGTTTGCTCAAGGTGAGATTTGTGATTCATCTGTGTGCGGTTTTCCTGTGTCTGAGAGTTGGTGGGTTTTTGTGTGGTTTAGATGTCAGAGTAAATCAGAAAAATCTGTCCAACCATTTGCTTGTTGGTTGCAGGGTGCGTTCCCAGCACGGCTCAAGAAAGTGCTTATTGTTGGAGCTCCTGTGTGGTTCAGGGTCCCGTATAACCTTTTGAGTCTGTTACTGAAGGAGAAGCTCAGAGAACGGGTTGGTATACACACATATTTGGCAATAGCTGATTTAAATCAAAACCAACGGAGGTTGGACCTGATAAACCATCTTGGTTAACCAGGTTAGAGCTGGTAACGCTCTGGTTAACCACCTTAAGCTGACCTGGTTGTCTCTGGTCTATGTGCTTAACCCACTTTTCTCATCTTTTGTGGCCATATTAGCTATGTTTCCATCCACCTATTTTTATGTGCATTTTGGAATATCGTA
Organism: Sinocyclocheilus anshuiensis; assembly: GCF_001515605.1. Taxonomy (NCBI): domain Eukaryota; kingdom Metazoa; phylum Chordata; class Actinopteri; order Cypriniformes; family Cyprinidae; genus Sinocyclocheilus; species Sinocyclocheilus anshuiensis. Next base: position 564,171 of record NW_015555741.1, on the reverse strand, counting down.
TTAAAAAACGCTGGATGGAAACGCCAAGATGCGCATAAAAAAACCTATGCGCACAATTGAGTAGGATAAACTTTTTATCCAATAAGAGAAAATGCGCATAAACTATGATGGAAGCACTTTTACCGAATAAATTTCTTAATGCGCATCAAAAAAGACATGTGACTTTGCGATGGGACAGAATAAAACTGGACCAACCAACGGACCAATCTCATTGCACAGCATCTGAAATGCTAGTTTCGTCATTCTAAAATGCTTGAGCAAAGTCTCGTCTAAGTGCTTCGTTATAATTCTTATTATAACGTTATAAACTCCCAGAACTGCGTTCCCAAACAGCAGGCTCCGGAAATAAGATAACATGACCGCGTTTTGTCTGCGTTCTGAAGCTCGTAATTTATTGTATACAAAAAATTATTATATACAGTGCCTTCTCGAATGTAATTTTTCTTCATGATATTTAGTGCAAGTTAATCAGGAAGTGACGATTTTGTTCTCGTCAAGTCTGGATGGAAACAGTGCTTAATAGGGCTGTCAAAAAAAATTTTTCCGAATATTCGTCGAATTTAAAATAAAAATCCACATTCGAATGCAGCGTTTTTGCATTTGAATGTGGATTTTTATTTTAAATTCGACGAATATTCGGAAAAAATATTTTTTGTTGTTTTTTTAAGCACTGTTTTTATACACTCACGTTTCGCACAAGAGAGCGGCATGTTTAGAAAGCCATGTAAAATTAATATAAGTTTAATATCGAGATTTTATGGCGGTTTTTCCCCCATCCCACTGCATCTCATGTTTATGAAAAAAGTACTCTGTGATTGGTTTTCGGTCCTTTGTATTAAACTTATACATACATACATGCTGTTTTGTTTCTAATTGTTTAAGCTACTTAATAATTATATATGGTTTATAGACATTATTTTAAAAATTATGCACTTTTTTTAAAGATAGTCATGTTATTTTATTGCTTTGAATAAACATGCATTAGTAATATCTTGCTTGATGCGCCCTCTTGTGGCCTCAGGAGAGAAGCCAAAAGCTTTTTTTCCCCCTAACTGAAATTATGCCTTTTAAATTCGAATTGTGATAATATTTAAGTACAAAATTCGTTATTTAGTTTTTCAGCCATTTTGCCAGCCCTAGTGCTTAATTCGCACATTTTTTATGCGATATTCCAGTTTTGCGCATAAGTTAAATTCGCATCTTTGGATGGAAACATAGCTACTGTCAGTTTCATTATTTCTAAACAATCTGTTCTCAGGTTCAAATGGTGAAGATGTCCGACCTGCGACAACATCTGCCCAGAGACTGTTTACCTGAGCACCTGGGCGGCTGTTTGCCTCTGGACGTGCACAGCTGGAACCTGCAGCTGCTGTCCGAGCAGAACGGACGTGTGGACCCTGTGGACGAGCTGGTGGGGATTCCTCTGGAGAACACATCCATACACGTCCCAGGACCTGAGGCCATGGGTCTGGCCGAGCTCATGGCCCACCTGAACCGGGCCCAGCGCAGCGGGATCTACCTGGAGTATGAGGAGCTTCGCAGAGAGCAGCCACCTGGAACCTTCACCTGTGCACTGTGAGTGTGGACTTAATAATGAGAGGTGTTTTAGAGGAAAACAGAGTTTGATTTGATGTTGTCTTTGAACTTCTGCAGGGCTGCTCACAACCAGGAGCGGAATCGTTATGGCGACGTGCTGTGTCTCGATCAGACTCGTGTGCGACTCAAAGCGAGGAGAAACGAGGTTTGTGCTGTCTGATGTTATTTAGTTTTGGCCGATCTACACTGCCATTCAAAAATTGGGGTCGGTAAGGTTTTTTTTAATGTTTTTGAAAGATGCTCAACAAGGCTGCATTTATTTAATAAAAAATACAGCACAATAATATTGTGAAATATAATTACAATTTAAAAGAAATGTTTCGATTGTAATATATTATAAAATGTAATTTATTCCTGTGACGCAAAGCTGAATTTTCAGCATCATTACTCCAGTCTTCAGTGTCACATGATCCTTCAGAAATCATTCTAATATGCTGATTTGCTGCTCATGTGCTGCTTTATATTTCTGTAGACACCATACATTTTTTCAAGCTTCTATAATGAACAGAAAGTTCAAAAGAACTGACCCAAAATTGTTTGGACACTGATCATGATTTCTTTCCACAGAGATCAGACTACATAAATGCCAGCTTCATGGATGGATACAAACAGAAAAATGCATATATTGGGACTCAGGGTAAAAATAATCATCTATTTATATAACCCATCATATTTAGGATTATGATTCTTAATCTGCACTGGAACTGATGTGTCTGTTTCTTAACAGGTCCATTGGAGAAAACCTACGGGGATTTCTGGAGAATGGTTTGGGAGCAAAGTGTGCTTGTCATTGTAATGACAACAAGGTGAGATGTCACAGAGAGTCTAGTTAACAAATATAGAGGAAATGATGTGTAGTCCTCCATAGCCAGACGTTTTACTATCACAAGAATGTCTAGTCCAAATTGCCACTTATTCAGGCCAAACTCCACCCACTTAAAAAGGAAGAGGTTTTCTGACCAACATAAATAGAGTGGCCAACCACTATTTGTTCGTCTTATGTGATGGTTCACATAAATCACATTTAACCAGAGAGTAGAATATAATGTACAGTTGCGCTCATGCTTGCTACTAAATGTTTTTTTTAGATTCAGTGGCACAAACTTTGTTCTCAGAAGTTCTCATTGTAGCAGCCTGGGAACATAAATACAACTTTGTTTCTTATTGGGCTGATAAAATGAAGCCTGACTCCTAGAATTATGTAGAAGTCAGCCAATCAGATTTGAGCCACTTACTAAAAAGTTATTCTGTAGAACCGATCTGTTCTGAGATCAGATTAGAGCTGCGGCATATGGACGCTGTCTCGGTAGATTACGAAGACTGCTGCTTAGAGATCTGTGTGTGAATGTGTGTGTGCGCAGGACGGACGAGGGGGGCCGGAGGAAGTGTGGACAGTACTGGCCCAAGGAGGAGGGCGGTCAGGAGGTGTATGGGCACATCGCTGTGGTTAATCACAGAGTGGATAAACAAGCACATTACAACCAAACCACACTTGAGCTGCACAACACTGAGGTACCACACATCTACCAGTTTTTGTTTCAATGTTTTCAATAAACAACAAGTCACTAATGATGATTTCATATATGATTTATATAATGATTTCAATCTCACCACTTAATGTGGCTGTAGTATTGCTGAGTAATATTACTAGAAAATTATATTTAAATATTTCATAGCATTTTAATGGTATTTGAGCTCTGTCTGTATGTATGTATGTATGTGTGCTGTCTTTATGTATGTATGCTCAAAACCACTTTTAAGCATAATTTTAGCCCAATATTATTTTGTTGCATTGTGGTTTCAAAATATAAAAATACAATAAACATCTAGTTACATAATTTCAAGCTATTTAATCCACACAAAAAAAACATTAAAATACTTGTTTATATGCACCAATATAACAATGCATAGTTATAAGTTGCAATATAATTATTTAGATAGATAGATAGACAGATAGATAGATAGATAGATAGATAGATTTAGACTGCCAACTCAGAACTAAAATATAACTTTCTTTTGCTCTGGTGCTGAATATTGTGGTTCTGTATATCTGACTTTGAAGAAAAGTAAAATGGAACTTTGTCTGAACTTTTGTTGTTTTTTCCCAGACATTCGAACAGAGACAGGTGACACATTTTCAGTTCCTCAGCTGGCCTGATTACGGGGTCCCATCCTCCGCGCTGTCTCTGATTGACTTCCTGGGTGCCGTGAAGCACCAGCAGCAGTGGGCGGTCCAGGCTTTCGGCTCACAGTGGAGGGGTCATCCGCTCGGCCCGCCCATGGTGGTCCACTGCAGCGCTGGCATCGGCCGGACCGGTCAGTCATTAAACGAACCACAAAAACAAATCTACATATTAATGAGCTGCTTTAAAGTTCTAGCCAAAAAGGAAAATTCTGTCATCATTTGCTAAACTTGTATGACTGACTTTCTTCTGTGGAACATGAAAGATAGTTTGAAGAATGTTGGAAACCAAACAGTTACCAAAATATAATGGAAGTCAATAGGAACCAAAATTATTTGGTGACTAACATTCTTCAAAATGTCGTCTTTCATTTTCCACAGAAGAAGGTCATACAGATTTATTAAATGAACATTAAATAATATATTTTGGATTTTAATAAGAGTTTTGGGATATTGGTGACCAAACAGTTTTGGTTCCCACTGACTTAGGGTGGCCATTTGTGCCATTTATATGGGACACGTCCTTGCCAGGATTTTTATATTGCCTAAAACATCCAAAGTAGTTTAACCAATAACATGCAGGTATTGTACATAATCGAAAGCGTGGACGCGTGAGAAGTTGAGATCTACAGAGAACTATCAAAACCATGCAAATACGCGCACATGTTTGTTCGTTCGTTCGACTTGAAGCGTCGCTGCGCACCGATCATTGTATGACACCAAAGTACTGCGAGAACGATTCGAATGCATAAGGAGCCGTCTGCTCTGCTCTGGATAACCTGGATATTTTAGGCAATATAGAAATCCTGGCAAGGACACGTCCCGTAAAAATGGCCCGTATGGTCACCCTACATTGACTTCCATTGTGTGGACAAAAATGCAATGGAAATCAATGGGAACCAAAACTATTTAGTTACCTTGCCAGGATTTTTATATTGCCTAAAACATCCAAAGTAGTTTAACCAATAACATGCAGGTATTGTACATAATCGAAAGCGTGGACGCGTGAGAAGTTGAGATCTACAGAGAACTATCAAAACCATGCAAATACGCGCACATGTTTGTTCGTTCGTTCGACTTGAAGCGTCGCTGCGCACCGATCATTGTATGACACCAAAGTACTGCGAGAACGATTCGAATGCATAAGGAGCCGTCTGCTCTGCTCTGGATAACCTGGATATTTTAGGCAATATAGAAATCCTGGCAAGGACACGTCCCGTAAAAATGGCCCGTATGGTCACCCTATATTGACTTCCATTGTGTGGACAAAAATGCAATGGAAATCAATGGGAACCAAAACTATTTAGTTCATGAAAATTCTCCTAAATATCTTCTTTCATGTCCCACAGAAGAAAGGAAGTCATACAGGTTTGGTAAATGAAATAAAAAGAAGACATTTTGAAGAATGTTGGGATGTTGGTAACTAAATAGTCTCGATTCCTATTGACTTCTGTTATATGGACAAAGAAGACAATGGAAGTCAATGGGAAACCGAAACGATTCGGTTTCCAGCAGTCTTCAAAATATCTTCCTTCATGTTACACTGAATAAAGAAAGTCATACTGGTTTGAAACAACACTGGGGTTAGAAAAGGATCATAGAACTTTCATTTTTGGGTGGACTGTCCCTTTAATGGCTTATCAGACTGACTTCCTCTGCCCACAGGTACTTTTTGTGCGCTGGATATCTGTCTGTCCGAGCTGCAGGACGTCGGGACTCTTAACATTTGCCAGACGGTTCGACGGATGAGAGCGCAGCGTGCCTTCAGCATCCAAACACCCGAGCAGTACTATTTCTGCCACACCGCCATCCTCGAGCATGCCCAGAGACAGGGCCTGCTTTCAGCCAATCAGTGAGCAGCAGGGCCCACTCGTAGCCAATCAGAGACCAAAAAGGTCCAATCTGAACCAATCAGTAAGAGGCAAGGCCTGCTCTCATCCAATCATAAGACAAGGCTTGTTCTTGATTGATCGGCGACTCTTAGACAGGATAATTGATTAATCTGTCATTATTAAAAGACGGGCAGCATAAATAGTAACCATAAATGACTCCGTATGAAGGGGGTGTCTAAATGTTCAGTGATCCTGCTGTAGTGTAGTCTATGTAATGTTGTGCTGCATTTAGTGCAGTTTATTCTGTGAATTTTATCCAAATTGTCAAAATTCATATTTCACATGAAGCTTCAAATCAGCTGCGCTCAGATGTGATTCAGGACAAACGAACATACAATTTCTAGAATTTATTTGTCATTCTGTAGGTCTTTTTATTCCATAACACCTCAGACCAACAGTCCGTCCACGTGTTTAATTTGGCCAAAAATGTAAATTCTGTTTTTTACTCACCCTCATGTCATTTCAAATCCATTTTACTTGCTTTTTTCTGTATAACAGCGAATGTCATTCTGCTCCTTTTGTGTTTCACAAAAGAAAGGAAGTCATACATGTTTGAAATGACTTGACGGTGAGTTTTATACTCCCATGGGATGCAGTCATTGCACACTAGAGATTTTTATGTATTTGCTGGAATTGAATGCAGATTGTCAAAATTCTGCTTGTATTCTGTATCAGGAATGTCTCTGTAGTTTGTAGGCCATTTTTTGCAATTGCATCTGAAGATGATGGTTTAGAGACAGCCAGGATGAGGAAAAGTCTTCTCACATCAACTGGGTGGATCGGTAAACCTCTATAACACAACAATTACTCAACTGATATAGTCTTTTTTTTTTTAGTGTAGTGTAAATGTGAGATGGCTACATTGATTAATTTACACTTGTAATAATTTTGTCTGTTAATATTGTACTAAAAACCTGTTTAAAATATCTAAACGCTCCTGTAAAGTGCATTTAGAAACGCTTTTTATTTTGTTGTGGGTTGAAAGAGTCTTTGCTACTGAATTCATATTGAATTTCCTTGTAGTGAAGCATCTGTACACACTCCCAGTGATTCCAGGATCTGCAGTCCTGCCTTGATGGGCACACAATGTGACCAATTTTTCTATTATACCCACGCTTTGTTTTCACTTATTACTCCCAAACATATATACGTAAATTATATTTTCTTTTATATCCAATTTTATCTTTAATTTCTTCTTGTTACTTATATCAATGGAAAAACTAACCTGTAATGTCAAGCTTGTGATTCTCAATAAGTTCACAGCGGTTCTTTTAGTGATAAAGTGCTTTGCTCTGCAGTTAAAAAGCCTTATTCTTTCTGTATGTTTGAATTGAGTGAAACGTTTATGTGAAAAGACTGTACAGGTTTCGGCTGTCTTGGTGTCCATCTCGAGCTCAAAACCGAGCTGTTCAAACTGCAATATCATTTGAGCAAAACCAAATCAAAACCTTAATTCAAATTAATAAAGTTTATGAAATGGACAAACTATATTAACTGCGTGTTTTAATTCAACCTTTCACAACTACATAAAAGGTCCTGTAGTGATTTCTAACAGGTGTATGTTAACAAACGAATGCAAATGTGTGAAAATATATGCTCTGCCTGTTTTTTTTTTTTCTCTCTCTCACACAAGGTATCAGTTTTTAAGACTTTATTAATATTAATGCTAACCTTTATCTAGTATAATATAATTTTGGTACATAAAACAACAACAGAAGTTGGTAAAAAGTACTGCGAGTTTTTTTTTCGTCTAATACCACATAAAATGGTAGATATCACTTAAATACCTGTTGCAGAAAAAAACTGAGCAAGGGGAGTGGCCCGCACTTATTCAGCCAATCAGAAACATTCTTTACCTGTCAACATTTTAAGCATCCCTCGCTGTACTGCCTTTCGAAGGCGGGATTTCGACGAGGGGCGTGTTCTAACTCAGTAATAACGGCGGAATTTAGCAAAGCGTTAACATAAGTATCACATCTCTGTCAGTGGCAAATAGTCGAATCCAAACGGTGTTCTTTAAAAAAAAATATTGCTCCTTTTCTTTGCTTTAAGCTATTTAAAATATGCTAACACACATTGTTGCGCCTCTAGTGTCATTTCAGAGTAAATATTAAACCAAATTACAAAGAAAAACATCTAGTGGAATACTACAGGTGTGCCTAGTAGTACATCCAAAGAACTTATACTGGTCTTCTATACTCTTTGGTACACCTCTGTGTCTATATGCATTTGGCGGGTCGTATTCAAATCCAGTTGACGCATGCGGTCACGTAGACCAATGGGAGGAGAGGGGGGCGTTCCCAACTATTTGTTCCAAACACGAATCCGGAGTGCGAGGCTCTTTTTCGCAGGTATGTAGCAGCTGGGCAAAAGAAAACAAATGTATGTTGTCCTCTTTTGATCGAATATACGTTTCTGTCGGTGTTTGAGTGCTTTCTGCAGGGGGCTGGTCGTTCAGGAGATTTTAGTGCATTAATCGGGCTGTTCGTTCGATCATGGCACATTAAGGGGAGAAAAGGGGGCAAAGCTTTGGCTAACTGAAGCAGCAAAGAAACGTGTATCTCTGTGTTATGAGACACAAACCCATCTGTGTGTGTCCGATGCTTTCCCGGGGGCTTTTCTAACTTGTTTTTGATCTGAAAGCAGATCTGTAGCTCTGTCTG
>NW_015555741.1:551186-555466 GCF_001515605.1 Sinocyclocheilus anshuiensis | reverse complement strand
TCGGGGGGGGGGGGCGGAGAGGTGCTCAAACACGGTTAGACATTTTCCCCTTCAGTCTCCCAGTAAACAAAGAATATTAGATCAGCTGGCGTGTTTATGCTGTAATGTATGATCGGATCCCTCGTTTCAGATCTTCGCATGATCACATAAGCGAGTCCGTGTTCATGCGATCAGATTTTTAGTTCCCATTTTGACTTTGGATCTGATTACTAAAGGACAACATGTCATGATAGAGGCGTGTGTGGTTGTGGTGTCATGTTCGCGTGTGCTCGGTCAATCTAGAAATCATGAGATCATGAAATGTGTCCTTAATAAACGTTTGATGGTGTTTATGCGCGGATCTTTTGTTCGGTGTCGTGTTATAGCGTTCGCGAACATGTGGGATATTTGAGCGCTTTGCGTAAAAATCAGTCCGAACTTGTTTATTCTGTAAGTTTGAGATGTTTTGGTTCGTGTTATTTTGGGTTTTGTCCGTATTTTAAGCGAAACGCTGTACGCACAAACACGCACAAGCGAGCCTCAGCTCTGACTGACTGCGGACGGGGCGAGGAATCCCGGGCACTGGCTTAAGCCCCGCCTCTCGTGGGCGGAGCATGGCAATATGAGCCTCACGTCATACATAACGCCCTCGCTGAACACCCGACCACTTAGAATCGACGATTCCTCCGCGTAAACGCCCCTGTGGGCTTACGTCATGCTTTACGCGTTGTCGGAGCGTTTGGCCAATCGGAGTCCAGAAATCTATAAGAGGCGGTTATTTAATGAAATCCCTCAGTCTGATTGGCCAGATGTCCTGAGGCGGTGTAAAGAATGACGTAACCTCAGGCAGGAAGTTCAGGAAGTTGCTGAAAGCGTTCAGACATGATGCCGCGACTTCATTAGGAAAATCACAAAGAGTAAAATGAAGCCGGCCAGATCGCTACTCACTCTCCAGTCTAAAAAGTGATTTAGCGTACGAGCTTCTCAAAGCCAGTCGTGGTTTCAGGAGTTTGTTTGTTTGTGTGTGTGTGTGTGTGTGTGTGTGTGTGTGTGTGTGTGTGTGTGTGTGTGTGTGTGTGTGTGTGTGTGTGTGTGGCGCGCGTGCGAAACAGTAGAGGATTTGGGCTCAACCCCCCTAACAATGTTAATTCTTGTTTGAGTGACAGTCGAGAACTTCAATAAAAATACAACCCAATGTCGTCTCCTGAGCAAAGAGCCAATCAGAGACCAAGTGGGCGGAGACGGTTCGCAAAGCCTATGTTAGCCCCGCTCCTCCTCGGCGCTTGTTTTCAACAGGAATTTTAGTTGATTTTAAACTGTTTTAATGTGTTTTATCGGTGTTTTCGGTGTGAGTTTTAGTATTTCTGTGATATTTTAACAGCCGTGGCGAACTATAAGCGCAGCTAACAGAAGCGGGTGAGTCTCAGAGGTATAAAATACCAGTTTTATTCGGTATTTCTGAACTTTTTTCCTCTCAATAAGCTGGTTTTCTGTCAGACTGAAACTTCCGACCTTTAGTTTTCTTAGTTTCTTTGTAAAAGCGACATTCCTGTCTAAACTTCTCCACTTTTAGTCGCGGGTTAGCAAGTTAGCATTAACTGTCTGCATATGTAGGAGACGCACGCACACACACACACACACACACATCAAGCACATGTATACACACTAGTGATGCGCGGATGGCGGTTAAAATTTCCCTCATTTTAAAGTCGAAAGCTGCGGGAATGAGTAATGCGATGTATGCGCAAGCCCGCAACGAAATTCAGGATCTGATTAAACATAATTCTATTATACAGAGAATTGTGAAATAGATTTTCATGACTTTTCAAAAACTTTTTGAGTTTATTTATTTTTACAAAACTTTCTAGGCCTGGAAATTGCTGTTCAATGACTTTTCCACGTTTTTTATGACCGTACGAACCCTAATGTGATGATCGGGTGCGGGTCGGGTGCGGTTATCTAAATCAGACAAAAATAAAGGTGCGGGTGGTTGGCGGGTGGATCATTTATTTGAAGCTGCGGATTCGGGTGACGTTTTAGCTCATCCGCGCATCACTAATACACACCCATTTACATTTATATACGTACTTATTTATACACACCTAAGCATTTATATATACACATACACTCACCATGCACATGTGTGTATATATATATATATATATATCGCATACATAGTTACATGTACGTTTATATACACATCATACAAATGTATATATACATTGTGCACTCTATTGCTCATGTGTATATATACACATTTATTCATCAGATAGTCAGAGTCTAGACTAGTAGATTATTGGTAATGTTTTGGACTACAGCCAAATCATGATATTTAATAAGTTGCTGTCTTTGTCTTGTCTGTTCCAGGTCTTAGGTTCCCTCTTGAGTATGAGTACAGCATGAGGAGGCGTTTAGAGGATCAGGAGCCAGTGTTCACCCCACAACAGCGCCGGCTTCCTGGCAGCGCCGAGGGCTTCCAGCACAGGGTTCTTGCCCCAGCGCCTGCCGTATTCGAGGCTGTGGCTGACAGCATGCAGCCTACTCCCGGAATACAGTTCCCGGTTCCCCAGGCATACCAGGTGCAGACACACACCATGCATTGTGATGCATTATAGCTCCAAGGAATGTGTTCACACTTGCATCCGTTTAATCCAGAGTGACTCCAGAATCTCCAGAGGCCAAAATGATATTTTAGGATCATTGCTGTGCTATTATAGTTTTTTAGTTTATTAGTTTTTTCTTATATTTTCTGTTTTTGTTTTACTTGTAGTGTTTTTAAAAAGTGTCTATAATTTTTTATTAGTGTTTATTTCAGTTTTAGTTATTTTAGTTTTGTTTAGTACTGCTAAAGTACTACAGTTTAGTACAACTAAATGAAAATGAGAAGTGTTGCATTGGCAATTAACTGAAATAAAATAAGGTTATTGTTTATTTATATTAAATTATATTTCTATAAAATATACATTTGCATTTATATCTGTTTTAATAAAATATATCTTGTTCTGAAGATGAAGTTGAAATTATATATATATATATATGTATGTATTGTGTACATTAATGAGGAAAAAAAATTAACTTAAATGATTTTAGCAAATGGCTGCAATATAACAAAGAGTGAAAAATTTAAGGGGGTCTGAATACTTTCCGTACCCACTGTATATATATATATATGTTATATGGCCTGACAACATCTCATCTGACCGTAGTTCACTGTGTATAAATATTAGTGCTGTCAAATCAGTTACTCGCATCTAAAATAAAACTTAACTTAGTGTGTTTACATAATATGTGCGCTGTGTACATTTATATGTATATATAAATATGCACACATACATGTTTATATTTAAGAAATATATGTAATATGCATTTATAGTTATATATAATAAATCATATTTATACATGTAAATATTTCTTAAATATATATTTTGGATGCGATTAATCGATTTTACACCACACAAAAAAACAATAAAAAATAATAATGCCTGGTCATGTGATGAGAGGGCTTCAGTAGAAAAACAGTGAACTACGGTCAGATGAGATGTTGTCAGGCCATATGTCAGTAAAAACAAATTTACCTGCCAACTGCACACACAAATGCGGCGGCGCACGCTGTATCATTTCATATTAAAGCGCAAATGAAACTTCGAGAATGTGTGTCTGATCTGCGTCACGTTCAGCAGTGGCAGCTCTTAAAGTAATAGCAGACCAATAACCTAATAACCCAGCTTCTGTGATAGTCTATTAATCAAAGAACAAAAGAAAAAAGAGGAAATCAATAACTTTTGTAGCTTTAAGGATTAATCTATATTCCATTTACTATTTAGTGTTGGATAACTTTATTCAATTTCTGTATATTTCCTACTTGCTGAAGGGCACATGTAAATAATGGGTTTATGTGAAGATTGTTTTAACTTCACTTAAAGCTGCAGTCCGTAAGTTTTGCCTCTTTGTCGCCATCTCTGTTTGAAAACCTGGAATTGCAGCTGTGTGTGGAATTATCTAGCTTGCGTGGGTTGTGCGCCAGCATGGCTCCAGCGCGGATGAATCTATGTTCTGAAGAGTATGTGTGGCAGTCAGTCACCGCACCGGTGTGGATATTTACTGTACTTCACAATCACAGATTCTAGCCTACGTCTTGGAATATGACCCAAGTAAGAATTGTCACCGTATATTGTAATCTGAACAAGTAACACGTCTGCCACGTTTGTTGTGACCAACTGAGGAAAAAAGCATTACCATAAATCTCGCTACCAATGGTGATTAAATCTAAAGATCGGTTAGCTCATATCACATCAAACCGT
>NW_015555741.1:548709-551122 GCF_001515605.1 Sinocyclocheilus anshuiensis | reverse complement strand
GTTTTTTTAACCTTAAACCGCATAAACACATTTCATTACACCAAATACACAACATAATGTTCGTTTTAGCAACGTCATATGACCCCTTTAAGAAATTCTTTTAACCCAAAAAGCAAATTATGCTCCCTTCGAACTGGTTTTCTTTAAAATACAAATTGTTGTAATCCCAGGCTATCTGTAATCAGAAGCACATTTATAACTGAATATAATTTAATTTCATTCACATGTGTTTCATAAACACATAATCCTTTATGGATTACAATCCGCCATCAAAATGATACTTTTAATTATTCTGGCTGCTGTGAGAGAAGGCTATAAACGATCCGCCACCTGCAGGATCCTCACATGCGATAGACAGCCTAGTAGCCGGGACAACTTCTTTATGTTTTCATAAGTGATGTAATGACGCGGCAGCATGCTCAAATTTTCCGCGAAAACCTACCCGTACCACTCAAATTAGATTAGAAAACATTATTATAAGCTGACTGTTGTGAATCGGGCTAAAGTAAGGGGATAGTTTCGAACACTAGCTGTTAAATACTTGCTCAAATATTGATTTCGGATAATTTTTAACCAAAAAAAGTTACGGACTGCAGCTTTAAATTAGAAGTAAAAAAAAATTTAAGTAATAAATGTTAAAATTGATAGCTCTCAATTATACTGTAATGCTGAATGGCAATAGTCAATGTTTAAATATTAGGAAAAAAATGACAATTTCCTAGAGACATCAGTAGTATTGGTATCAGTGATACTCACCTTCAGTCATAAAAAAAATGTACTGTCTTTGTTGTTTCTACATTCATTTGAAGATTGAATGTGAAATTATTGCAATATAAAAGAATATTAAAAAACTTTAATGTTAGGTGGGATTAATCACAATTAATTTCAGAAAAAATGTGCGATTATATATGTATATTAAGTCTGTCAGTCGATTACATTTTTTAATCTAATTAATTACATGATGTGTCGATTAATTAGTTTAATCGCAAATTACATTTGTCTGTGAAAATAGCCCCAAAAGATGATTTAACGCTATTTTTGTGTTAAATGAGTAAGTATTAAGTAGACCTTACAAATAGTAGCTTTAGAAAGAAGTATTTTATTTGATTCAATATCAAATTTATTACACAAATATTTAGGCTACATTGGTCTAACATAAACTATGGAACATAAAAGAAGATAATCTGAAAAACATCTCAGTTTTTTTCGTTCAAAACAGCTTTGTTACCAACAGTCTTCAAAATACCTTCTTTAATGTTCCACAAAAGAAATTAAGTCATTCAGGATTGAGTAAATGACGACATAATTAAAAAAATTTAGATGAACTCTCTATTCAAAATTTTTTCCGCCTTTTTTTATGAAATAATACTTTAAATAAGAAACTAAAACTGCCAGCAGGTGGCGGTAAATGTGTCTTTCATTCATTCCATTTGTTCAAACAGCTGATTCATTCAGGAATTCAATAAGCTGATCACTTTATGAATGGGCCTTTAAATCATTGATTCGATTCGTTCAAAATGCAGATTCATTGAGAAACTAAACACCGCTGTGTTGCTCACAGATGCACAAAAGTTCTGCTGTAGCTTTATAGGTAATATTTTTGTTGGCAAAACTGAGCAAAAACAGACAATATTGTTTAAAATATACAATAATAATAACTTCTAATTTACAGAACTGTTGTATAAAATCACACATGCACTCATTATATTCGGGACAAACAGCACTCGTGTGATTGCTTTTGCTGTTCGTGTGATATCGCTTATCATGTGATATAAATACGAGACAGAAACTCATACAGGAGCATTTTTGCCCCAATATCTTGAATTTTATAGTATAACTGCTTTTATGGAGTTGTTGCCCTGCATCATATTTGTCAACACTCAACTGTATGAAATGTAAGATGACATAGAGGTTCTGGGGGCGGGGCCAGTGTGTTAACTGCGTTAAAATATTTTAAAGGCACAATATGTACGATTTTTTTATTAAAATAGCGTCATTAAACTACGCCTTTGCTTCTTTGTTTATTTTGAATACGTGCCCTCCAGCGGCGAAAATTACATATTGTGCCTTTAATTGTGTTATTTTTTTAAGAAGTTAAAGCGTTAAACTGACAGCCCTAATATATATATATATATATATCTCAGGGCTCGACAATAAGGACTGCCCGATGGCCCGGGGCCAGCGTGAAAGACGTTCGGGCCAGTAGACGAATTTGTCACTTGCCCGATCGGGCCACTGCAGCGTCGTCACGAAACATGCATTTGCATTTTTAAGCCTTGTTAATTTAAAAATTCAAGCGATTAAAAAGTAGGGATGCACCGATACTGGTATCGGTATTGGGCCCGATACTGAGCTCCTGTACTCGTACTCGTTAAAATGCCCCGATACCAAACGCCGATACCACACAGCATGT
>NW_015555741.1:544642-548484 GCF_001515605.1 Sinocyclocheilus anshuiensis | reverse complement strand
CAAGTACCAAAAATAAAAGTATCGGTATCGGGCGAGTACTGGAAAAAGTGGTATCGGTGCATCCCTATTTTTAATTTTATTTTTACTTGAGCATATCACCTTTTTTATTTGATTGTATTTTTTTTTTATTTTAATCTTTTTTTTTTTAAATTTGGAAGTAGCTTTTAATTTTATATTTTCAGTTTTCATTTAAAAAAATTTTTTAAAGGGGTGCTATTATGCTTTTTCACTTTTTTGCAATAAAAATATTGGTACTCTGTATCGGCAAGTACCAAAAATAAAAGTAAAGGTATCGGGCGAGTACTGGAAAAAGTGGTATCGGTGCATCCCTATTAAAAAGCATTTGGGAAAGACAACTCCTTTCAGTACTCGAGCGCTGTGTTCTGTGTGATCAGCACGCTCACAGACAGCCGCATCTCTGACACGCGTGAGCCCCTGAACGGGGTATACATACAAAAGTATGTCAAAATACCCGTCCTGGCAAGTAACTTTAACACCGTGTCTACACCAGACACGAGCGGCGCAACAAAATCCTGTAGAATCCATTATAATCAGCGATGCTGTCTACACTGGATGCGGCGCAACGCACCACGACAAATCCCCGACAGTAATCTGCTGCCGCGTTCTATTTATGACGTACTGACACAAATTTCAAATGATTTTTAACGGTTGCTTTGTCGCGTCCAGTGTAGACAGACTTTAGCTGTTGCAGCGCAATAACTGTCGCGTCCGGTGTAGAGACGGTGTAACAATGATTAATCTATATTGAATTTATACACTGGAGTACAGATGCACCAATCGACCGTACATTTTTTTGTTTTATTTCAGACTATCTTCTGTACCGTGCTTGCACACAAACTGCACTGCAATTATTTTCCCAAAGGCCATTTGTGTGGAAATATTACGTTATTATTATAATTAGTCTGTAAACGGCCGTTAACAGAGGCCAGAGATGCTGAAGATGGACACAAAGAGGAGAAAATACTGTAGCAGGCAGAACAAGATCACTGTTCACGATGCGCGAAATATAGGAAGTAAATCCAAATATTGAATTTTATATGAATGTGTTTCTGTCTGAGGGGAATGGAACTGACTGTTTTCAGAAATGGCGTTTTCTTTTCATTTTGTCTCAGTATGATGCATTTAAATTAGTGGTAATACGCACAGCACTGCTGTGTTTACAGCGTTAACCAAGGAATTGCTGTATCACTGTTCCATAAGCGCCGCCTGCTGTCAGAGTCTGCGTCTTATTCAGCCCACCTGCTGTCTCTGTTTCATACAGATGTTTTATGTAGCATAATTTCACAAAGCTAAAGTCAGGTCATTCAGTTTTTGCTTCAGATTTTGAAATTATACAGTGTAATATAAATCAAACACTGCACAATTTTTTTTTCAAGTTATGATTCAAATGCAGTGGTTGCCTCTAATTTCAAATGGCTATAAAAAATCAAGGTGCAACACAGAGTGAAGAATATGCAATGTTATTTTATATGTGATTTTTCAATTTCTGTACCTGAACATCTGCAAACATAAAAACCTAAACCTAAAGCATCATTTCATTTCTATCTTTGTGCTTCCGCTTTGTCCACGGTGAAAGTTGATGTATTCCCTCAGCGACCAGCACAGATCAGCTCTAGGCATGACGAAGCGGATATCGTCCTCTTTTGGAAGACCAAACAAAGTAGTTTCGCTTTCACAACGAAGCACACAGCGTCTTCAGGACATGGCGGCAGCGGCAACAATACTACAGCGAGAATAAAAGTTACGCCTTCTTTCTTTGCGTGAACATTTGGGCGGCGTTATGCAAATCTTCCCAGATCGTGACGTAGGTATGTGGGGGCGTGTTAGAACGAGCCGTTTTAAGTAGGCGTGGTTAACTCTTAACTTTTATAAAGAATATCTCTTTGGTTTTGAGACTTTAGTCTTTGCAACTTTACAGATCTTCTTTATGCACCAAGAGCTTGTAACGCTCCAAAGAGAAAGGAAAAATTGAAATCGCATCATATGACCCCTTTAATTTGTTCATTTGTTATTATTTACAGGCTGTCACTTGTCTTTAATAATATTTCAACGTTATATTTATGTTTATTTTTGGCTAGTGATTTTTGCTGTGGTATCAGAATTGAAATAGAGAATTGTAAAATTTAATTGGTATCTAAAATATTGTTGTCATGTAGTATAAGCTTATTTATTAGAATACAAGATTGTAACAATGATAACAGCAACTATTTTATTTTTTGTGGCAGGGCCAGTGAAAATGTTGGCAGGGCAAGTAAAAATTTGAACCACTGGCCCGACCGGGCCAATAGAAAAAATCCTTAGCGTTGATCCCTGTATATACAGTTTATATATATATATATTAGTATTACTATTATACAGTATATAGTAATTTTGCTTAGAGAGAATCTCACAGAGGCTCCACATAGCTGAGATCTTTGCACTGTTTCTGATATTAGGTGTCCACAGTGGCCCAAAGCTCAAGTGGTCACGGTCACACACCCAGTCCGGCGGCGGCCCACAGTGGTGCTCACCATCATGATCCGGCAGTGGTCCAGGCCCACGGTCCTGCGCCGGTGCAGGGCCACAGTCACCCGCCCACCCCCTCCGCATCTGCACAGGGGCAACAGCAGTTCCAGAGACTTAAGGTGAGACGGGATTTTGTGTTTGGGTTGTTTGGGAGTCAAACCAATGCAGTCTTGCAATAGCAGCTGTGTGCGTGAGATAAACTGGATTGTCGTTTTCCTTCCTGCAGGTGGAGGACGCCCTGTCTTACCTGGACCAGGTGAAGCTACAGTTTGGCAATCAACCACACGTCTACAATGATTTCTTGGATATCATGAAAGAGTTTAAATCTCAGTGGTGAGTTTATTCACATGTGAAACATCACGATACCTTACTTATATGCTTTAAATATCTTTACTGTTGATGCGCCCTTGCTGAATAAAAGCATGCATTTTTTAATTTATCAATTAAAATAATATAAATAAAAATATACATTGCTTTCATCCAATTTTTATGATTTTTTTTTTTTTTTACTTAAGCAAGGCCATGTTGTCAGAAAAATATATTATTGCCATGCTCCTACATTCAAATCCTGCCCTGCATAATTTCCCACAATGGTAGATAGTTTTACTGGGAAGTAGTTAATCATAATTAATCATTTCGAATACTTTCTCTCTTTCTCATTCTGCAGTATTGACACCCCGGGCGTAATCAGCAGGGTGTCGCAGCTCTTTAAGGGTCACCCTGATCTCATTATGGGGTTTAACACGTTTCTTCCGCCGGGATACAAGATTGAAGTTCAGACCAATGACCTGGTTAATGTGACTACACCCGGTCAGATCCACCACATAACACCTCACGGCATCTCCGTGCAGAACATCCCCACCAGACCACCGCCGCCTCCACAGCTCCAGAACCAGATCCCCACAAACCCTCCCAGCCTGGCATCCACACCTCCCGTCCAACCCACACCGAAAAGCAAGGTACTCAGACTAAAAAAGTAAAGCTAATTTGCAGGATTAACGTTTACAAGGTCCCTGTGGGTCCTTAAAAATCTTACATTTCATAGTTTCATCATGTATGTATACAATTAAAGTTTCAAATGTCTTAAATAGTGTTATTTTAGAATAACCCTGCTTTAAATGGTTATAGAAGTCCTAATAATCATTTTAAGCAGTGTTAAAGGGGTCATATGATGTTGCTAAAAAGAACATTATTTTGTGTATTTGGTGTAATGAAATGTGTTTATGCAGTTTAAGGTTAAAAAAACACATTATTTTCCACATACTGTACATTATTGTTTCTCCTCTATGCCCCGCCTTTCTGAAATGCGTCGATTT
>NW_015555741.1:539374-544579 GCF_001515605.1 Sinocyclocheilus anshuiensis | reverse complement strand
CATGACGAAGCAGATATCATCCTCTTTTGGAAGGCCAAACAAAGTAGTTTCGCTTTCACAACGAATCACACAGCGCATTCACAACATGGCAGCAGCAACAATACTACAGTCAGAATAAAAGTTAGGCCTTCTTTCTTTGCGTGGACATTTGGGCGGCGTTATGCAAATCTTCCCACATAGTGATGTAGATATGTGGGGGCGTGTTAGAACGAGCCGTTTTAGGTAGGTGTGGCTGACTCTTAACTTTTATAAAGAATATCTCTTTGGATTTGAGACTTTAGTCTTTGCAACTTTACAGATCTTCTTTATGCACCAAGAGCTTGTAACAGTCCAAAGAGAAAGGAACATTTTAAATCGCATCATATACCAGTTTCCAGTTTCAGTGTTTAAATGTTATGGGTTCGTTTTATATGATTATACAGTAATATTTTATTTGTGGTGGTCTTAAGTCTTAAATATGATTTTAAAAACTCTGCATATACCTTGGTTTAGTCCCGATCAGGATCACTGATATTTTTCCATTTCTCTCTCTCTGTCTGTACAGCCACTGCAGTCTCCAGCTCTGACTCCGAGCAGTCATCTCAATCCGTCCATCCCTCCGTATGCGTCCCCGTGTTCGCCCCCGCTGCAGCCCCACACCCCCGTCAACAGCATGCCCAGCGCCCCGCCGCTGCAGAACAACCAGCCCGTGGAGTTCAACCACGCCATCAGCTACGTCAACAAGATTAAGAACCGCTTCCAGGGCCAGCCTAACATCTACAAATCCTTCCTCGAGATCCTGCACAAGTACCAGGTCGGGCAGAAAACCGAAAACACTTCACAAATGAATTATAATTCACAATCCACTTACGCATATACTTGTTTCGTTAATCAGAAGGAGCAGCGTAATGCTAAAGAAGCGGGCGGGAGTTACACCCCAGCCCTGACCGAGCAGGAAGTTTACGCTGAGGTGGCCCAACTCTTCAAAAACCAGGAAGATCTGCTCTCTGAGTTTGGACAGTTCCTGCCGGACGCCAACAGCTCTGTGGTGAGTTTGATCGAGGCTCCGCCTCCACTCTGACCCCGCCCACTGGACTGATACATTACTCCAGTTTTAGAATCTTTTAATCTAACCTTTTTGAACAGTCTCTAACCAAAAAGAATGAACTGTCATTTTCAGAAGTTCAGGGTCAGTTTAATCTGGTTTTCTGTTATTTTAGTGTAATTGAGATTCTATTATAGTTTTTATACATATTTTGATATTTTCAAGTTGTTATTTTGTAGCTTATTAATTCAGGGCTTGATGCTTACTTTTTTCCCAGTGAGCGCATGTGCTCCTAAGTTGAAAATTGAATTTAGGATTTTCCAATGAAAATTTATCAAATAATGGGTTAATTTTTTTCTAAATAAAGGGATACAAGGAGACATCTACAAGCAGAATTATTTAATTTATTATAATACAAAAACTACACTAGGGTCAGTAAGATTTTTATAGTTTTTTTTTAAAGAAGGCTCTTATGCTCATCAAGAACAGTAATAAAAAAAACAGTAATATTGTAAAATATTATTACAATTTAAAGGGGTCCTATTATGCGTTTTCACTTTTTCAACTTTAGTTAGTCTGTAATGTTGCTGTTCGAGCATAAAAAAGATCTGCAAAGTTACAAAGCTCAAAGTCATATTCAGAAGGAGATATTTTATTTAACAGAAATCACTTTTCAAAAACTACAACGAACGACTTGTTTGGACTACAACGCATATTTTCCAGGATTTGTGATATCACAAAGATCGACGAATGGGACGAGACCTGGTTGAGCTGCACTAGAGAAGGCAACGAGTGTTATCACTATGTTGGAGACACGCTAGCTTTCCCAAGGCAGACGGTTTTAAATCGCGCTCAAATTGATTTGATTTTGACGCAATATTTACACTGAAGCTCGCAGGCGGCTATGGTAAGGGGCATGACATTTCCCGACCAGGCGCCGAGTGCTGCCAATCACAGCACACACTGGCCCAGCGAACCAATCACAGCACATTTCATATTTCAGAAGGCGGGCCTTAATTTGATACAGGAACTATTAGAGCCGTTCATGCCAGACTGGGGAGAGAGGTGTTGTAATAATGTAAAATATGTGAAAAATTATGTGTTTTTTGAGCAACCTAGTATGAGAGCCTGTTCTAGTACACTCCCAAAACAAAATCAAGACTTTGTAAAAGAGCATAATAGGACCCCTTTAAAATAATGGTTTTCTATTTGAATATACTTTAAAATGTAATTTATTCCTGTCATGCAAAGCTGAATTTTCAGCATAATTACTCCAGTTTTCAGTGTCACATGATCCTTCAGAAATCATTCTAATAAGCATTCTTTTTTTGGAGCCTATAATACTTTTTCCAGATTCTTTGATGAATAAAAAGTTTTGAAAAAGTTCAAAATAGAAATCTTTTCTACTGTTCAAAAGTTTGTGGTATGTTTTTTCATTGTTGTTGTTTTTGTTTTTTTCTTTGAAAGAAATTAATACCTTTATTTAGCAAGGATATGTTAAATTTATAAAATAGTGATTGTTAAAGACTTAGTCTTAGACTGTTACAATAGTTTATTTATTTATTTATTTATTTATATTTATTTAATTATATAATAGCCTTTTGAAGTTTAATTATCACTTTAGAACGTATCACGATTACTGTTTTTCTACCTTTAAATTAAAATTGTAATTTTAATTAATAGTTGATCAAATTTAAATTAATTAATAGTATGTAATACCATTTAAGGTATTTAAGACTTTTTATTACTTTAAATTTCATAAAACTGAATTTTAATCGCACACATGCTCCTAAATACATTTCAGTGTTTGCACACATCTGTTTTCTAAATTCTAAATGCGAGTGAAATGCTCAAACTGTCGCGCCCTGTAATTTTTATTTCAGTTGTAGTT
This sequence comes from Sinocyclocheilus anshuiensis, assembly GCF_001515605.1. Lineage (NCBI taxonomy): Eukaryota > Metazoa > Chordata > Actinopteri > Cypriniformes > Cyprinidae > Sinocyclocheilus > Sinocyclocheilus anshuiensis. The sequence continues at coordinate 541,664 of NW_015555741.1, read as the reverse complement.
TTGGTTATTTTAGTACATGACGTTACACTAAGTGAAAATGACGCATGTTTCCTGCTATGAATTTCCTCTAGCTGCTGAGCAAGACGACAGCAGAGAAGGCCGAATCTGTGCGTAACGATCACGGTGGAACGGCCAAGAAACCACAGCTCAATAACAAGCAGAGGCCCAATCAGAACGGCTGCCAGATACGCAAGCACTCGACTACAGCCGTCACCCCACCTGTGAAGGTACAGGAAATTGTCAAATTCATAGAAATACATTTCATTATACACTGAATGAATTTCGTTGTATTTGGCATGATTTTTTGTAGAATAACTTTCTTGATATCTGACTTTTTTCCTCTCTTTTTTTTCCAGAAAAAGCTCAAGTTAATGAATATCAAAGATTCATCCGTGGCAGAATCTGGCAAACATGGTGGAGGAACAGAGTCTCTTTTCTTTGACAAAGTGAGTTGCTTTGGGTTAACATAGGGATGTTGATGTAATATGCAGGTTGTTTTTATCTCAAAACTTTTTGATTTCCTATTTTGACTTACATTATGGGTGCATTCGTAGGTGCGGAAAGCTTTACGAAGTGCTGAAGCATATGACAACTTTCTCCGGTGCCTGATCATTTTTAACGAAGAGATCATTTCTCGTGCTGAGCTGGTTCAACTTGTGGTTCCATTCTTGGGGTAAGTCCCATTTGAAGTGAATTTTAATTGTTCTATTTTATTTTTATTTATTTATTTTAGTTTAATTCATTTAAATGTATTTGATTTAAATAAATTACAGATTTATTTTATCTTTATTTTTTTATTGTTTTATATTTATTAAATATGTCTATTTTATTTATTTCTATTATTTATTTCTATTTATTTATTTATTTTAAGAGAACTTCCTTGGCATTTATTTAGAAGTAGTAGGTTTGTGTTTTGGGTATAGAAGTGGGTATTGCCAAAAAAATTTTGGCAATAATCTTTTGTTTTATTTTGATTCTTTTTTTTATTTTTTATTGATTTTTGCAAACCTGCCCTAGAAATTACTTTGCAGTCATGGGATTTAGTTTTTTACATTTTCAGCATTCATTCATTTTTTTTTTTATGTTACATGTTATTTATTTATTTATGCAAAAACTTTTATACGCAATTTTTTTACAAAACTCCCCTAGCATTTGTTTAGCAGTTGCTAGAATTGTTTTGCCATTCAATCATTCATTTTTATTTTTATTTATGTTTGTATTCATTACAAAGCTGCCTCCAGTTTTTATTTTACAGTAGTGGATTTGTGTTTTTACTAATCAACCCGTTTTTCCCCAGTAAATTTCCTGAGCTATTCACTTGGTTCAAGAACTTCCTTGGATATAAAGAGATGTCACACCTGGAGAGGTACCCAAAAGAAAGAGCCACTGAAGGAATTGCCATGGAAATTGACTACGCTTCATGCAAGCGTCTGGGCTCTAGTTATCGAGCTTTACCCAAGAGCTACCAGCTTCCCAAATGCACAGGAAGAACATCACTCTGTAAAGAGGTAAGAGAGGATTTTCCCTTAACAACAGCTTCTTTACAAACCTCATCACCTTGCCGGCTTAATATTGAACATGCATCAAATTACTCAATTCTTTGTGGATGCATCAGGTGCTGAATGATACCTGGGTTTCCTTCCCCTCCTGGTCTGAGGACTCTACCTTCGTCAGCTCCAAGAAGACTCAGTATGAAGAACACATGTACAGGTGTGAGGACGAGCGATTCGAGGTGAGACGCTTCCACACACAAGAAAATTTTTACTGTTCCACTTGCTGTTTTGAGTTGTTTGTGATGTTATTCTTGCTAATGATGTCGTTGACTCCTCTCTCTAGCTGGATGTTGTCTTGGAAACCAACCTGGCCACCATTCGTGTGCTGGAGGTGGTTCAGAAGAAGCTGTCTCGGATGTCTGCGGAAGAGCAGGTGAAATTCCGACTGGACAACACTCTGGGTGGCTGCTCGGAGATCATCCACAGGAAAGCCATCCAGAGGATATATGGAGACAAAGCTCTGGACATCATCGATGGACTGAAGAAGAATCCGGCAGTGTCTGTTCCCATTGTACTCAAGAGGTTAGAGAGAACGCCCTTCGAAAGGCACATTACGTTTATTATATTACATTGTAGTATATTATTCAAATTTAGTGGTTGACCAGTGTGGGATTTTCAGATATTTTAAACGCATTTATTTTTTACTGGCCCAGAATTTATTTAGCAGTAGGAGGGTTTGTGAGTGAGTTTGTGTTTTTACATTTTACATCAGCAATAATATTACTTTATAATTTCTC
>NW_015555741.1:529554-533171 GCF_001515605.1 Sinocyclocheilus anshuiensis | reverse complement strand
TTTACACTGAAGCTCGCAGGCGGCTATGGTAAGGGGCATGACATTTCCCGACCAGGCGCCGAGTGCTGCCAATCACAGCACACACTGGCCCAGCGAACCAATCACAGCACATTTCATATTTCAGAAGGCGGGCCTTAATTTGATACAGGAACTATTAGAGCCGTTCATGCCAGACTGGGGAGAGAGGTGTTGTAATAATGTAAAATATGTGAAAAATTATGTGTTTTTTGAGCAACCTAGTATGAGAGCCTGTTCTAGTACACTCCCAAAACAAAATCAAGACTTTGTAAAAGAGCATAATAGGACCCCTTTAAAATAATGGTTTTCTATTTGAATATACTTTAAAATGTAATTTATTCCTGTCATGCAAAGCTGAATTTTCAGCATAATTACTCCAGTTTTCAGTGTCACATGATCCTTCAGAAATCATTCTAATAAGCATTCTTTTTTTGGAGCCTATAATACTTTTTCCAGATTCTTTGATGAATAAAAAGTTTTGAAAAAGTTCAAAATAGAAATCTTTTCTACTGTTCAAAAGTTTGTGGTATGTTTTTTCATTGTTGTTGTTTTTGTTTTTTTCTTTGAAAGAAATTAATACCTTTATTTAGCAAGGATATGTTAAATTTATAAAATAGTGATTGTTAAAGACTTAGTCTTAGACTGTTACAATAGTTTATTTATTTATTTATTTATTTATATTTATTTAATTATATAATAGCCTTTTGAAGTTTAATTATCACTTTAGAACGTATCACGATTACTGTTTTTCTACCTTTAAATTAAAATTGTAATTTTAATTAATAGTTGATCAAATTTAAATTAATTAATAGTATGTAATACCATTTAAGGTATTTAAGACTTTTTATTACTTTAAATTTCATAAAACTGAATTTTAATCGCACACATGCTCCTAAATACATTTCAGTGTTTGCACACATCTGTTTTCTAAATTCTAAATGCGAGTGAAATGCTCAAACTGTCGCGCCCTGTAATTTTTATTTCAGTTGTAGTTTTGGTTATTTTAGTACATGACGTTACACTAAGTGAAAATGACGCATGTTTCCTGCTATGAATTTCCTCTAGCTGCTGAGCAAGACGACAGCAGAGAAGGCCGAATCTGTGCGTAACGATCACGGTGGAACGGCCAAGAAACCACAGCTCAATAACAAGCAGAGGCCCAATCAGAACGGCTGCCAGATACGCAAGCACTCGACTACAGCCGTCACCCCACCTGTGAAGGTACAGGAAATTGTCAAATTCATAGAAATACATTTCATTATACACTGAATGAATTTCGTTGTATTTGGCATGATTTTTTGTAGAATAACTTTCTTGATATCTGACTTTTTTCCTCTCTTTTTTTTCCAGAAAAAGCTCAAGTTAATGAATATCAAAGATTCATCCGTGGCAGAATCTGGCAAACATGGTGGAGGAACAGAGTCTCTTTTCTTTGACAAAGTGAGTTGCTTTGGGTTAACATAGGGATGTTGATGTAATATGCAGGTTGTTTTTATCTCAAAACTTTTTGATTTCCTATTTTGACTTACATTATGGGTGCATTCGTAGGTGCGGAAAGCTTTACGAAGTGCTGAAGCATATGACAACTTTCTCCGGTGCCTGATCATTTTTAACGAAGAGATCATTTCTCGTGCTGAGCTGGTTCAACTTGTGGTTCCATTCTTGGGGTAAGTCCCATTTGAAGTGAATTTTAATTGTTCTATTTTATTTTTATTTATTTATTTTAGTTTAATTCATTTAAATGTATTTGATTTAAATAAATTACAGATTTATTTTATCTTTATTTTTTTATTGTTTTATATTTATTAAATATGTCTATTTTATTTATTTCTATTATTTATTTCTATTTATTTATTTATTTTAAGAGAACTTCCTTGGCATTTATTTAGAAGTAGTAGGTTTGTGTTACTAGCTACCAAAACATTTTTGGGAATAATGTTTTGTTTTATTTTAATTCATTTTTTATTATTTATTTATTTTTTGCAAAACTGCTCTAGAAATTATTCTGCAGTAGTGGGATTTAGTTTTTTTTTTGTGCATTTTCACCATTCATTCATTCATTTTGTATTTATTTGATTTTTTGTATTTATTTTTTTGCTGAAATTATTTTGCAGTAGGTAGATTTGTTTTGCCATTCATTTTTAGTTTTATTTATTTTTGTATTTATTACAAAGCTGCCTCCGGTATTTATTTTGCAGTAGTAGGTTTGTGTTTTTACTAATTAACCCATTTTCCCCCAGCAAATTTCCTGAGCTGTTCACTTGGTTTAAGAACTTCCTTGGATATAAGGAGATGTCACACCTGGAGAGGTACCCAAAAGAAAGAGCCACTGAAGGAATTGCCATGGAAATTGACTACGCTTCGTGCAAGCGTCTGGGCTCTAGTTATCGAGCTTTACCCAAGAGCTACCAGCTTCCCAAATGCACAGGAAGAACATCACTCTGTAAAGAGGTTAGAGAGGATTTCCCCCTAACAACAGCTTCTTAATAATGAGCATGCTTCATATGACACAAGCTTTCATTAAGAAACTGGTTCTTTGTGCATGCATCAGGTGCTGAATGATACCTGGGTTTCCTTCCCCTCCTGGTCTGAGGACTCGACCTTCGTCAGCTCCAAGAAGACTCAGTATGAAGAGCACATGTACAGGTGTGAGGACGAGCGATTCGAGGTGAGACGCTAACACACACAAGAACATTTTTACTGGTTTCACTTGCTGTTGTGATGTAATTCTTGCTAACGATGTCGTCGACTTCAGCTGGATGTCGTCTTGGAAACCAACCTGGCCACCATTCGTGTGCTGGAGGCGGTTCAGAAGAAGCTGTCTCGGATGTCTGCGGAAGAGCAGGTGAAATTCCGACTGGACAACACTCTGGGCGGCTGCTCGGAGATCATCCACAGGAAAGCCATCCAGAGGATATATGGAGACAAAGCTCTGGACATCATCGACGGACTGAAGAAGAATCCGGCAGTGTCTGTTCCCATTGTACTCAAGAGGTTAGAGAGAATGACCTTCAAAAGGCCTGCTGCATTACGTATATCAGGGGCTTTTGACTCTGGCCCTCAAGGTCCACTTTCCTGAAGAGTTTATCTCCAGCCTAACCTGCCTGTAACTTTCTAGTGATCCTGAAGACCTTGATTAGTTGGTTCAGGTGTGTTTGATTAGGGTTGGAGCGAAACTCTACAGGGAAGTGGACCTCAAGGGCCAGAGTTGAGAACCCCTGATGTATATTATATTACAATGTAGTATATTATTTGATCTTGGTGGTTGAACAGTGTAGGTTTTTCAAATATTTTAAATGTATTTATTGTAATTTTAAAATAAATTATATATGAATATGTATGTATTAGTGGTGTCAAAATTAGCACGTTAACGCAAGGCGATTATTTTTTCAGTTTAACGCGTTCAAAATATTTAACGCAGGGGCAGGGCTAGGGTTGGCCACCACACTCACAACTGCTGCTTCTGTCACTTTTTCTCTTGACAAGAAGTGCATTTTTTCAGTCGCAGAACGACTGAGAACGGGAGGCGTTTTAAAACTGTGCATGCATGTAATATATTTTATATGAGTCACATTTAAGAACATGTCTCTGAAATGGAT
>NW_015555741.1:525043-529263 GCF_001515605.1 Sinocyclocheilus anshuiensis | reverse complement strand
CTCAATCATCTATTAACAAAGGTGCGGGTTTATTTAGGCACTTCCGTCAGTGAATACACAGCCTGCAAAACACTAAAATAAATATCAAAGAAATAATACAGTTAAACAAGAAAGTAGCCTAAATAAGAAAGTTAAATACACCCTGTCTACAGGACGCGATCGCAACAAAATACTATAAAACTCATTATAATCAGTGATGCTACACTGGATACGACATGACAAATCCCCGACAGTAAACTGCCTCGTTATTACACTTGTATACAAAACTTCATATTATGCTTGTTATAGAGTGCGTGGCGTCACGTGCACTACCGCCGGTGGCAGTAGCGGTGACGCGGTTGTCACAGCGACCTTTATTTATTTCCTGTGTTTGTGTTGCTACATTTTACATCGGCAATAATATTACTTTACTCTAGTACAGGAAAATAATTATTCAAGTACATTATAATAAATTATAATATTCATGTAGGGTTATATATATATATATATATATATATATGTATATGTATGTATGTATATATATATATATATATATATATCTCAGAAACAGAAAGAGCTTTATTGCTAAGTATCGTTGCACATACAAGTTATAGTGTCACAAGCTTCCAGTACACGGAGATGAATTATATGCCTATAATTAAAATATTAACACTGCAGTCATCGACAAAAATCAATTAAATAAAAAGCTTTTATTCCAAGCACTAACTTTTAAAAAAACAACCTGTTTAACACGAAATAAGTTTCTTCCAATTTTTTTTTGCTATCAAGAACACAATGATTGGAAGTGCTTCTTCCCTCCTTTTATAGCAATCAGTCTGCTCTTACGATCTAATTAGTATGATAGTGATTTCACCTGACTAGTACTCGTTCACACTTTTTTATGTTATTATTTATATACCAGTAGTGGGTTAATGTTTTTATATTATATTATATTATATTATTCAAATTTAGTAGTTCACCAATTTGGATTTTTCGGATATTTTTTTAAAATGCATTTTATTTTAAGTTATTTATTTATTTATTCATTTTATTTATTAAGTAAATATTTATTAGTACTTATATTCATATATTTATCTTATTTAATAAATATATTAATATTTATGAATTTATTTTTATTATTTTATTTTATTTCCAAGCATGTATTTATCAGTAGTGGTTTAGCAATGATCAATAATATTACATTTATTTTATATTTTATTTTATTATTATACTAGATTATCCAAAAATAGTGGTTGACCAATGTGGGTTTTTAAAGCTGTTATTTTATTTCATTTTATTACCAATATTTGTTTTTATTTAGCTGTTTCCAATAACTAGATTTTAGCTGCTAAAGTTTTGTTGTTGTTGAAATCAAGTTATTCTAACGCATGTTAAATATCCATCTTCTCATTCTGCGTCTCAGGCTAAAGCTGAAGGAGGAAGAGTGGCGTGAAGCTCAAAGGGGTTTTAACAAGATCTGGAGAGAGCAGAATGAGAAATACTACCTAAAATCTCTGGACCATCAAGGCATTAACTTCAAACAGAACGACACTAAGGTGCTGCGCTTGAAAACGCTTCTCAACGACATCGAGAGCATCTTTGATGAGGTGAGACGCTCTTTATCCTCTAGAGCAAGTTAAAAAGGGTTTGTTCCTCTCAGAGAAACTTGATTGATGGTTGTGTGTTCGTTTAGCGGCAGGAACAGGCTTCGGAGGACAACAGTACGTCTCCAAGCGGGCCTCACCTGACGCAGACCTACGAGGACCGTCAGATTCTGGAGGACGCGGCGGCGCTAATCGTCCATCACGTGAAACGCCAGAGCAGCATCAACAAAGAGGACAAATACAAGATTAAACAGATCATCTACCACATCATCCCCGACATGCTGTTCTCCCAGAGAGGAGTGTTGTCAGATGCTGAGGAAGACGATGATGAGGAAGACATGGACCTCGACGAGGGGGCGTCGAAGAAGCACAACGGGCTAACGGGAGGCGTTCGCGGCAGCCCGACAAAGTCCAAACTGCTGTTTAGCACGTCCGTGGCTCAGCGGTTGCGCTCCTGTGAGGACGCGTATAATCTGTTTTACGTGAATAACAACTGGTACATCTTCCTCCGGCTGCACCACACCCTGTGCTCGCGTCTGCTGCGGCTCTATGCGCAGGCCGAGCGACAGATCGAAGAGGACCTGAGGGAGCGCGAGTGGGAGAGGGAGGTGCTCGGACTCAAACGGGACAAAAATGACAACACTGCCGTCCAGCTGCGCCTGAAGGACCCCAGTGAGTGACAAAACCAGCTAACTTGAACAATTGTTTTATCAGAATAACTGATGAATTGTGCACAGTAAGATCAGGAACATTTATTAAGGAAGTGAATTCAATTTAATGTTGATTTTTGAAGTCTGGTGGATGTTTGTTGCTGATTTTGGACTGATTTCAGAAACTCTCACTCTCTCTTTCAGTGGACATAGATGTGGAGGATTATTACTCGGTGTTTCTGGAGATGGTGCGTAATCTGCTGGATGGGAATATGGAGGCGTCTCAGTACGAGGATTCGCTCCGAGAGATGTTCACCATTCACGCCTATATCGCCTTCACCATGGACAAGCTCATCCAGAACATAGTCAGACAGGTCCGTCTGCCCAAATCCACTGACATAATCATAATATAGTGCTTTTGCCTTGATATTTACAGTATAGTGCTAGTTGTTTTATTATATTGTATTATATTATATTATATTTAGAATATTTTATATTTTTTTAATTTATTATATTCATTGTAAATCAAAATGGTAAAAAATAAAATATATATATATATATCATTTTTTTTCTTAATTTTATTCAAATTTATTTAACTTGTTAATTTGTTAAATGTAACTTTTTTTTATTATGAAAAAATGTTTAATAAATTATCTTTTTGGATATTTAAAAAAATAACAAATAATGTAGAAAAAATATATAAAGTGAATAAATAGTGAGTAACGTGAATAACAGAATAAATATAAATTACGAAAATGGCTTGTTCGAATTGCGTACAATTATGGTATTATTTCTCAATTTATGGAATTTATATTCATTATTTTATAAAAAAAAAAAATTTTACCTTTTATATTTTTTTATTCCCTTTATATATTCTTGTTATGAAAATAGTTTAATAAATTATCTTTTTGGACTTTGAACTAAGTTACATAGAAATAAAAAAAACTTCATAGTACAGTGTCTCAAAAGATGAGTTGGATTCCTCTACAATTTTAAAATCCTTGAGTTGGCTTGTAGGATATGAAAATCTCTTTTTCTCTCTGTCTGTAACTGTAGCTCCAGCACATAGTGAGTGAGGAGATCTGTGTTCAGGTCACAGAACTGTACCTGAGTGAGAGCAGCCACTCGGCCACAGGTGGATCTCTGCTCACACAGAGCAGCAGGGCACCGGCGGAAGTGTCTTACCAGCGCAAAGCCGAGCAGCTCATGTCCGATGAGAACTGCTTTAAGGTAGAGCTCCGACCTAGTGAGTGCTAGAGAAGGCCACACAGAGAGTCTCACAGTATTAAGAGTCTCTAATCTCTCTTTCTCTCGCTCTAGTTGATGTTTATGAAGAACCGAGGGAATGTTCAGCTCACTGTGGAGCTGCTGGACACAGAGGAGAACTCAGACGGGCCAATGGAGATCGAGGTGAGCTTCACTTATTGATTCGCAGATCAAACATGGATGCGAATGTACACACTTCTGTCATTTTGGACCGAATTGAAATGTTGTAGTAATTTTACATTTAGTCATTTATCAGATGCTTTTATCCAAAGCGACTTACAAATGAGGACAATGGAAGCAATCAAAATCCACAAAAGAGCAATAATATGCTTCTTTTTTTTTTTTATGGAATAATTTAAAACATTTAAATTAAGTAATAGTAGAATGAATTAGTTAATTAATAAATAAAAATGAATAAATAAGTAAATATAGGAAAAATAAATTAATTTTCATTTTAAAAATGTAAAAAAAAACAAAATCAAAAATAAATAATAGTAATAATAATATTAATGATTTTATTATATAATATATATTATTAATATTATTATAATAATAATGTATAAAATGTAAAAATAACAAAAAAAAAGAAGTCAAATCCAGATCTGCTATTATTCTTCAGTTCCAGGGTTATTATAGTTACTTGAAACTAGGGCTGAACGATAAATCGCATGCGATATTTAATGCGCATCTTGTCAGAAAGCCAGTTCTGTAATCAGCGGTA
>NW_015555741.1:523594-524929 GCF_001515605.1 Sinocyclocheilus anshuiensis | reverse complement strand
AATCTCCATCACCTGCAGGCTTTCACATTGAGCAGCATTAACTACACCGAGCCGTTGTTCACTGACGAGCTGTGCAAAAAATCGCACGAATATGAACGTGGTTTTGCGCAGCTCGTCAGTGAACAACGGCTCTGTGTAGTTAATGCTGCTCAATGTGAAAGCACGCAGGTGATGGAGATTTACCGCTGATTACAGAACCGGCTTTACTGATAAGTTGCGCGTTAAATATCGCATGCGATTTATCGTGCAGCCCTACTTGAAATTAAAACAACAACAAAAAAAATACATTTTTGTTACTTGAAATAAATGTTAACTGAAATAAAACTAGATAATAAAACTAACTTTTTTTAATTAACTAGTTGCCAAAACAATATTTCTCACTTTAGCTTAGTTTAAATTGTACTATGCTAAACTAACATAAAAAAAAAAACTATATCGACATAAAAAAAATAATAATAAAAAATTAGTTAAGAAAAATGACAAGAAAATTACTTTTAATTAAAATGGAAATGGAAAAAATAATAATAAAATAAATGATAGCATCTCACTGGTACTAAAATAATACTGTTCAGTGTTTATTTTAAAGAATTGTTTTCATAAAACATTTAAAATGTAATTAATTTCCTCTGTTCTGGTCACATGTAGTGCTGGTCGGATTACGTTGTGCGGTATCTGTCGGCTGATTTCACATCTCCAGACCTGAGGGAGCATCTGTCTCAAAAACCTGTGTTTCTGCCAAGGTACCCTGTGTTTGTGACCCCTGACCCCTGAACCTCCCAACCACTGAATCTCAGCATTCAGACTGTTTACATGCAGCAGAGAAGCTCACAGCGGTAAATACTATTGGTTTGTCATCATCATCCTCCTCCATTTGTGTAGGAACCTGCGGCGGATCCGTAAGTGTCAGCATAGCCATGAGTCTCAGGAAAAGGAGGTGAAGGACAGCGGCAGAAAAGAGAACACAGACAGCATGAAGATGGAGTGCATGTTCAAACTCAACTCCTATAAGATGGTGTACGTCTTCAAATCCGAAGACTACATGTACAGACGCACCGCGCTGCTGAGAGCCCACCAGGTAAGATCACACGCACACCAAGATGACTGATTACAATCACAATCATGTTTTTGATACATGGTTTAGAACTGTCTCCAGTTTTTTGAGCAATTTTATTTTTGTTTTGTTCATTTGCGCACTTAAAAAACAGAAAAATCATATCAATATCATATCACAACTGTGCATATCAATATCTAGTTAACATTTATAAGATAAGCCTTCTCTTTTTTTATCACATGAACACATGAACTAGTACATCTATAACTTACCTTGTCCCCTCC
>NW_015555741.1:521457-522169 GCF_001515605.1 Sinocyclocheilus anshuiensis | reverse complement strand
TCCCCCCTCTTTTTTTTTTTTTTTTTTTTTGTAAATTTTTACCACATTTTATATTGGTTGCAGTTAGGTTACATCATGTTTTACAGGGTTTTAAAAACAACCAAAGTCTAACATCTCACTTATATATTTAAATATACAAAAATGATTAGTATGAACCTGCAAATACATATTATTTAATAATTGAACCTCTGATCTGTTTCCTCTTTGATTGTTTGTTGCCAAAATGGATTTTAATATTTATGTTTATTTATTATATTATATTTGTTATATTTATTATGGTATAAAAAGGATAGTATATTAATAATAGTTCATATTTATATTAATAATATTTTTTATTGGAACATAATAATATAATTATACACACTGTCAATTTGTGCAATATTTGCCCTGTGTTTGTCGCCAATAGTATTAATATTTACATTAGTAGTATTAAAAGAATGAGATATTGATAAGATTTAATATTTAAATTGATTGTTTTATATATTTAAATACATTCTCATTTTGCAATTATATTATATGTATTTAATATAACTAAATACATTCTCAGTTTATGTGCAATATAATTTTTCCTCTGATTGTTTGTTACTAATATGGATTTAAATATTAATATTAATATTATTAGTAATAAGATAGGATATTAGCAGGATTTCATATTTGTGTGTGTGTGTGTGTGTGTGTGTGTGTGTGTGTGTGTGTGTCTATTTTTGTAATA
>NW_015555741.1:518708-521215 GCF_001515605.1 Sinocyclocheilus anshuiensis | reverse complement strand
ATATTAGCAGGATTTCATTTTTGTGTGTGTGTGTGTGTGTGTGTGTGTGTGTGTGTGTGTGTGTGTCAATTTTTGCAATATTTTTTCGCCTTTGTCGCAAAGGAAAAAAAGGATAGAATATTGATAGGATTTAATATTTAAATTTATGGTATTATATAATTAAATTCTCATTTTGCAATTATTTTGTATGTATTTAATATAACTAAATACATTCTCAGTTTATGTGCATTATAATTATTGTTGCTAATATGGATATTAATAGTATTAATAGGATAATTTATTAGTAGGATTTAATATTTATATTGACAGTATTATATTTTATTATTATTATGTAATTACATATGGTCTCAATTTATGCGCAATATACATTTTTCTTCTTTTAGTTGCCGATGTGATTTTTTTTGTGATCTCAATCAACAAATAGACATCTATCTGAAACTTTAGAGTTTTTGCCAAGCTACTTCCAGAATTTAAAAAATAAATAAATAAATACAAAATGAAAGTTTCACCTTGTAGCAAATTTTTGCATTTTTAAAAATATTGTGGCTGCAAATTTGTACTTGATGTGAAAAGTCCTTACTCGTCCCTCAGCACAGCGACTCACAGCTCTGGCGCGCTTTCTCTTTCTCTCTCTCTCTCTCTCTCTCTCAGTCTCACGAGCGAGTGAGCACACGTCTGCACCAGCGCTTTCACGCCTGGACTCAGCGCTGGGTGAAGGAGCACGTGACCAGAGACATGGCTGCTCAAACCAGCAGGTGGCTCATGGGAGAAGGGCGGGAGGGACTGGTGCCCTGCTCCACCACATGTGACCCCCAGATCCTTCACTTCCAGCGCATTAATAAGTACAGGGTCCAGTACGGCAGCGCCCACAAGAGCCCGTGACATCAGCGGAAAGGGGCGGAGCTCAGCGACGACGTGAGATTTTTAACAGTGTTTTTGTTTTCCTTTTTTTATAAGCTGTTCCTGCAGAAACGCAGGTCGCCCAGTGCCAAAAAACACGGGGTTGAAGACCTGTCAGTCAAACCCAGCCCGGACCAATCAGCACAGCCCTTTCCGTAGACCAACCCACCGATCCGATACATATAACGGATTCCGCGCATCTCTTGAACGCCAGTCGAGTGTGTTCGCTGGTTTTTGATAGTTAAAACAGGCAGCAGATCCGAGAAAAAGTGGCAGAAAAGTCTGAATCAGACTTTTTACGAAAACAGAAAACAAAAACGTTTCGGGATAAGTGCACTTAGCTTTAACGTGACTTTGAGAGATTTATTCTGCCACATTTCAGAGAGCAAAAAATCTGAAGTGCGAATTTAACATTGTAATATTAGAATGAAAAAATTCCGTTTTTACTTAAAAATATAGGCAAAAAATATATAAATGCGACAGCAATAAAAGTCCAAGGCCTGTGTGAAGGCATGTTATGAATCAGAAAACACACTTATATCTGCTCCATACACCAGCTTACAGTGAACATGACCTGTGAATCACACACACACACACATAGTTCAACAGTTTTGTAAATACAGTGTAAATAATCACCAGACCTTTTTTATGCCAGATGTGTGTTGTGTTCAGTGCTTCAGTGTGGCGTTTAGGAAGAAAAAAGCGGGAACCACATGGAAAACGATGACAGGATGGTTTATTACAGTTTTTACCAAAGGGAGTCGATTATTAAGGTTGGGGTTTGTTTTCTTTCTCCTTTTGTGTGTTTCCTTTGCTCTTCTATTTTGTCTTCCTTTCTTTTTCTTTTTTATTAGTAAAAATGTTAATTTTGCAAAGTAGAAATGTATCCAGGTTCTTGTTTTTGCAATGGAAGTTTTTATAAGAAAAAAAAAAAGCATTTTAATTTTTGAAGTTTGAATACGGATCTTGTTTCTGTACACTTTTATCACTGACCATTTTGGATTGACCTATAGCCGTGTCCTCTGGCAAACACACGCAGACACAACTCTTATGAATGTAAAGGTCTTCTTTATCGTTGTCAGAGGTTTCAGTCTTCACTCTGGATAGATTTCTGCTGGACAAATCTAAATCTAAATATATATACACATTTTAAAAATGAGTCACAAAGCATGTCTTTTCTGTGGATCATTATAGACCCTTTATTTGCATATTATTTAAATTAATAAAAATTACATTTGTAGCATACACATTTGGCTTGTTTTTGAATTATTCATGTTATGCAAAAATGTGATATTTGCTGAAATGCACTGAGTGCAATATGTTTTGTTGGTGATCAGGGTGTAGTTGTCATCTGTGGCCACCAGGAGGCAATGCACCTCCTAGATTTGATGCTCTGCGGTTTCAGAGTTTCTCTATAGAGGAAGGTGGTTCTGTGTCCTTGTTTGTTTATATATATATATATATATATATATATATACATATATTAAATAGTATTAAATATTTTAGAATTTAACTAAAAGCTACATAAGTTAATATTTGTAATATTTATTATTATATTTTATATTTTACATCGCTATACATATTTAAATTTTTTAAATTTTAAATAT
>NW_015555741.1:517153-518511 GCF_001515605.1 Sinocyclocheilus anshuiensis | reverse complement strand
CTCTCTCTATATATATATATATATATATATATATATATATACACAACACATGTATGGAAACATGGCACGTACTTTAGTCCAATTATCTTGCATTACAACATTACAAATAAAATTATTTTGCAAAATGTCATGTAAAATGAGGTGTCATTATCCATGTGACTGATATTAGTTCAGATATGGAAATGTAAAATCAAGTTGTGGTATGCAGGTGTTGTATTCTGTAGATTTTGGTCATGTATGTATTCTAGGCATACATATTTGCACAGTGCGCACAGCATACATGCTACATACTGCAAAAATGAAGTAGGCTATTCCAAATACGTTCTTTCTCTTTCTTTTCAGTCAAGACTTTTACACTTTCTTTTAATCTATTACCATTTGTCTGCAATGCCTGAAGAAAGCTGTCTGTTAGCAATTCCATTCATCTAGCCTATATCAGCGTTCATATCAAGAAGAGAATGATTTTACATCGCAATTGGTATACGTGTTTACATAAAGACGTTTAGCGAGGTAAAATTAATAATCAGATAGGCAGACAGACAGCAAAACAGTCATCTTTGGAAGCGAAAGGTGCAAAATAATTAATGCAGTCGGAGTATGTTTTCTCGGCTGACTCCGCAGGACTGGAATGATCCGTGAGCGTATGTTAGTGACTAGACTGAATTGTTTTGGACAGGTGAAGGATGGTGCTTTTTCTTCAGCCCGGTCAGAGTGACCCAGATTGTTGTGTGTGTCTGTGACTTGACAGGTGCTGCGAGTCTCCTGCAGAGAGCTAACGAGAGAGAGAGAGACAGACTGCGCTGTCTTGAGGTGTGTGAGAGAGACAGACTGCGCTGTCTTGAGGTGTGTGTGTGAGAGAGACAGACTGCGCTGTCTTGAGGTGTGTGTGAGAGAGACAGACAGCGCTGTCTTGAGGTGTGTGTGAGAGAGACAGACTGCGCTGTCTTGAGGTGTGTGTGAGAGTGACAGACCGTGCTGTCTTGAGGTGTGTGTGAGAGAGACAGACCGTGCTGTCTTGAGGTGTGTGTGAGAGAGATAGACTGCTCTGTCTGAGGTGTGTGTGAGAGAGACAGACTGCGCTGTCTTGAGGTGTGTGTGTGTGTGTGAGAGAGAGACAGCGCACTGCGCTGTCTTGAGGTGTGTGTGTGTGAGAGAGACAGCGCACTGCGCTGTCTTGAGGTGTGTGTAAGAGAGACACTGCACTGTCTTGAGGTGTGTGTAAGAGAGACACTGCACTGTCTGAGGTGTGTGTGAGAGAGACAGACTGCGCTGTCTTGAGGTATGTGTGTGTGTGTGAGAGAGAGACAGCGCACTGCGCTGTCTTGAGGTGTGTGTGTGAGAGAGACAGCGCACTGCGC
>NW_015555741.1:515452-516662 GCF_001515605.1 Sinocyclocheilus anshuiensis | reverse complement strand
AGACTGGGCTGTCTTGAGGTGTGTGTGAGAGAGACGGACTGCGCTGTCTTGAGGTGTGTGTGAGAGACGGACTGCACTGTCTTGAGGTGTGTGTGAGAGAGACGGACTGCGCTGTCTTGAGGTGTGTGTGAGAGAGACGGACTGTGATGTCTTGAGGTGTGTGTGAGAGAGACAGACTGCGCTGTCTTGAGGTGTGTGTGAGAGAGACAGACTGCGCTGTCTGAGGTGTGTGTGACAGAGACAGACTGTGCTGTCTGAGGTGTGTGAGAGAGAGACAGACGGATACCGAGGGAACCTTCATTAGTCTGATCTGGCGTCTCTGTAAGCTGATTTAACTGTCAAATAAACTCTAGTCATGCAGAGCCCACTTATCGTCATAAAGTCTGGTCTGCTTTGCTGAATTTTCTGGCGGAACAGGAAGTCGTTCAAGTAATAGTTCACCCAAAAATGAAAATGATGATTTACTCCCCTTCATGCCGTTCCAAACCGATATGACTTTCAGTCTTACATGTAACATAAAATAAGATTAAGTACAGGTACATCTCAAAAAATTAGAATATCGTGAAAAAGTAAATTTTTTGTGTTACTTATTTCAAAAAGTAAAACTTTCATATATTCTAGATTCATTACATGTAAAGTAAAACATTTTAATCAAACGTTTTTTGGTTTTAATTTTGATGATTAGAGCTTACAGCTCACGAAAGTCAAAAATCCAGTATCTCAAAATATTAGAATATTTCCTAAGATCAATCAAAAAAAGGATTTGCAAAACAGAAAAGCTCAAGTTCTTTAAAGTGTGTTCATTTCTGCACCCACACTTGGTCGGGGCTCCTTTAGCACAAACTCCAGCATCAGTGAGGTGTGGCATGAAGCGATCAGCCTGTGGCACTGCTGAGCCTTCAGCTCGTCTGGATTGTTGGATCGACTGTTCTTCATCTTTCTTGAAAATATCCCATAGATTCCATATGGGGTTCAGGTCAGGCATGTTGGCTGGCCACTCAAGCACAGTCATATCATGGTCAGCAAAGCACTTGGAAGTGGTTTTGGCACTGTGGGCAGGTGCTAAGTCCTCCTGGAAAAGGAAATCAGCATCTCCATAAAGCTTGTCAGCAGCTGAAAGCATAAAGTGCTCCAAATTCTCCTGGTAGACGGCTGCATTGACTTTGGACTTGATCAGACACAATGGAGCAACACCAGCAGACGTCACGGC
>NW_015555741.1:500938-510604 GCF_001515605.1 Sinocyclocheilus anshuiensis | reverse complement strand
GAAAAACCCGAAGACTCGAGATGAACTAATCAATTCTCTTTCCGGCTCAGACTGCATAGGGTAAGCTTATGGGGCTGTCACGTGATGAACGAACGACTCGAAAAACCCGAAGACTCGAGATGAACTAATCAATTCTCTTTCCGGCTCAGACTGCATTGGTTAAAGCTTATGGGGCTGTCACGTGATGAACGAACGACTCGGAAAAACCCGAAGGCTCGAACCAGGTGAACTACTTGACTAATTCCAGTACAGAACCTATAGGATGTTGCGCATGCGCGACTGAACGAATCGCTCCCCGATACGACTCGTTCTTCCCGAGTCACATTAAAGATTCGTTCAAAACGAACGAATCGTTCAAGAACGACCCAACACTAATGCACCGCCTTCAGAACGCATGAACCAGGAAGCAGGATTTTTCATTCGTTTCAAAAGAATTCCTCTCCAAACTAACTTCAGCGGTAAGATCTTTTTTTTTTTTAACATGTTGTGACTGTACTTGATTATAGTTCATACAGTAAATGTTCTGTATAAATATCATGACAAAGGTTCGGCTTATACAATCTCAATGCTTTATATGAGGAAAATAAATTAAATAAATGAAAATGTAAGTACTCGTAATAGCCTAAGTAATACTAAATTGAGTACAACTTAAACAAAGTAGACTGATTATTTGGCTTGTTTCAAGTTAAGTCGTTCATTAGCCTATTTATAGCTATTTATTCATTATTACATAAAGTAAATGTATGGTTTTAAAATGTAAGTTGTCCTTATTGTATCAAGTGATATAGAGTAATTGTGATTAATTTATTTATTAACTTGTTATTTTTTACAGTTGTATCAAGCAATATTGACATGGTCTTAAAGTGTTCATCCTGTGTTTTCTATCGAAATGAAATAAGTTAATGGAGAACAATGGAGTTCTTGTTTCTTGGTATTGATCATGTGATTTCTCAGTAAATGAAACAAAGTACACTTGTGGCCTAACAATAACACACCTGAGAGTTAGGTGTTTCCCAGAGTGTTTATAGGTGAAAATGAAACCATTTTGCACCTTTATGTTTGTTTTCAAACATAACTTTCAAACGCATTGTCACGCTCATCCGTAACAACAACGTTTCAGTCAAATATTAATTATAAGTTTTAACTGTGTTCATTACCTGTCTAGCAATGTGTTTATGCTGATGAAAAAATTATTTGTCTTTTCACATCTTTTATCACGTGTCATTATATTTATTGAGTTTGTTCATGCCTTTTATGCCATTTTATGTTTCATGCTTCAGAACTGTGACGTAATTTACAGTAAGGGAGCATAGTGAGCATCGATGCTCCCTGGTTTTTGTGGTGGAATTTTTCAGGGAGCAAACACTACAGTACACTGGAAGGATTTTGCGTTTGAGACAGCCCTTAAAATGGCTGAAACCCTGATCAGTGCATTGAACTATGGGGCTCATTGAGACACCCATTATATCAGCTCCTAAATCAACTGCCTGTTCAACTGTTTCAAGTGGAGACATGCAGTGTGTGAACTGATACTGAAAGAAATCTAATCTTGTTGTCTAGGATCTGAATGATTTATACCAGTGAACCTAAAGACTCCACAGATGATGAGGAAACCAAAAGGGCTTCATATTAATTACCTCAACCATCCTTCATATGTTGATGAACTGAACCTCAGCATACACAGATTTTACTGTGGATTGCTTTTCTTCTTTCTGCACTCGCTGCTCTCAAGTTTGAACCTACAGAGCCTGATGGCATCACAAGGTGGAGAGAAACCAATGTATCTATGACCAACAATCCACTACTTCATCTAACGTGTTGTTGAAACCATAACGGAGCTTATGAAGTCTGGCGAAGAAACGTTTGACTCTGCTTTAAAAAAAAACCTTTCTTGCACTTTATGTGAACATGATCAGTTTAGGGATCATGTTATTCATTGCTGCTACTTTGAACTTCAAACAGTGTTTCAGTGCGTGTGCTCGTGCTGAATATGAGATACATGGAGAATGCTGCCCCATGTGTGCACCAGGTACAGTATACATTGTTTAGCAGCAGTGTAGTGTGACCCAAAGAAACATTTTTTTTTTTTATTGTAATATTTAATTCTTCCATGAAGTGTCCCTTCAATGAGATTTTTAAAAACATTTTTAGGAAACCATGTTTATTGGCATTGTACTGTAGACACAAGCACAACTTGTATTCCATGCCCTGCATCAACTTACATTGATGAACCCAATGGGTTGGATAAATGCTTTCCCTGCTCTGTGTGTGATGCAGGTATGTATTTCAAAATGAAGATTTAAAATACAGAAATTACTTCTAGTACATTTGTTTATATAAGAAAGCATTTTTTTTCACAGGACTAGGTCTAAGAATAAAGAAAACTTGCACACGCTCTGCAGATACTATTTGTGAGCCATTGGAGGGATTCTACTGCACTGAGCGAAAGAAATACAGCTGTAGATTTGCTGTGAAGCACTCTGAATGTTACCCTGGACAATATGTCAAACAAACAGGTGAATATTTTAGGACACAGAGAAACAATGGCCATAGAGTCAACTAGCTTTACTAAAAATATTGACTCAGAAACAAGAACAATACCAGTAATACTTGTAATGATAAACTCCCATTAATACAGTCATTATCTTAATATCCTTACAGGAACAGCATTTACTGATACTGTATGTGGTAACTGCATGGAAGGAACTTACTCTAATGGCTCTTTCACTGCCTGTCGACCACATTCAAAGTGAGTGATTAACATAGATTCACAAGTCTTAAAAGATATTCTAATATGACCAGATATGCTAACAATGTATACATTTATAGTTGTGAGATTAAAGGCCTTAAAGAAATAAAACCAGGAACAATATCGTCTGATGTGGAATGTGGGAAGTCAGTTCCAATTGCTATCATTGTTGGAGTCGTTGTTGGAGTCATTGTTGGTGTTTTGGTGACAGCTGTTGGGATAAAAATCTATTGCAAAGTTAAACAGAAGAGACAGGCGTTTGACAGAAGTAAGACTGTAATTATTACAAAAATATATGTATAAAAATAAAACGTTAAGGTGTTGTGCAAGTGATAATATACTTGTTTTGTGTTTTAGGTATACTTTTTTGCTCAGTACCAATACCAGAGAGTGATGGTCAGTGTGAACCAGTAAGTGAAAAATTAAACTGTGTGCATGATAATATTATATTTGTTTGTATTTTAATTATTATTAGTAGTATTACTATTATTAAACATTTAAGAAAACAAATTAAGATTTTGTGCATTAAAGGGGTCATATCACAAGGATCAAACTTTACATGTTATTATGGGATAAAAGAGTTCAGTTTATCTTGATTTTTGCTGTATGCTTTGCAAACAGACTGTCAACCCACAGATACCATCACAGCCGGCAAAGCATCCTTTATAACATGAGTGCACAAAGCAAAGTAGAGTAATTTGGGAAAATCATGCAAAAATTGTATATAGATATTAGTGATATCATAATACTCTGGTATTGTGCTATGTGTCAAATGTGGATATTGAGTTATTTTTAATGAAATTAACTTTTCACAGACATCACCAGACTCAGTGACCCCTCTTATATTCAACACTATTAGGTAAGAGCGTTCTACTTCTAAAACCTTGCTCTATAGAATAGAACAGTCTCCAAATTTCAGAACAGACTTCTTAGCAGGTATCAAATATGTTTATTTGCTAAGTAAAAGGAAATGAATAAATTCAGTAGTCAATAAAAGAACTTGATTTTGCCTTCTTGCATGCTACCACTATGCTTTGCTGGATTATTTCAGTAAAGGCTTGATACTAATATAATAGGTGCAGATGAGTAATATATATTTTACTGGTTATGCAAGTTGCTTACAAGTTAGAGCACGTTCATTTTTGTTCATCTTGCCCTGGTTGTTATTCCCACTTGGAATGAAGAGCTTTGAACTTTATATGAATGTTTTAACATCTGCCAAATACATAAAAGTAAAATAATTATTCTGGGCTTAAGTCGTCATATCAGTTGTTTGGGTAAATATAAGCCAGCAAAATGTAAACATGCAAATTTGGTGCACCTTTAAAGCAGCACATTAAACAAAATTGTGATTTTATCATTTCAGCCCTTTACATCAATCAGCTGCCTGTTCTGTTTCAAGAGGAGACATGCAATGTGTGACCTGATATCGAAAGAAATTTAATCTTGGTCTTAAGGAATCCAAAAGCTCTACCAAAGAACCTGAAGACTCCATAAACAGCTGATGAGCGAATCTAAAGGGCTTCTTGTTAATTACCGCTTCTATTCTGTGGTGAATGGTAATTGGAAGAGCTGTCAGTCTGAGCGATCAATACAGCACGCTCTCACTGTAAAGCAGGTCTTTATCGTCCTACCCACTATACCCACCCATCATACCTGAGATCCACTTTCCATTGGTTGAACTTAAAAGACGTTGGAACTCAAAGAAAGTTGGAAAACACTGCATCATCATTATAGTGAAGCGATCGGATCCCGTTTGTCTTGCAGCTCTTGCAAAGCAGCATGGAATGCCATGAGGATCACCGCAAGATCTACACATTGTGTTATGTTGTGTTTATTTGAATCGAGAACACCTGCTCTACTTAAATATATGTGATTTGGTTTAGTAATGTTTGTTGAAGTTACAAACCAAAATGCAGCCCAAAAGCAGCATGTGTACTGTTTACATGTACTTGGTATTGTCTACCTGAGACAATGATTCTTGTTGAGACCTTTTTCCTCTTTCAACCAAAACCAATAATGGTGGTTTTAGGTCTAAATTTGCATCCTTATTTTTATCTCATGTATTGGATAATTATGCACTTTAGTTTGAAAGTGGGCACTGATGTCCACCCTATATCACCAAGGTCCACTCACTTTTCAACTTCTGGCATTGCCACTGCTGTGGACTGCTTTTGTAACTTCTTTTTGGACTCCTCGCTCTCAAGTTTGAACATGCAGAGCTTGACAACATCACTAGCTGGGTACTAACAATCCAGGACTAAATGTGTTGAAGAAACCAGAACAGAGTTTATGCACTTCATATGAACATGATCAATTTAGGGATTGCATTATTCATTGCTGCTACTTTGAACTTTAAACTGTTTCAGACTTGTGCTGAATATGAGATAAATGGAGAATGCTGTTCCATATTTCAGGTACAATATACATTGTGTAATATTTGCTTTTGCCTGACAGCTGTATTAGTGACAGCTCAAAGACTTTTTCAACAGTTATTAAGCAAACAAAATGAAGTTTTTCAAATCACAGTTCCAATTTTCAGTGTAGCTTACAGACCAAACATTCTTAACAATACAATTATTATATTTTTATTTTCTTTCCTAAGAAATAAATGTTAAGAATATTTTGTATTCTTAAATCCAAAATAGGCTATTCCTTTCTTTACTCTTGATATTGTTCTTAAAATAAAATCTAATAATTTAAATTCTTCAAAAGAATTTTGAAACTTGTCTTAATTAAGGTAAGATGATATACATTTATTGGGTTATTTCAAATTAATTGTTGTTATTAAGGACTGAAGAAGTCTGGAGACTAAACGTTTGCCTCAGCTTTCAAATAAACCCCCTATTGCATGTTCACTTTAGGGTTATTTATTGCTGCTACTCTGAACTTTAAACTTTGAACAGTGTTTCAGCACTTGTGCTCATGCTCAATATGAGATAGGCCTAAACTTGTGCTCATGCTCAATATGAAATAACAGATAAACTACAGGTGCATCTCAAAAAAAGAATATCATGAAAAAGTAAAACATTTTTGTAACTTATTTCAAAAAGTGAAACTTTCATATATTCTAGATTCATTACATGTACAGTAAAACATTTCAAAAGATTGTATGTTTCAGTTTTGATGATTAGAGCTTACAGCTAATGAAAGTCGAAAATCCAGCATCTCAAAATATTAGAATATTTCCTAAGATCAATCAAAAAAAGGATTTGCAAAACAGAAAAGCTCAAGTTCTTTAAAGTATGTTGATTTCTGCACTCAGTACTTGGTCGGGGCTCCTTTAGCACAAACTCCAGCATCAGTGAGGTGTGGCATGAAGCGATCAGCCTGTGGCACTGCTGAGCCTTCAGCTCGTCTGGATTGTTGGATCGACTGTTCTTCATCTTTCTTGAAAATATCCCATAGATTCCATATGGGGTTCAGGTCAGGCATGTTGGCTGGCCACTCAAGCACAGTCATATCATGGTCAGCAAAGCACTTGGAAGTGGTTTTGGCACTGTGGGCAGGTGCTAAGTCCTCCTGGAAAAGGAAATCAGCATCTCCATAAAGCTTGTCAGCAGCTGAAAGCATAAAGTGCTCCAAATTCTCCTGGTAGACGGCTGCATTGACTTTGGACTTGATCAGACACAATGGAGCAACACCAGCAGACGTCACGGCAGCCCAAATCATCTCTGACTTCAGAAACTTCACACTGGACTTCAAGCAGATTCTGTGCCTCTCCAGTCTTCCTCCAGACTCCAGACCTTTTCCAAATGAAATGCAAAATTTACTTTTATCTGAATAGAGGACTTTGGAGCACTGAGCAACAGTCCAGTTCTTTTTCTCCACAGCCCAGGTAAGATGCTTCTGACGTTGTCTCTGTTTCAGGAGTGGCTTAACAAGAGGAATACGACATTTGTAGCCCATGTCTAGGATTCGTCTGTGCGTAGTGGCTCTTCAGTCCACTCCTTGTGAAGCTCCCCCAAATTCTTGAATGGATTTTGCCTGACAATCCTCTCAAGGCGTGACTATTTGTTAATCTAATGAATAACTGATTTGTTAAATCTAATGAAAAATGGTGTGTCTGATTGGTCCAGACGCAACACCAGCTTCAGTCCACTCCTTGTGAAGCTCTCCCAAGTGTTTGAATCAGTTTCGCTTGACAATATTCTCAAGCTTGCGGCCATCCCTGTTAATTTTTTGAGATGCACCTGTATATTTTACCTGTATAAATGTTTTTGTCCATTTAATAAAGTCAGTGGGGTCCTACTGAACACCGCTGCTTTTGTAGAAAAAATTCTGCTTTTGTGTTTTGATGCCACAGACTCCTTCGTGTTGTTTGTATTTGGATGCATCCAGGGTGATTATTATCGTAAACTACACTTTTTTTTTTTTTTAGGGTGTTTTAGCTGTATTTTGCTAAGACCTGCCCCGCCCAAAATGGCAGATTCAAAATATTTAGGAGGAGGGGGGGAATAAATAACAAAAGCACATAGCAACATTACTAAACATTAAATAAAAATAAAAGCTAATTTTAAAAAACTATAATAGCATATAAATAATGCCAAAATAAAACTGAATGTTTTAAAATTAAGTACCTTAAAATTAATTTAACGTTTACTTTAATACATTTATAAACACTCTATTGCAACTTTGGTATTGCACGATTTGCATCTTTTTATATTAATATTATTATTATTTTTATTTTTTTTAAAGGATTCATAAGGAATTGTGGGTAATGTAGGTAAAAAAAAAATGCTACAGGAAAAATTTTGGGATTTGGGATGCATCAAGGGTGTTCATTAACACCAATTTTTTGTTAATATGTTTCTTCCATGTGGTGTAGTTACAATCTCTATCAGCAGGGGCAACTACTAACCAGTCGAACCGTGAGCCCGATGCGCTAATCCTGATCTTGCAGGCTATTTAGGATGCATGATATGCAAATCTGGATGCGGAGAAATCCATTCTGCATAGCTGGAGCATCAAACGCTAAATGAACGCGTAAAATCTTCTCATTATCTCCCTTAGATTCACTTCAAACAACAGATGAGCTCTAATTGTTTCAGTTCACAGCGGCTCTGGCCTCGTTTTGGCCCCTGCGGGCCCCTCGGAAGATCTGGCGGGCTGCAGGGAACCCCTATCCGAGCTAATAGAGCGCGCAGTGTTTCTCAAAGCCCCCTTCTGCTGACCGTTCCCAACAATGAGCTCTTTCAGCGCGGAGAGGAGCGTCGGAACCAAAGCCCTCATCAAATTAACATAACGGCGCACACTTGCGCGGTGGCCCGGGCTTTCTGAGTGGGTTTATTGTGGACAAACGCATTCTTCTGCGGTGTAGTGGGTCAGAAATCAGGGCGCTGTGAGGAAGACCTGGCAACCGCCGGTTTGGGAGGTTGTGTTGTTCGGTTTTGTGAAAAGGCGCAGCTTTTAGCTCCTGGCAGCCCGGTGGCAGGAAGACTAATCGTTCCGCGGCGTTTGATGTCTTGTGGTTCGTGTCTTGGGGTTTGTTTGTTGGTGACAGTGATTCAGAACTTCGAGCTGAGCCAAAGCAAAGGCAAAGCCGCGCAGAAAGGCTGCAACAATAGAGTCACGACTTCCTGAGACGTTTATATTAAAAGCGGGAATTGAGCTGAACGCTCACGGTTTTTTTATTGGCTGAGCAGGTGTGTTGCCAGAACAAACGTCTCAGGAAAGGTTTTTCGTAGCTGTTAATGTTTCAACAGATGGATACAAAAAATTGTAAATGAAATGCGTTCGGGATCGTTTAGGCAAAAATTAAAATTCTGTCATATACTCACCCTCATGTTGGTCCAAACCTGTATGAATTTATTTGTTCTGCAAACAACTTTTTTTAATTTTTTTTTATTTTTTATTACTATTTCAATAATTTTTTTCTTACATTTGGTTATTGTTGCATAAATTATTGCAGATAACTCCACCCCTGAACAACATGTAAAAAAGAAAGTTCAAATGCGGTTCGTTGTCTATATATCAGTCAGGTGCACTGGACAGTTCTTAGCCAGAATAAGCAGCAGTGAAGGCCAGGCTTTTTGGCAAAATCTGACCACATGAAATTACACACTCTATAAACTGTCTGTGGTAGTTTAGTCTGAGGGTTTCTCTTCATGTGAGGGCCACACACACACACACACACACACACACAACCACTCTGTCTGAAACTCAGAGCACGCTCTTTGACTCTGGTTTGTATTGTCGTCCCAGTTTGTGAAGAGTGAGACGAGAGAGGAGGACGAGGAGAGTCCTATCCTGTGTTTCTCAGCTATTGAAGCATATAGGTAGCCAAATTCAATTTAAAATGCAATATGCAAAATGGCAATGCAATATTCAAAATGGCATTGTATTTCTGTTTTTAAATTTACATTTTCCATTACCCATACGTGCAAAGTTTGGTGCAAAAGTAAAATGAAAATTAAATTATATAATTTATAATTATGTTTTAACACTTTTCAGTAACAATATTTCATATTACAGTAAAGTGTAGTAGCTTTTTTAAGTTTCTGAAATATCCTATAATTGTAACACTCAGAGGTAACTTGAACTCTATACTTTATGAAAGGAAAGGAAAACAAATTTGGCGGAGTTAAAAACAAACATTGGCCCTCCAGGAGCGAGACTGAGAACCCTGACTAGATCGTCACATTAATTGAATGTGATTTATCAACACCATCTTTAAAGTTGCAACATCTGTTGTAAATATATGTATAGGCCTATGTTTAAATATATACATTTACTGTAATATGAAATATTGTTACTGAAAAGTGTTATAACATAAGCAAACATAATTCAAATAATTTATTTACTTTTCCAACAAAGGCAGGGTTTCTGCGGGGCATTGAAAATCATTAAAATTCATTAAATGACCTTTAATAACAGTCATTCAGGACTTCCGTTCAAAAACTCGGGAAGTCTTAATT
>NW_015555741.1:500763-500928 GCF_001515605.1 Sinocyclocheilus anshuiensis | reverse complement strand
ACCTCAAGTAAACTACATGTTATTTTGTTTAGTCATATACAGGTGGGAGCTTTTTCAATTTATTACTCAGACAGACTTATTAGCCTACAGCACCTTTCAAGACTTATTCAGGGAAGTACAGCAGGATGCAGGAAATGATTGAGTATTATTTTAGGTATAAAATAT
>NW_015555741.1:500122-500597 GCF_001515605.1 Sinocyclocheilus anshuiensis | reverse complement strand
TTTTTACTGTATGTGTATGTTAAAAGTACCATTCCGACAGCAAGAATGATCCTGAGCTAAATGAAGATTAATGTCTTGGCGTATTATGTGTTTATTGGACCAATCAGATAAGAGTAAATGGAGAGTCAGCGAGAGGCTCATTTGATTGGCTACAAGAAGAATGTGTCCCCGCCCTCCCCCTCACGCTTGCAAAACTCAGTTAGTGAGAGAATCCTGCCAAAATTGTAAGCGCAGAGAAAAGAAAGGCGGAGCTGTAAATATCGGTTTATTTCGGGAACTTTTTGCCCCACATGCACAACGTCTGTCTATCCGTCTATTTATCTGTCTATCTATCGTTCTATCTTCCGTTCTATCTATCGCTGTCTGTCTGTCTATATATATATTTATCTCTGTCTATGTATCTATCGTTCTATCTTCCATTCTGTCTGTCTGTCGTTATATCTATCTCTCTCTGTCCGCCCGCCCGTCCGTACGT
>NW_015555741.1:489185-498452 GCF_001515605.1 Sinocyclocheilus anshuiensis | reverse complement strand
TCTATCTTTCTATCTATCGTTCTATCGTTTTATCGATCGTTCTATCTATCGTACTATCTATCGTTCTATCGTTCTATCTATCGTTCTATCTTTCTATCTATCGTTCTATCGATCGTTCTATCTATCGTACTATCGTTCTATCATTCTATCTATCGTTCTATCGTTCTATCTATCGTTCTATCTTTCTATCTATCGTTCTATCGATCGTTCTATCTATCGTTCTATCTATCGTACTATCGTTCTATCATTCTATCTATCGTTCTATCGTTCTATCTATCGTTCTATCATTCTGTCTATCATTCTATCTTGTCACATTTCCTGTTCGAAGTGTAGATAATCACACGTCCTCTAGTTTATTGTGCAAGTGCACAAGTTAAAAACTTTAACTATAACGGAAGTCTTTTCATTGTGTTGTATCGCCTGTTAGCGCTGATCATAGTTGATCATAAGGTGAAGTGTTGTAGTTTTGTTGTGCTGCATCGCCCGCTCTCAGTGTAGACGGGTTTGGCATCCCTTTGTCTGGATTTAAGGTTTAAAACTGCCTCTTTGTCTGTGCAGGTTTCCCGGTCTGTTTAGGGAAATTCGCATATTAGCTCCCCCTGAGCATGACACCCGCTAAATCTGAACACTCATTTCAGCATCACGTCCCTTAAAGGGTGGAACCGTCTGCTGCTTATCTGCGTCTGCCACCCGCCCGAGTCTGGCTACGGGCCAGAGTCTGTGTCTAATGACAGAACAACTGTCTCTCTACAGAAGCCTCATTAGTTCAGCAATGAACCATCTTCTGTTTTTACCACATTAGATTCTTGAGTTGATCTTAACATTCTTTGGAGGTTCTTGATAGGCTCTTCAGATCAGTGTTTTGGTTTCTAGCTGCTTTAAAGCACCAGTATATGATGGTTTTCTAAAGAATCAAAGGTTCTTAGTCAAACTTAAAAAAATTCTTCTGTGACATCAGACCTTTTTAATTCTGAATCCTTTAAAATATGACAGAGAGAGAAGCACTGATGTTCGTTTCCATTTTTATTACTGTTTTTTGTTTGTGATCAGAAACGGACAAAGAGAGCAAAACAAACAGAATGACAAGAAATGAAATCCCACAATGCACTACACGGATGCATGTTCACTGCCTGACATGCAATGAAAGGGTTCTGGTTTTTCTAGACAGAAGGTTTCTCGGGATGCAGGGCTGTTTGGTTGTGTTTTTCATGACCGCTGTCTCCACTTCACCTCATTCTCGCATGTAAATCCTCGTGCAAACCACACCGTCGGCCCCAAAGATCTGAGAATGAGAACAAAGACATTTTCTTGAAGCTTTTGCAGAGATGATCAGCCCAGCATCCTGCAGTTAACCCCTATCATGTCGTGCTTATGAAATAAAGACAATCGGAGCCGTCCGTAATCCCTTTTGTGCTTTATTTTGGACTAAACTAAACAAAGCACATTTATCTTATGGAAATGTGTCCTAGATTTGCAGGGAAACGCCAAAGACGATCAGTGCTGCATTCTGGGATTGTTGAGCTCTGAATTCACTTAGCAAACCGTGAGAAATGTCAAGCGGCCTGACTGTCCGATTTAAAGTGAGCGGTTCTGATTTGGGTCAGACCTGCATTTGTTTTGGACAGTCCTTCAAATTCCTGTGTTCAGCCTGAATAAGCGCCTGACATTGGCTCTCAGGGGTCGGAGCCGATTCATGACGCTCTTATTTTATTGTTGAGTTTGGATCAAGGCCCACATATGGGTGTTTCTTCAACTATTCGCACTTTCAGCCCTGTGGACCTTTAGATAATAAACTCTTCTCACACTTCCGATAATGTGCAACAGTGAACATCCATCACAGGGGAGTCATGAACATTTCATTATGTATTGCGTTTGAAAGCATTATGTGGTGGAATGACATTTTAAACATTTTTGGAATAAAATGTCTGACTCTTTGTTTTTCTAGCAAGCATTTCATGTATCCTAAATAGAAACAATTTTCTTAATTATAATTGCACAAAAAGATGATTTCACTCTTTGTTCTAAACATGCGCTACCAGTCAAAAGTTTGTGTTCGGTAAGATTTTTAAATGTTTTTAAAAGAGGTCTCTTTTGCTCACCAGGGCTGTATTTATTTGATTAAAATACAGGGGGAAAAAACAGTAATATTGCTAAATTTTATTACTATTTAAAATTTGTTTTCTATTTTAATGCATTTTAAATTTGAATTTATTCTTCTGATTGGAAAGCTGAATTTTCAGTGTCACGTGATCCTTCAGAAATCATTCAATATGCTGATGTCAAAAACACTTGTGCTGCTTCATTCTTTTGTAGAAACCACGATACATTCTTTTCAGAATTCTTTGATGAGCAGAAAGTTCAAAAGAACAAACTAAGTATTTTTGTAACATTATAAATATCTATACTGTCACTTTTGATCAATTTAATGCATCCTTTAATCCATCCATTATTCATTTCTTGATTTTTTTTTTTTTACAGTGGTGTATGTTAATCGGTATTATACATGTAAAATCATTTTTAATAGTATAATATAATAATTTTAGGATGGGTTGTTCATATTATTGAAAGTGCAAAACAAATAAATACTTTTATCAATTTTTACACTAATTTTAGTGTAGAATACATTTGTCAAGCTCAACCATTCAACCCTGTTAGCAAAGAAAGAAGAAAATAGGTGCATAAGTTTAATCCACCTTTTAAATAAATCTTCTGTTTAAATTTTTATAAACAACAAAATCATACAATTTAGGGTTTTGGAGTGGCATTTCCCAAATATTTGATATCAGGGTTAAAACTCCACAGAAAAAGACTAGAAAGTAAATTTTGTAAACTTTTGTTTGACCTCCTAAGCATGACAATCCACATTTGAAAAATAGAAGTTAATTTCCTATTTCATACTCTTTTTGTGGCCAAAACTTTAGGCGAAGGCTACGCAGATTCCTCTCAGATCGATTTGCTCCATTAAACATCTCACACCCACCTTCTGTCTTAATGTAAAGCTAAATGGAAATAAATCCATAGGCTGTGTTTCCTGCACTGTAAAATAAAATCTGTGACATTTACGGTAAAATAAAATTACGTTAAATGTAATTACATTTATTCACCGAATATATTATGGAAACTTACTGTTAACCAATTAACAGGTTTTTACTGTAGCATTTTTACAGTCTTTTACTGTTAAAATCACAATCATTTTTTACAGTGTGTCTGAAGTCATAAAATATGATCACAGTGATCTCTCATATGAACACTGTTCAGCCATAGAGGCTGTAAATTCATCCAGTGAACACCAGAACCTTTTCCTTTACAATCTCCAAATAGCAGACAAAGCTGTGTGTGTGTTAACAAAGTGGTTCAGTAAGGATTTAGTTTGTTTTCTTTACAACCAAGTTGATGTTTAAATGAAGAAGTCTTGTAAGAAGTTTTGGCGATGATATGGTGTGCTTGTGTCTCTCACCAGGATCAGTTCGTCTCCACGCAGCTCTCTACTCCAGTATGTAACGGGTCCGTCTTGAGCCACCAGCGTCTGTTTGCAGTAGATTTTATTCTCTGTCTCCCACGTGGCCAAACTCTGCAGACCGAAATGTATTTGTTAGTATATGTAAATATGATAATTAACTTCTAATATATGCAAAAACGGAATGATTCGTTCGGAAATCAATTAGTGATGGGTCAGTTCATGGATGATTTACTATTGCTCCTGGGTCGTGACAAATGTACAAAAGAACTAATCGTTTGTGTTTCTCATCATTTATATTTTGCTGCATTAAAATTATTTTCTACTTTGGAATATGATCAAAGATTGCGCATATGAATGTGTACGGGAAATTGGGGTATTGAAAATATAACATTTTAACTCCGTAATGTCTGTAAAATGATCTGACGTTCTCATCATTAGATTCAGTTCATAAATTCAACTCATCGACTCAGTGATTTGGATTTGAAAACTTTTAGACACCAGAACTAATCATTCAGACTGAGTTTGTGAATCAGATGAACCAATTTATTGATTTGACTCAAAAGAACGATTCATTCATGAATTGGGGACACTTTTTGTCACTTTGAAGTAATGTATATACTTTATATACTTATTATATACAAGTATATAAAGTTAATTGGGATAGGTTTTACAAGGAAATACTATTTTAGTATTTATAATAGAAATTATTTCAAAGTAAATCCTAAACCATTTTTTCAATTTAGTATATTGTATATAATGTATCGTTTTATTAAATATATAATATAATTATATTATAGGCTATATAACGGTGTTGTCTCTTTTTATTAATGAATATAGAAATATATATTCAATTTATAAATATAAAATCTAAAACAGCAGAAGTCAACGGTGTGTCCTCATTGGGATAGCTCAGCAAATTTGCTCATTTGTGTGGAGGGCCCAGATAAATGAACAGTGTCGGAGAACTGCAGCAAAACAGCACCAGCAATCAGACTCTGTTCATATCCCTCTCTGTGCCAGTCTTTCTCTCTCTCTCTCTGGCCTCAGGCACTGTCTTTAAACTAATTTATGCAGCTTGATCTAAAATCCCTTTAGAATGAGACAGTGTACAGCGTCCTGACACACTCATTCGTCTCGCTCAGACTAACAAAAACTCTGACACAGACACACACATCTTAGTTTACAATCTAAGCTCTGTGCATTAACCGGGACACAGAGTAAAACACAATGAAAAAAACCCATATTGATGGAGCATTAATCTGAATAGCATTGTTTACAAGTATATAAAGTTAATTGGGATAGGTTTTACAAGGAAATACTATTTTAGTATTTATAATAGAAATTATTTCAAAGTAAATCCTAAACCATTTTTTCAATTTAGTATATTGTATATAATGTATCGTTTTATTAAATATATAATATAATTATATTATAGGCTATATAACGGTGTTGTCTCTTTTTATTAATGAATATAGAAATATATATTCAATTTATAAATATAAAATCTAAAACAGCAGAAGTCAACGGTGTGTCCTCATTGGGATAGCTCAGCAAATTTGCTCATTTGTGTGGAGGGCCCAGATAAATGAACAGTGTCGGAGAACTGCAGCAAAACAGCACCAGCAATCAGACTCTGTTCATATCCCTCTCTGTGCCAGTCTTTCTCTCTCTCTCTCTGGCCTCAGGCACTGTCTTTAAACTAATTTATGCAGCTTGATCTAAAATCCCTTTAGAATGAGACAGTGTACAGCGTCCTGACACACTCATTCGTCTCGCTCAGACTAACAAAAACTCTGACACAGACACACACATCTTAGTTTACAATCTAAGCTCTGTGCATTAACCGGGACACAGAGTAAAACAATGAAAAAACCCATATTGATGGAGCATTAATCTGAATAGCATTGTTTATGGTGGTTTGACATAACTTTGGGATGCAGTGAGGATGATATTAATGTATCTGAAACTGGAAAAGGGACATATTTTTCACCCTCTTGCAATTTAATGTGTATT
Organism: Sinocyclocheilus anshuiensis; assembly: GCF_001515605.1. Classification (NCBI taxonomy): domain Eukaryota; kingdom Metazoa; phylum Chordata; class Actinopteri; order Cypriniformes; family Cyprinidae; genus Sinocyclocheilus; species Sinocyclocheilus anshuiensis. Next base: position 492,979 of record NW_015555741.1, on the reverse strand, counting down.
TAGCTCAACTGGAACAGCATGGTGCTTGCAACACCATGGGTTTGATTGAAATGCACATGATGATCAAATGTACTTTGAATGCACTGTAAGTGGCTTTGGATACAAGCATCTGCCAAATGCATAATGTAAATGTATGTGCAGGCAACTAAATCATAAAACCCTTCCAATAAAGAGTACAATATAAAGCAAACATCCCATCATCCCTCTCTCTGTCTCAGTTTAATGTGCTTTATTGGCATGACAAATACCAAGACTGTACATTTGCATTGTCAAAGCATCTGCAGCTAATGAGAGTTTGAACAATAAAGTAACAAAGTAAAAATGAAGAACAACAAACTAATAATAAAAACATAGAAGTTGAAATGAAAGAAAATAACAATAGTAAAGTCTCTATTCTCCCAAAAACCATGGCCACCCATCTTTTCTCGCGGTCTCATGTTCCCTCCGTCTCTCTCACTGATGGTCGTTTAGTCTCAGTCTTCTGCCCTGTGGCAGGTGAGCGGTCTGTCTCTATAGCAACCGGCCCTAAGAACGGCTGGATTACTTCCAGTCCCCTGCCTGCTAACGTCTCTGTCCCCCAACGACAACAGGACAACTGAGGTAAATAAAGGGCTTAAATGTCTTGTTTTACACAATAATGCCAACAGCAAAACAAATATTGGAACATTATTTATTCATTATTACGTTTAGTGTGCGTAACTCTCAGAGCAAGTGCAGCGAGGTTTTCGAAAAGCTAAGTGCGCAAGCAAAAATAAATTCGCCTACTGATACACTCTTCTCTGTCATTTTATAGAGTGTAAGTAGTGTCTTCACAATGACAATTCCAAGAAGATATTGAGCTGTGTCAGAAATTGCATGTCTGGAGGTATTCTTTTGAATAAGTAATTACTTTGCCACCGTTAAAAAGTATGTTCTATCCACCTTATTTTTCCGTAAGAGTGGGCGCGGCCATTTGTAAATTTTATGGGTCTGGCTTCCGGTGTCATCTGCTTCCAGCTATTTTTAGCAGTACAAAACAGCTGGTTTTGCTGCTTGATATTGTAAATTGGTGTGTCTATATTATTTTAATAGTTTTACCATTTACTGCACATTGTTATTCTTCTCATTATTTCCCTACAGCAGCGAACTTTTAGAAATACCAGTTAATTCAAAACGCATAAAAAGCAGTATTTTGCACTGATAATGCCATAGTATCATGTCCACAAATAGCTGAAGGTTGGATATTAGGTGTGCACCACTGAATTTATTGAGACACAGACAAGTGCTAATAAACAGTATATTGCTACTGTTTCTCTTCTGAAGATGCACTGAGCAGCCATATTGGATTCTGAAGTTGTTGCGATTCCTCCGAGATTCAGAGTCGGAACTCTAACTTGAGAGGGCATTCCATTCCACTTCTGAGTGCAAATTACTGCCTCATTTAAGACATGTTTTTTTGTGCGTTAAATAATGCCACAAATACCAGTGAATTGACAAGTGCAAATCTTAGTAAATCAGGTCACGTGATTCATTTAAATACTCTCCTCCCATTCATTTACTGATCGAAAGGGAAACTCCTACAAATGCATATTCAATAAGGTGAGTCATAAAAATAACTGTCCATGCCTTTTTTAGTGCTTATTTCCCATGAAAATGAGCACTAGTTATCACTAGTACTAGTGTATTATCTTTATTTAGCACTAGTAATTATCTTTAGTAAATCCTGGCGCAAACTGATAGTAAATATGGCCCTTGAGGTTTTATTTAGTTTTTAATTGCATTCATTTGGTTCTTAATACATTTTGAATACATTTTAATGTGAGCTTATCGATGCTCATTGCTGAAAAAACTTTTTACAGAAAAATGTGCATGTGAACGGCTGTAGGGTATGAGACCCATTTTCCAACTCTTGTAACTGGGGCCATTAATATAGAATTCAATCAAAAAGCTTGTTGCTTCACTTGTTGCCAACTCTCACTGAAAATGAATGACTTCTGGTCACTTTATAGCTAAAAATGTCAGCAGGAACATTATAATTACGAAAGCTGTACATTGCAGGTGCGCGGCACACAGCTTTGTTGCTTGCAATGGGTGCGTTGCAGTTTTGGCATGTTACTTCAAGTGTTTGCAGTGCAGATGGGGTGTGAGTAATGCTCTCTGTAATAAAGTGCCCAGCACTACCATTTTACACACACACACTTGTTTTTATGTCATGATGGAGACATTGACTTCTATTGTTTGACATTTTACTAATTATATTTTCTATATCCTGACTTATTTTGTCCGATTATTGTACTCGCAGGTTCCAAAAAGGAGATTTTAAAAGTGATGCCATAAAAAAAACATTTGGTTCCCCAAAGAACCTTTCAGTAAACAGCTCTTAAAATAACCTTTTTTTCTTAATCTGAAGAACATTTTAATAATATAAAGAATATTTTTTTCACTATAAATACCTCTTGTGCAACGGCAAGATTCCATGGATTTTAAAGGTTCTTCATGGAACCATCAACGTCAATAAGAACATTTATTTAGTCATTTTCATGGTGGGATTTATCCATGATGCTTTAGAAGCTGATGGTCCAGCTCTTCCCAATCAGCTAGCTTTTTGGGACATTTTCAGATATTTTGTTCCCAAAAGTGTAGGTAGGTCAGAAAGACACACCCTTGATGATGTCTCCGCTCACAAAATGCTTGAGACAGGCATCTACGTGACTCTCAGATGCTGCTAGACTCCCCAAAAAAAACCTCCCATTGCTGTCTGTTCCAGAACAAAATGAGGTCAAATCTCTGTCCTTTCACTATGTCTTTCTGTCTGTCTCACAACAAAGCCAGTTCCATGAAAAAGGATTCTCAAAGACTACATTTCTTGGGAATCAACAATTCTGATTATTCCACATTGTTTGATTCAATAAGATGTCCTTATTAAGTCCCAGCAAATTAAAAGATAGTAGCTGTTTCTCGAAACCTAGTGAGTTGCCTACAAAGACAGATTTTCAGGCAATTATACACGCACCTATAATGTCCAAAGATGTTATTCAAGTAGGCTGTTCACTTGATTGATGATCCACTTAATGATTGAGAGACGCTCTTAAAAGGATAGTTCACCAAAAATGAAAATTGTGTCATTAAATACTCGCCTTCATGTCGTTCCAAACCCATAAGACCTTCGTTCATCTTCGGGACACAAATTACGATATTTTTGATGAAATCCGAGAGCTTTCTCATGAAGAACCTTTAACATCCATGGAACCTTTCCATTCCACAAAAGGTTCTTTATAGTGGAAAAAAGTTCTTTACACTCTTAAAAATAAAGGTTCCAAATGAGGTTTTCACAGTGATGCAATTGAAGAACCACTTTTGGCGCTTTTCCACTGCGTGGTACGACTCGGCTCGGCACAGCTCAGTACGGCACGGTCCAGGTACCAGGTACTGTACCCAGTGGAAAACCCCCAAAAAGTGAACCGTACCGAGCCGTACCGTGCTGTACCATGCAGTGGAAAAGCGCCATTTGAGTTCCCAAAAGAACCTTCAGTGAACAGTTCTTGAACCATTTTTATAGTGTGAAGAACATTTTAATAATTGGAAGAACCTTTTTCCACTATAAATACCTTTTGTGGAATGGAAAGGTTCCATGGATCTTAAAAGTTCTTCTTGGAACTATCAATGCCAATAAATAACTTTTATTTTTAAGAGTATAGATTGCCTTCCCACTAAGAAGCCACTCCCCAAAGCCACTCCCCTAATTGGCAGAGTGACACACCTGTTGCTGATTACAAGAATGTTTAAAGCATGGTTTGGTATTGCTGTTCTTGATC
>NW_015555741.1:479472-489038 GCF_001515605.1 Sinocyclocheilus anshuiensis | reverse complement strand
TGAAGTCCTGGATAACGGCCGAAACGTCATTTTAATCAGTTTTCATCTCTTCAAGAGTGAGTGCTGCACCTTTTTCAATTGATATGGCTTTTTGATTTTTGGTTGCACCTCCTCTCAGTAATTTTTGTACTTCCCACTAAGAAATAAACGGATCTTTTAAGAACAGTTCACTGGAAGGTTCTTTGGAAAACCAAAAATGGTTCTTCTATGGCATCACTGCAAAAACCCCTTCTGAAACCTTTATTTTTAAGAGTGTATTTGCAACTAGTGACCCTTCTGTCCTTGTCTCATTTTTGGGTTTTCATGTACAAAAACACCCCATAGTTGTTAAAACTCACTCTCTGCTGGGCTTTGCAGTCTGAAACCTGGTTTAGGTTTCTCACAGTTTGATGACGCCATCATTTTGCTTGGTGAGATGACACTGTTAAGGTCAATGAAATAAAATATAAGGGTTTCATTTCTTGGTTTCTAGATTTTATTGTGTAGAATGGCTTTTGTTGAACGTGAATGGAAGGATCGCTAGATCTGCTTGGGTTACAGGGTGGAATTGGACAACAAAAAACTGCACGTCTGCAAAACATGTGAAGACCCGATTATCAGACGATATAGAGAGATTAAGTTTTCATTAACAAGAGTTTTGTTACAGGTACCCGCTAAGCTCAAAATTTTTCTCGGAAGTGTGTTTTACACAATAAATGTTCTCCACATGTCATTTAAAAAAAAATCTTAAATAAATACTTTAAAGCTATGAACCAAACCAAGCAGCTCTGAAATAAATCACGTTACAACATTGAATTTTAAGCAAAAAAAAAAAAAAGTATTCGAAAAAGCAAGAAGGGTACAAGTTTACTCGTAAGGGAATAAATGAACTACTTGTCCCACAAAAGAGCAAATTTAGTAATTGTTTAAAATGATTTAACATATTTTAACATGTTTTCTAATCAGAAAACATCTCTACTGTGTTGTCAACTAGCTGCATTTTCTAACTAGCCTTCGCTAGCTTTCAAAAATGTCAGTAAATATTTGTTTTAATGGCTAATATATAGATAATTTTCAAATATTTCTGATAGTACATGTATATGATATATTATATTATTCAACAGTATTATATGTGTGTGTGTGTGTGTGTGTGTGTGTGTGTAATTAAAAAAATGTAAGTAAAAATTAAATTGAAATACATTTATAAAATACAATACAGCGCTATTTGAAATTATGAATACAGTTGAAGTTAAAGAAATCTATATGCACACATTTGTAATAGCCTATATGAAATATTGTAAAAAATAAATATATTGGTATTGATATTATATATATATATATATATATAGATAGATAGATAGATAGATACATTTTTAAAAATGACATTTATAAATATATATGACTCATTAAAAATCTATTTTGAAAAAAAAAAGTAAAAAATAAGTTTTTTTTTTTAAGAAATCTCTTTATTTATTGATATGGGAAGGATAAGAAAATAATGCAAGATTAACTCAAACTCATGTTCATTAAAATTAAAATGAGCTGCTCCTTGATGTTAATTTTGCTATGGAGATTTTGTTTGGCATCTCTACTCTTTATCCATCTGTAAGTCTGTCCTATAGTTATCGAATGGCTGTTGTTTGTGTGTTCTGGAGCTCAGGTGGTTTTTAAGTGGCTTAACTGCTCGCTGTGAAGCTCAGAAGGTCAGCGTCTCGTTTCTGATGTCAGCCGTCGCTGTGACTCACCTTACATTTCCTGCCGTCCACCGTCTCCTCGTCAAACTCCTCTCCGATGCGAAAGTTGATTTCAGTGGTGCGTACCGAGGTGGAGGTCTTGATGTAGAACTGCTCTCCATCCTGTCGGATCTCCACGTGCGGTTTGGCTGCAGCAGCGCCGGCCACTTTCCGGAGCATAGCGTTCACACCTGGGTTGCACAGTTTCAAATTTATAAACCAAAGAGTAAAATAATAGTGCATTTTATGGTAATTACAATAGCTAAACTAAACGAACCAACATGCAAAATACAAAGCTGCATTTAAACACTATTTCTCATGTATTAGTGTGTCTAACACACTGTCTTAGATGTATAAAATGTACTTTCCCATCGTCGGTGAAGTACATACTTCTAGTGCATTTTGTGAAATATGCAAAATTGTGAAGTTGGAAGGAATGAGAAAAAGCTTTCACAAGCGGAAATACTAAGAAAACATTCTGCTACCCTGGACTGTTGTTTTAGTCTTGATTCTAATTTTATATAATTCCAGGCTTGCCGTTCTCTTCAATTATAATGTCCTCAGAAGACTTTGTTTCAATTCTCTGCCATGCAAAACTCCACAAATGCTGGAGGATCCCTCAGGATGAATCTGAGAAATTCTGGGAGTGTTTGAAAAGTTTTTGCTCTGGTTTGGACCGTAGCATGGCTTTTACAGAAAGACTTGAGCGGGTGAGCGAGTTCATCATTTCTCTCTCATTCTGGGTGTTCCTCACTTCATCCCGGTATCCACCTCAGAAAGATTCAGAATTTGTGGTTTAAAACCAGCAACATTTGTCAGAATTTGCCACATTAACATCAGTTTGCAATCAAAAAACACTCTTATGCAGCTCCTTTGCATCATGCAATATCATAATCTCACAAAATAGTGTAAAGCCAATTTTTAACCTGTCCATTAAGAAAAACTCAAAATGAAATAATTTTAATATCTGCATTTGCTCTTATAGGGACAAAATGGAGATCTTTTTCTTTAAAAAAAAAACCTAGACATTTTTCCCATTTTTAAGTTTTTCTCTATACTTTTATTGTATGTGAATAATTTTGATATTTGTGACTACATTTTGGGACAGTGTTGTTATTATTAATGTAACGAAGGGAGTCGTGATGACGAAGTTGGGGATCCAAAAACAAGGCTTTTTTCCATTGATCGTAGTCAGAACAGGCAGGGTCAAACACCAGCAAACAATAACATCCGAGGCACAGGCAAAAGAGTGATCCACAAGACAGGCAAAGGTCAGGGCAGGCAGCAATAAATAAAAAAAAGGTAACAGTCTAAGGATCAACACATGAGAAAGGCAAAATCTAGGAAACTGGGAAACTAGGAAACACGGAAGGGCTAAACATTCAATTACCAGCGATGTGAGAGTGTGTGTGTGCCATTCTTAAGGTGCGTTCACGCCATATCGGAATTCCCGTAATTACGAGATTCCAACTTGTAAAAAGCGTTCACGTCCCCGAAGAACTCGTAATTACAACTTGTGAACTGGGAGTTTTCTGAGAGCTACGACTTGTACCACGTGACCGCTGTACCACTCTGTTTAGGCGTTAATAGTGTTGCCATAGAAAAGCATAATTCCGAGTCCGAGGATGTGAACAGCTCCGAGTACTTGAACTTACTTTAATTACGATATGGCGTGAACGCAGCATTATAGTGTGGTTAATGGTAAAAGTGTATAGGAAGAGGTGGCCTCTAGTGGAGCGCGTGGGCACTCCAGCTAGAGATCTTGACATTCACCTAAAATTAAACAACTTAAAAAATATTTCTTAATTATAATTAATTATAATTAAGGGGTAATTAATTATAAACATTTAAACAAAAATGAGAAATGTTGCCTTGGTGACTAACTGAATTAAACAAGTTGAAGTACTAAAATGACAAAAAAAAAATTTAAATAAACATAAAGCTAAATAGAAATATTTAAATATTTATAAAAAAATATATATTTTTTTTTTTATATTTAATAATAATTTAAAATAATTATTTAAAAACAATTTATTATTTGCAAAAGAAAAACAGAAATATTTAAATATTAATAAAAAATAAATACTAAAATACTAAAATGACAAAAGCTCATGGCAGAATTAGTAAAACTTCAACTAAAATTAAAATGAGAACTGAAAATATAAAAATAACAGCTAATTAAAAATATTAATATATTATATTAATTATTAATTATAAAAAACTAAAATAGAATATTGTTACATTGTTTGAGACAAAGTTGATACCTAAATGAACTAAGCTCAACATTAAATGTCCTAAGGTTTGAAAAAGAAAAAAATTGTTCCTCAGCTCAACTGTTACCACCATAATGGGTTTGATGCAAGGGAACATGCATATAGATATAAGGCAATCCCTAAAATATCTGCCCAAATGCATAAATGTCAGAATTGTCACTGTCACACCCAGGGTTTTGCTCCAGGCTGTCTGATTCCACTCGGATGTTTCTTTCCAAATGGCTCTGCTGTCTTACAGTTAAACAAATCACTGAAGTGAATGTATCAAACACAAAGCCCTCAGTTAACTTTAACCACATTGCCCATCGTGATAAATGTGAATAATCAGCCCTCTCGCATTCTACCGTACGATAACATCTTCCCAGAGAGCCGAATCTAGTCTCAAACATCTCTCGAGATGTTCTAACATGACTACCTGAAGCTCAGCTGAACAGATGAAATGAAATATTACCGAGAGCTTTCAGAAGTTCATCGAAATTCTCACTGCTCTTCATTTTCCAGGTGCCGGCGAAGTTGGGAGGCATTTTGAGCTTCGGATTGTCCTGCTCTGTCTCTTTCTCTCTCTCTTCTCCTCTGGTCTCTTGCTACTCTTGTTCTTCTTTTCTACTCTCTTTGTGATCGTCCGTTGCCTTTCTGTCTTATGTTCTCACTCACCCCGTCCCTCCTTTCTTGCCTCAACCGTCTCTCTGTCTCTCTCGCTCTCTCTCTCTCTCTCTGTCTGTCTCTGTCTCTCTCCCGCCTGCCCACTGTCAGTGCTGCTGTCTCACCTTTGAGACTGCTGCATCAAACAACCTGTTCCAGCATCAGCCACAAAACCATCCACTAATGTTTCTTCCTCACCATTGTGGGTGTGTCTGTGGTTTCCATATGGGATGCATCGCTGTATTCCTGCCCTAATGTGTCCGGTGATCCATGACACACACTCAAGCTGTGATTTTAACACGTGTGTTTGTGCAGAAGCATGCAGCACAGGTGATGTGTTTCCAGACTGGAAGTGCTTGTGAAAAGCACAAGATTGCCCGGCTGCAATGCAACTTTCAGATTCGTATCAATCCGTCTGGATAAAAAAAGGGGTCTTTGTGACCTCACTGCAAAAGTCTGGGGGGGTAAAAATTCTTTAAAGAAGATAAATTTTCTCAAGAAGCAATTTTGCTTAATAAATAACGACCTTTTTAGAGATGTATCTTTAGTATGGGTGGATTTTCCTTGATGCATTGGCAGGTTTATTTGCTAAGAAAAATATAACATTCTGCCAGTGCACTGAATTTAAAGTTGGCATTAAGTGGGAATTCATCCTATCTATTTACTTAATGCATATTATTGATTATATTGTGAATTCATCTGTGCATGTTTCATTTTTTTATCTTTTTAATCAAATTGTCATAACTAGATATACTCCAGTGATGACTCCAACCAATCAACAAACAATGGATGTAAATGTAGTCCCACTCTACATTTTATTTATTTTGTTATTATCATTATTATTTAATTTTTTTTTTCATAATCTGTTTCACTCATGTACATCATAATATGGAAGAAAAGGTCTGTCGATACTTCAGAGATTTTTAGGTATTTTACTGGAAAAAGATGGTCACTTTTTTGCAATGTTAAAAACTTTGTTTTATTTGAGATATTTAGTAGCAAACTATAATAAATAAATATATATATATATATATAAACACACAGAATTACAAATTTGCAAAAATCTTAGCATATTCCAAAATGTATGAAAAAAATAAAAAGGGGGAGTGTTTTATTAATATTATTGACCATATGAATATATTAATGAACCTGCCCAAACATAAACATACATTTTATATTAGAAAGAGTACATAAATTACACTTAAATCCTTTTAATTTCATAGCTACTTAAGTACAAGTGCACACACAAAATATTAATTCAAATTGAAATTGTTTATTATATGGGAAGAACGAGAGCATGGAGTGATGGGAGAGACATTAAACTAGTTCAACAGTCACATTTTTGACCACAGAGTGCTGTAATTGACCAATCAGAACCAAGTAAGTCAGAAAGCATCTTACAGAACAGCAAATTTAAACCGATTCTCGGACGCCGTGGTGCATCTCGTTATGTTTGCCAGACTAAAGCACTGCTACAGTCCTTCATGATGACAAAATACTTTCTGTACAAGGTCTTAATTAGGTTTGGACACAAGCTTTGTGCTTTGTCCAGCATGAAGGTCTTTATATTTCAATTCTAAAGTTTCCTGCCCTCAAAAGTGCTTGACTGAAAACGTAGTTCCCAGAGACAAACACTCCAGTGGCCGTAGTCATTTCTCCCTCTGGTGACGTTTATTTCAGCGTATTAAGCCATGAGAAACCAGGAGCAGTCATTTTTCAGATGCAGTCTGAGAAGCTTCGAGAGCCTGTACTGACGCCACACGCTGAGCTTTTCTTCTTGAAGATATACACAAATGAACTCCACAACCTCTTAAATGCTAACTGGTTTCCAGAAGGCACATTAAAGGGTTTCTTAGTACAATGCATCTTAAGACAAACAGCTTCTTCATCTCGTTTCATTCTGAGAAACCGAACGAGGGAAAATGAAGAGCTGTTTTGCTGAGAAAATGGACTGGTTTGCATGAGCACAAAAACATGATCAAATTAAGCACTAATTACAGCTAAACCCTGAATTTAGTTGAGTGTCTTTACTGAGTTAAAGCACAAGATGAGCCAAAAGCAATTAAAAGTGGAGAGAAAAGAAGGAAAACGCACACAGACCCACATTAAACCCATCATGCAAATGTAAGACAGATGATTGAGTTTGAGGACTTAATGGTACTCTAAAGTAAAACAATTCATTTTATTTTAACTAAAATGTTTTGTGGTTGACGTCAAATATGCCTAATATTTGAGAAATTATTCTGGGTTTTGGTGCCCTCAAAAACAACTACATGTGACTCAAATGCCAGTCGATAAGCAAGATGTTTATTTTGCTATTAACTGTACATTTTACACACATATTAATTCTCACATATTACTAATCTACTCACCAAAAAAAAAAAAACATGGTTATAATAATTTAGTAGCCAGTTATCTTGAAGCCTCCACTAAGAAAAATAGTCCATTAAGATCCCTCAAAAACAATCTTCTTAGCAACGAACACTAATATTACAGTAGTATTAATACTGAAGTCCTCTAGGGTTGTTTTCACTAAAAACAGTAACTGAGAGGCTAGATGGCAGCAGTTGAATTTTTATGAAACAAGACACATGAAAGTAGTGCCGGTTTCAGTAAGGATGAGCGGATTGATACACAAACCCAAATTCATGAGAAAATGCAACTGTTTTACAAAGTGCCGATTGTGTATGAATTTGTACGACGAAATTTGTATTGAGATGTAAGATTAAAAGAAAATAAGTATGAAAATGCACCCCTAACACTCCACACCTAAAGCTGACTGTCAGTGGGGCACAAGTCAATCGTACAAAAGTAAAAAATAAATAGTGCTGCCAGTTACGTTTTTATGAAATGAGAGCAGTCAGGACACGCGGACTGATATACAAACCCAATTGTTGAAATGTATGCTTTTTAGAAGAAAAAAAAAACACCTAAGTATGAAGATCCACCCCCAACTCCATGACTTAAGCTAACCCTTGTTGTGGCATAAGCAGATCGTGCGAAAATGTACGAACGAGATCGTACAAATGTATACGAATTAGTGGCAGCAGTTAAATTTTTATGAAATGATAGTCTGTAAGGCAACACAAGTGACCTGAAAGTAGTGCCAGTTTCAGTCAACGAACGAGATCGTACAAATGTATACGAATTAGTGGCAGCAGTTACATTTTTATGAAATGATAGTCTGTAAGGCAACACAAGTGACCTGAAAGTAGTGCCAGTTTCAGTCAGAATGAGCGGACTGAACAAATGTGATTTTAATGAAAAAACGCAACTATTTTACAAGGTGATTTCACATAAATTTGTACAATGGGATTTGTACGGAAATGTGCGATTTTTTTATTTGAAAAAACATAAGCATGAAGATCTACTCCCAACCCCATGCCTAACCGTCAGTGGGGCGTAAGCAGTTAATAAAAAACATACAAATGAGATTGTACAAATTCATGCAAATTAGTGGTACCAGTTCCGTTTCTAAGAAAAAAGAGCACAGGTTCGCGATGTGATACGAGAGGACTGATACACAAACTCTTTGGTGACCCATACTCGGAATTAGTGCTCTGCATTTACCTATCCTTTGGGTTATGAATCCGACTCTCTAACCATTAGGCCACGACTTCCCCCAAACTCAATCTCATACTGCAACTATTTTACAGGGTGCTTGTCTATTAATTTGTTCGATGTGATTTGTATTGAAACAACAACAAAAAACAAGCATGAAGATTCACCTTCGGCCCCACGCCTAAAACTAACCGTCAGGGAGGCGTAAGCATTGTACAAAATCATACAAATGAGATTGTACGATTCATACAAATTATGAATGGCACCAGTTAGGTTTCTATGAAATGAGCACAAGTTCGCAATGTGATATGAGAGACATGAAAGTTTCATAGTCACAACGAGTGGACCAAATCGCATGAGAAAACGCAACTATTTTTTAAGGTCGCAATTGCGTATGAATTTACAGTGTTGGGGAAAGATAGTTTTAAAAGTAATGCACTACAATATTGCGTTACTCCATAAAAAAGTAACTAATTATGTACTTTTGCGTTACTTTTAGTTGCCTGGGCTGGGCTTGCTTATTTGTTTTTTAATAACAAAAAACCCATAGCTATATTTTTGGCAACTGTAAAGGCTTTTCACACCAAAAGTGACCTGAATAAACCTCAGGCTGATGGAAGTGCCTCTGTACTTACTGTACTCCCAGTTTCTCTCAACATGGGGACAGCTGTCCGTGAATAAATTGGAAAACAAAGTAACTTGCGTTACTTATTTCAAAAAGTCATTCAGATATTTTCTTGTAAAATTTAAAAATAATGCATGACTTTACTAGTTACTTGGAAAAGTAATCTGATTACGTAACTCGCATTACTTGTAATGTGTTACTACCCCCAACACTGATGATTTGTATGAAAACATATGATACAAATCCATGCGAATTAACCATTTCGCCAAAACATAAAATAGGCTACTTACGAATTGCCATGAGAGTGTTGCATATACAGCTTCATGGATGACATGAATATCTGAATGCTGCAATTGACCAATCAGAATCTATAACGATTTTATTGTATACTTAAGGCATGTATATAACATAGTATATGAATATGGTAATCCAGCAGTAACATGATATAGCACCGTCTGATACTATCACTGTACCGTATACAGTACTCTTTTGTAAGGGGGACAGGTAGTTTTTGTCATGCTGGAATGTGACTATATACAATCAGCTTCTTTTTGCTACCCATTTAAATCAATAATATTTCTGAACATCATGGGTTAAAGTCATTTTTGTCAAGTGCTGCTGTCTTGCTAAGACCCATAAAATAGACCATATTTCATTCATCTAAACCATAAAGCAGCACATTCTTCCCCCCTCTCTCTCTCTCTCTCTCTCTCTCTCTCTCTCTCTCTCTCTCTCTCTCTCTCTCGCGCTGTG
>NW_015555741.1:475058-475456 GCF_001515605.1 Sinocyclocheilus anshuiensis | reverse complement strand
AAAGAAGACACTCCAAGCTTTCAAATGAACCCATATATGGGCTGATACCATATAAGGAAGGCTATGTAAATGAAGCAAAAACATTTTTAACGTCATTTTGTTTTAAGGCATGTATATAACATAGTATATGAATATGGTAATCCAGCAGTAACATGATATAGCACCGTCTGATACTATCACTGTACCGTATACAGTACTCTTTTGTAAGGGGGCCGGGTAGTTTTTGTCATGCTGAAATGTGACTATATACAATCAGCTTCTTTTTGCTACCCATTTAAATCAGTAATATTTCTGAACATCATGGGTTAAAGTCATTTTTGTCAAGTGCTGCTGTCTTGCTAAGAGCCATAAAATAGACCATATTTCATTCATCTAAACCATAAAGCAGCCCATTCTTC
>NW_015555741.1:469770-473560 GCF_001515605.1 Sinocyclocheilus anshuiensis | reverse complement strand
CATCAATGTGTTTTCACACACACACACACACTCTCTCTCTCTCTCTCTCTCCCTCTCCCCATCTCTTTCTCTCTCTCTTTCTCTCCCCCCCTCTCTCTCTCTCTCTCTCTCTCTCTCTCTCTCTCTCTCTCTCTCTCTCTCTCGCTGGCGTTGTCAGATCTAGGTCAGTCGATGCTGAATTCCCTCTGCGAGGCACATTGCACCTCAAAGGGCATCAGCTGAGAAACTCTCACTGCTCAAGACATAAAAGGACTAAAATCCCACAAAGCATACGGACTTCCTTCTGTCCGACTCTCAAACACAGAGGAGATGTCTTTGATTGGACTTTTCTGTAATCAAATGCTGCAGTATGGAGAGAAATCTCATCTGACATGGATTTAGTCTGTGTTTAATTGTCTTCTGCTTTTCTGTTCTGACTCACTTCAAGTGCCTCAACACTGTAGCAGCAGAAAGGAATTATTTTTAAGTTGGCATAAAAATAGAACAAATATCCATTTTAAAATATCTTATTTTAGAAACTCTGACAATAACCACCGAATACAAAGCAATAAAAAAGGTAAATCCAATAAATCAAGCCATGCCAATAAAACAAGCTAAATAATTATTATTTTGTTTTCGTTTTAATATTTAAATGTATTATAGTTAGAATTTATTTAATTTAGTAAATGATTAATACATTTCTTGTTTATTATTATATTTATTTTAATTTTAAATATTGATAGTATTAGTTTATTACTATCAGTGCTATACCTGTTATTTGTATTCATGCTTTAACAATATTGTATTGTATTTAGATTTTTTTATGTTTTATACGGGTACTATAGACTATTATTATCATTGGCACCTGTTATTTTTTATTAATGATTTATTAACTATCTGTCTATCCATCCATCCATCCATTTAATAAAGATATATTATTATTCTATTTTTGTGTATTTGTTTTATTTAAAATATTTATTTTACATTTATTATACATATTTATTTATAAATACATTATTTATTATTATATGATAATTTATGTGTTTTTATTGGTACTGTTATTTCATTACTATCACTAGTACCTGTTATTTGTATGGATGCTTTGATAATATTGTTTGTTTGTTTATTTATTTAATAAATAATAAATACATTTATTATATTATTATCACTCATTTTGCTTTGTTTTTTTTTTAAATACTGGTACGATTACTATCACTGTACTGATTATTCATAATATTGTGTAGATTTATTGTAGTTAGCATTTATTTAGTTTTTATTTATGTATTTAAAAATGTATATTTGAATTTATTTGTTTTTTATTTCAGTTCTTTTTTTAATTGGTTATACTTACTATTTTGTATTTATTCATAATTAAATGTATACTACAACTACTACTACTATTTGATTACTTAATACATTTATTAATTGTAACGCACTTTTTGAAAGCCAGCACAGGGAGGGCGGAGTCAGGCTATCGTTCCCATGGTACTTTGCGCGCAGGTGTCATGGCGGCTCCCTAGGCAGCATCAGTGCGGGTGTTTATTATAGTTAACAAAGCGCTTTGATTCTTTATCGCATGTATGTAACAAATCTTAAGGATTAGCTGATTTCACCGCGAACGCGCTAAAACCTCTTTAGGACGCCGAAGCCCGTCAGAGGCAGTTTATTTAGTCAGAAGCTAAGCTACGCTAGCAGTTTTGCATGAAGTGAGTTTATAAACTCATCAGAATAACTCCTAATCCAGCTCACACACGCGCTTAGAAACACAAAGGAGCTCGTTTCCATTACAAACAGATTTTGATACGGAGACTATGAGCACACAGGTAAGTTCAGCTCTAATATGAACAAACCCTTGCATGTTTTCTGTCTTACTGTATATATGGTGATCAGAATAATGTAATAATATAAACGTTCATTGTTCTGATTTTAGTACAGTATACTATTCAAGCAGGAGCATGGTGAGTCCACACACACACACACTTAGTCACCTGTTCTGATTTAGAGCCCAAAATCTAGTGAGCTGTCTATCTAGGCAGCATATTTGGGCACAGCCAATACATCTCTGTGTTTTTGCAGCTCATGAAGATGCCATCTGGACCGCAGCATGGGGTCGCAGCGAGAAGGACGGGTCAGAAACCATTGTGACCGGTTCTTTGGACGACCTGCTGAAAGTGTGGAAATGGTAAATCAATGAATGAAGTGCAATACAATTATTGATTAAAAAAAAGTGTTTGTGTCTGAACATACGGCACTTGTGCTGATGGCTCGCAGGTCGGATGAGAAGCTGGAGCTGCAGTGGACTCTGGAGGGTCACCAGCTGGGTGTGGTGTCGGTGGACATCAGTCAGAACGGAGCGATCGCAGCCTCCAGCTCTCTAGATGCTCACATTCGGCTCTGGGATCTGGAGACGGGCAAACAGATCAAGTCCATGGACGCAGGCCCTGGTGAGCTGCTTGCTTGCTTATTTGTTTGTCTATTAATCGTTTGCTTGTGAGTCTGATGCAGGGTTATTATTGTTCACTGAAATTAAAAGTAAAACCATATTACACTATTACTTGAAGTTAAGTGAAATACAAAACACATAACTACAAGTTAAAGTACTAAAATAACTAAAACTAAATACATTGAAACCTAATAATAGAAAAACTCTGTAGACGTTTAAAAAAAAAAAAAAAGTTTAACAGATAAAAAATGCTAAAACTTAGTTAAATAAAAAAATGTATGAAAACATACAATAGCAAAAACAAAATGTTATCAGAAAATATAATAGTATTTAAATACACTGAAATAACACTGAACTCTTTCGTATACTGTTTGCAGTTGATGCCTGGACGGTCGCTTTTTCTCCTGACTCCAAATACATCGCCACCGGCAGCCATCTAGGGAAGGTCAACATCTTCGGCGTGGAAAGTGGGAAAAAGGAGCACTCGCTGGACACCAGAGGAAAATTCATTCTGAGTATCGCCTATGTAAGATCATACAAGAATCTCTGAGTATCTGGAATAGTGGTGCATAAGCATCTCATCAATGTATATATTTTTTTATTTTTAAGTTCTTTTTTTATATATTATTTTTTAAAGTTCTATACAAACAAAAGTTTGGAGTTGGTAAGATTTTACAGTAATATTGACAATTTAAAATAACTGTGTTCTGTTTGAATATATTTCAAAGTTTTATTTATTTCTGTGATCAAAGCTGAATATTCATCAGTCATTGCTCCAGTCTTCAGTGTCACATGATCCTTCAGAAATCATTCTAATATGCTGATTTGCTGCTCATTGAACATTTCTGATTATTATCATTGTTGAAAATCATTGTGCTGCTTAATATTTTTGTGGAAACTGTTTTTTTTTTCTTTTTGAGAATTTTTTGATAGAACGTTTAAAAAACAGCATTTATTTGAAATCTTTTGTAACATTATAATTGTCTTTACTGTCACTTTAGATCAATTTAATGTATCCTTGCAGAATAAAAATAATTCCTTTCAAAGAAAAAAAATCTTACAAACTCCAAACCTTTAAAATCTAGTGTATATCGCGTTTTCATTTGGGAAAAATAATTATTGTATTTGTTTGTTTCTTTAGAATATGTTCTTGTTCATCATGTACAAAAAGTTTAATTTCCTGTCTCGCTGAAATGCTAAATAACAAGGTTTAAAGGTCCCATGACATGCTGCTTTTTAGATGCTTTTATATAGGCCTAAGTGGTCCCTAGTACTGTATCTGAAGTCTCTTTCCCGAAATTCAGCCTTGGTGCAGAATTTCAGCCACTACGAGCCAGTCCCACAATGAGCTTTCCTTAGGACGTGCCA
>NW_015555741.1:457912-466754 GCF_001515605.1 Sinocyclocheilus anshuiensis | reverse complement strand
TTTGGCTTCTTTTTCTTTAATAGCTGCCTCTGCTGAACGTGATGCGGATCTGACACACATATTTTCTCTCAACTCTTTTTACCTTTTCTGACCCACTTCAGGCCTTAAAGTTTCTATTAATGAGCTGACGAGTTAAATTGGGTGTGTTAGATGAGTGAGACAGTGTTGGGCTGCTCCAGGACAGTTTTGAAAAACATTTCAGAAACATGTTCTTAAAGGTCCCGTGACGTGCTGCTTTTTGGATGCTTTTATATAGGCCTAAGTGGTCCCTAGTACTGTATCTGAAGTCTCTTTCCCGAAATTCAGCCTTGGTGCAGAATTTCAGCCACTACGAGCCAGTCCCACAATGAGCTTTCCTTAGGACGTGCCATTTCTGTGTCTGTAGCTTTAAATGCTAATGAGGAGGAGAGAGGCGGGGCAACTGCCATGCTTCGCTCGTTTGCAAGCAATGATGTCTCTCGAGGAAAAAAAAATATTGCGCTCGCCTCGCACGGTAGTAGCTCATTTTCTCAAGGGTGGGCCAAATTCTCTGGGCGGGCAAAGCAGAGAAAGGGGAGGTAACCTTTCCCCGTATGACGACATAAAGGGAAGATTCCAGATTGGGCCATCTGAGCTTTCATTTTCTCAAAGGAGAAGCAGGATACCCAGGGCTCGGTTTACACCTATCGCCATTTCTAGCCACTGGGGGACCATAGGCAGGCTACGGGAACTCATATTAATGTTATAAAACCTCATAAAGTGACATTTTCATGCCATGGGACCTTTAATAATAAATGAATCCAATGAATTACATGAAAACATTTTTAAAAAGCCTATATTGAACCTAAATGTTTTTGTCATGCTCCGCTCTAAAATATTTGGTCAGCAACAATCCGCTTTTTGAGTGTATTTGCTAATCCAGTAATCAAACCACATATGAAGTATTGAAAAAAAAAAATCATAAATATGTATTGGTTAAAAATAGTGGGTAGCATGTAAATAAGTAACAGTCAGCTTCAGTGTTTAAAAAGGAACTGATTTCACAAATGACAGTCTAACGCTGATTTTCCATACAATATAAAGTTTTCCAGGCCCTAATAATTGTCTCTCTCTCTCTCTCTCTCTCTCTCTCTCTCTCTAGAGTCCAGATGGAAAGTACTTAGCCAGCGGTGCTATAGACGGAATCATTAATATCTTTGATATTGCGACTGGGAAACTCCTGCACACGCTGGAAGGTGAAAATCATCTCCCACATGATTCAAGCCGTCTTTAGTTTCCTCTATTAAAATGCTCTGTAGACGTTAGTCTGCTAGATGCATTTAGGGTGATTATGGGTAACGTGAATGCGGTGGAAAAACCTGTTTGTGTCTCTGGCCGCCCCTCAAGGGTCGTAAACCTCGGCTCCTGTCACCGAGTGACTCCATTTTTCCTCGTTGTCTTCTTGCGTCCCTCCATCACTCACTTATCCCTTTCATTTGCTCCAGCAAGTACAGCTGGAAATAATGTTGAATGTTAGATGTAGTTCAGTTTTTATTGTATTGCACTGGCGGTCAAAAGTTTGGAATAATTATGATTTTTATTTTTTTTTAATAGTTTAAAATATTATTACACTTTATTTTACTTGATTTCAATATATTTTAAAATGTAATTTATTCTTGTGATGGCAAAAAATAAATTTTTCAGGATTCTTTGATGAATAGAAAGTTCAAAATAATAGCATTTATTTGAAATATAAATCTTTTTGTAACATTTTAAGTCTTTACTGTCACTTTTGATCAATTTCACTTGTCCTTGCTAAATAAAATATTTTTTTTTTATTTTACTCACCCCAAAATTTTGAATGGTATGTGTATCACAGCTTTCACCAAAAAAAAAAAATCTGATTCAGAAATGTTATTTCTGAAAGCAGCAAACCAGCATATGATAATGATTTCTGAAGGATCATGTGACACTGAAAACTGGAGTAAGGATGCTGAAAACTCAGCTTTGCGAATTACATTTTAAAATATATTACAATAGAAAACAGCTATTTTAAATTGTAATATTTTTCAGTTTCACTGTATCTTTGATCATATAAATGCAGCCTTGATAAGCATAAGAGATTTTCTTTCCAAACTTTTGACCAGTAATGTACAATGTACTGCTTTATTGCTGTTTATGCTACACTATTTACATACAGACATCTTAAAGGTACAGTAGCCAAATTGTGGGATTAATGTAAGGCATGCTTCTTTTTTTTTTTCTTTTCAGGGCATGCGATGCCTATCAGGTCTCTGACTTTCTCTCCAGACTCTCAGCTGCTGGTAACCGCATCAGACGATGGCTACATCAAGATTTATGACGTGTAAGTTGCAAACTTGCGTGCATCTTTTGCCTCCTAACACATTTGAATCTCACGGTCTGATTGTGTGTGTGTGTGTGTGTGTGTGTGTGTGTGTGTGTGTGTGTGTCTCACAGGCAGCAGGCTAACCTGGCCGGCACTCTCAGCGGTCATGCATCCTGGGTGCTAAATGTGGCCTTTTCACCTGACGACACGCACTTTGTGTCCAGGCAAGAGTTGATGCACTTCAGATGAATGGAAATGTAAAATGTAGTTTGTGTTCTTAACTGTTGTTTGTTTCTTTTTAGTTCGTCTGATAAGAGTGTAAAAGTGTGGGACACGAGCAGCAGATCGTGTGTGAACACATTCTTTTCAAGATTTATGACGTGTACGTTGCAAATTTGTGTGCATCTTTCACCTTCCAACATATTTGATTTGAATCTCACGGTCTGGTTGTTTGTGTGTGTCTCACAGACAGCACGCTAACCTGGCCGGCACTCTCAGCGGTCACGGATCCTGGGTGCTGAGCGTGGCCTTTTCACCTGACGACACACACTTCGTGTCCAGGCAAGAGTTGATGCGCTTCAGATGAATAGAAAATGTAAAATGTCGTTTGTGTGTTCTTAACTGTTACTTGTTTCTGTTTTAGTTCGTCTGATAAGAGTGTAAAAGTGTGGGACACAAGCAGCAGGTCATGTGTGAACACATTCTTTGATCATCAGGACCAGGTGAGAGATGTTTCCACAAAAATATAAAGCAGCACAACTGTTTTCAACATTGATGATGTTGATGTTACTTGAGAAGCGAATATTAGAATGCGACACTGAAGACTGGAGTAATGTTGCTGGAAATTCAGCTTTGCATCACAAGAATAAATTACATTTTAAAATATATTACAATAGAAAAAGTGATTTTGAATCGTAATAATATTTCACAATTTTGCAGTTTTTGCTGTATTTTTTAGGGCATGCTTATCAGAATCAGAAGAGCTTTATTACCAAGTATGTTTACACTATGTTATTTACAAAGTGTGCAGTTTAATATAAATGGACGATGTATAATTATGAAAGATTAATTGTTCAGGCTGAATATAGCCTGTGGGAAAAAACTGTTCTTGTGCCTGGCTGTTTTGGTGGTCACATATAGTCTATGTGAGTGTCCCACTTCAGGTCCTGAGAGATAGTGGTGCCCAGGAACCTGAATGACTCCACTGCAGCCACAGTGCTGTCCATGATGGTGAGTGGGGAGAGTGCAGGGGGTTTTCTCCTGAAGTCCACGATCATCTCCACAGTTTTGAGCGTGTTAAGCTCCAGGTTGTTAAGACTGCACCAGACAGCCAGCTCTTTAACCTCCTGTCTGTAAGCAGACTCGTCTCCGTCCTTGATGAGGCCGATGACTGTAGTGTCATCTGCGAACTTCAGGAGCTTGACAGAGGGGTCTTTAGAGGTGCAGTCGTTCGTGTAGAGAGAGAAGAGCAGTGAGGAGAGGACGCAACCCTGGGGGGCGCCACTGCTGATGGTGATAGTCCTGGATGTGAGTTTGCCCAGCCTCACTAGCTGCTGCCTGTCTGTCAGGAAGCTGGTGATCCACTGACAGATGGAGGTGGGCACGGAGAGCTGGGTGAGTTTGTCTGAGAGAAGGTCAGGCATGATGGTATTGAAGGCCGAACTGAAGTCCACAAATAGGATCCTTGCGTAATTCCCAGGTCTGTCGAGGTGTTGCAGGATGTAATGCAGTCCCATGTTGACTGCATCATCCACAGACCCGTTTGCTCTGTAGGCAAACTGAAGAGGATCCAGCAAGGGTCCTTTGAACACATTGTTCAAATGTGTGTGTATTTGCAGGTTTGGAGTGTGAAGTACAACCCCACAGGCTCTAAAATCGTGTCTGCGGGTGATGACAGAGCCATCCATGTTTACGACTGTCCCATGTGAATCGCCACGAAACTACAGCCTCCTGAGCCTCTCAAGACCACAGCATACATGCAAATTATTTTTTTTATTTAATTGGCAACTTCAACATCTGTGTATGGCGATACAAATAAATGTCTTTTTTTTAGTTGTTGCTGTTTATCTTGTTCAGAATTCACACATTCATTTTGATCAATGATGTTGCATGACATTTTTAGTAGGATACGTATTTTATTATGAAATTTATATTCATTATGGAGTTTCATTACTTAAAAAACGTTAAATTCCCTGATCTTTCCAGCTTTTTCACAAAACTGAGCGCTATCTGCCCTCTACAGGACACTAAATGTTACTGTGCCAATTCAGAGTCCTTGGTTTGGTCTGTATTATAGCAAACGTGTAAAAAATGAATTATGATACATAAAGATCCAAAGCAGAACTTGTTTGAATGTTGAACCCTTTGGAGAGCACGCAAGCAGCACTAGCAAAAAAAAATCACAAACCGTTTAGTTTTCTTGTGGTTCATTTAATTCACTCTCCAATGTGACATACAGTTCCCGTTAGAAACAATCTTTTAGACGAAAATACGGTGGCCGAGAAGTGCAATACAAATCACAATTCTGAAAACAAAATAAATTACAAATGCAAATCTACAAAACAAAATAAGTCAGAAAACACAACGACAAATCTGAAAACAAAATAAATTACACATGCAAATCTACAAAACAAAATAATTCAGAAAACACAACAATTCTGAAAACATAAGTCAGAAAACACAATGACAAATCTGAAAACAAAATAAATTACAAATGCAAATCTACAAAACAAAATAATTCAGAAAACACAACAATTCTGAAACCATAAGTCAGAAAACACAATGACAAATCTGAAAACAAAATCAATTACAAACGCAAATGCAAATCTCCAAAACAAAATAATTCAGAAAAACAATGACAAATCCGAAAACAAATTAAGTCAGAAAACACAATGAAAAAACCAAGAACAGGTCTCTGCGTACCAAAAATGGGGCATTTCTCAAACGTTCGATGTCATTTTCATCTCACCTAAATTATAATGCCTGAATACTGCCTAATAAAGTAGTCTTTATGAGAGCCGCGCAGCTTTTGTGTACAGCTGTTACGAGGGAAACCATTCCAAAAGCGCCTCCTACTGGCAGAGAATCAATTTGCATGTTCAATACGGCCATTTTCTACTTTTCTTAATGCTGTTGGATATAAATAAATTCGTTTAATTGTCATAATAAAAAGACTGTTCAACTCTTAATATTTTGTATTTATAATCTCACCTTTAAATTCATTCCGCCCCACAAAAAAAGAATAAATTTTTAACACACATCTGCCTGTTTTTTTTTTTTTTGCATTCCCATTTGTCAAGTAGCAAAAGAAAAACCCACGATAGTGTTTTCATGACTTATAAGAAGAGAAAAAATAAAGAGATACTGATAATGGCCAGAAGACAGAGCTGTGTCAAATTTACCGTCACTCCATAGACACAGTCTTGTGAAAAGGGTCGGGTTTGTCTGATTTGTCGTTGTGTTTTCTGACTTGTTATAATGTTTTCGGAATTGTTGTTGTGTTTTGTGAATTGTTTTGTTTTTTAGATTTGCGTTTGTAATTTGTTATTTTGTTTTCATAATTGTGATTTGTTTTGCACGTCTCGGCCACCGTACAAAAACAACTACGGCAGTTATTTTTAAAATATGAAGCACATTTATAAAACATTTGAACTGTAAAAGCTTTGGCCCCAAAACGCTGTTTGCTGACGGTTAAAGACAAGGCATGATACAAACACAAAATATGACAATCCAAAGAAGATTCAATCAAACTGAAATATCATTCAAGACAACATGATTCTTTCGAACTTTTCTCACAAGGCTTTTCACATAACGTTTAACCCTGGTTAAAGGCCACTTTTAAAATGAATTTACACGTTTTTACAGTTGTTTTTGATCAATGGATGAAGCTTTTAACGATAATTTCCTAATTTGAAGAGACTATTTAAATATTTAAGACCTGAGCTTAATATATAATTAGTAAATTTGTATTCACCATAAACATTTTTATAAGTTTTCCAAGTCTGAATTTCTAAATTAATTGCCTTTAATATGCACTGATATTTCCAGATTTTCATGACCATGGAAATGCTAGTCACATGTTTAGTCAATTCTGGCCTCATTAAATATGCATGAGCACAGAGACATGAGGTTTAATATGCACATGAAAAGTCATAAACGTGTTTAAAAATATCAAACTGGAATATTAAATTAGACAATATTTGTGTTTCAGAAGACTGAGAGCACTTATCCAATCAATATTAATAACTAAATAAGACAATATTAATATTATGACATAAAGACATAATATTAATACATAAGACAAAACTGACTATTTGCTAGGGTTAAAAACGACCCAGGGTTTTAAGTGTGAAAAGCCATACATGTTCTCATTCTTCCTACCATGTAACTGATGTGATGATCTCACTTCCTGTCAGATGAAGTGAAGAGCACTGCACGAGATTCACAAGAAAGTGTCAAAGTCACCATTTCAAAATTATTTTCACTTCAAAATCTCATATTCCAGGCGAGTGTTCCATGACGTCTCATTACAAAATACTAGTTTGGGTCGGACGCACTCCACTGAGTTCACAGGTTACAAAATATACAAAATCCACAAAAAAGGGAGAGAGGAAATAGAAGTTCACATTTGAGCGCCAATTATTGCCTGGTCCTTATAAAACGTGAAAATAATAAAATGTTGAGGTATGTGCGTTTTCACCAGTGTCTGCTGTCCACCAGTTCAGGCCGCAGACTGAGTCTCTTTAGTGTCTCGTAACCGATGACGATCATGACCGACGTGGGCATGGAGGAAATGATGCGTGCAGACAGACCCTTGGTGAGACCCCACATGCCCTCTTCAGCCAGGAGCTGCTTAAACGTCTCCATCACAGACGAACGACCTTCGACCTGCAAACACACACACAGTGCATTAACTCACGAAGCTTAAATCTATAGTAATAATGTACAATAATGACAAATCATTTTAATGAGCCATATCAACACAAGAACCGTTTTGCTCTTTTGAAATATAAGTGCGATGAATTGTAAGTATAGCAAAAATGTCTCATTCAGAAATGATCATGGTTATGAGCACATTAACACAATTACTGTTAAGCAACATCTTACCTACTTTATCTTTTAAGTTAACCTTATTAGTACATAGAGGTTATTTACACATAGAAGTCTTAAAGTTACATTAAAATGAATACAAATAAATAATGCATATATGTTAACTACATAAATAAATCTATTAAAACAAATCTGTTATTTTGCATTATTGATATACTGCTACAGTTTTTTGTCAATATTTTAAAATAGATTTTGTTATATTTTCTGTTTTCTCTTTTAATGAACGTTTTCGTAATTGAATGTTTTTGCCATTTTCATTCGTTTTTTTATGTCTATAATAGCTTAATTTGAATTAATTTATTAGCTTTAGTTTGTGGTTTTAGTTATTTTAGTACTTCAAGTTAAACTAAATATAAATGAGAAGAAAATAGTAGAAGAAATAGAAAATACTAAATGAGAAATGTTGCAAGTTTTTATATTTTATTTTTATATCTTTCATTTCAAATAATGTTTCACGTATAGTGTAACTATAATAACAACCCTGATTTAAATAAATATATTTTAAACATTTTAAAATGATGTAAAATAAATAAATAAAAATTAAGAATATGACCTTTTTATATACTATTATTCAGAGGTTTGGTGTAAGGAAGACTTTTTTGGGAAAGAAATTAATACTTTTATTTAGCAAGGATTGTACATTATAATTTTACTAAATATTTCTGTTTCAAATATGCTGTTCTTTTGAACTTTCTATTCATCAAAAATAAAAATCCTGAAATAATAATGTTTCTTGAGCAGCAAATCAGCATATTAGAATGATTTCTAAATGATCATGTGACACTGAAGAAGAAAAAAGGTCATTCAGCTTTGCCAACACAGGAATAACTTTATTAGATTTAAAAACTACATTTTAAATTGCAATAACAATTCACAATATTACTGTTTTTACTGTACGTTTGATCAAATAAAGCAGTATTGGAGAGCATAAGTAGCTTCTTTCAAAAACATTAAAAAAAAAACATCTTACTGCCTTAAAGGAACACTCCACTATTTTTGAAAATAGGCTCATTTTCCAACTCCCCTAGAGTTAAATATTTGAGTTTTACCGTTTTCGAATCCATTCAGCCGATCTCCGGGTCTGGCGGTAGCACTTTTAGCTGTAGCTTAGCATAGATCATTGAATCTGATTAGACCGTTAGCATCTCGCTCAAAAATAACCAAAGAGTTTCTATATTTTTCCTATTTAAAACTTGACTCTTCTGTAGTTACATCGTGTACTAAGATCGACGGAAAATGAAAAGTTGAAAATATTGCACCTGCTGCACCCATGGTACGGCAGCAAAGTTCCTTGATTATTACGCTGGAATGAGAGTATAGTTCCTAGCCACGTCGGGCTAGAAAATCGCAACTTTTCATTTTCCGTCGGTCTTAGTACACGATGTAACTACAGAAGAGTCAAGTTTTAAATAGGAAAAATATAGAAAC
>NW_015555741.1:442054-457747 GCF_001515605.1 Sinocyclocheilus anshuiensis | reverse complement strand
ATGTGACCCTGGACCACAAAACCAGTCTTAAGTGTCAATTTTTCAAAATTGAGATGTATACATCATCTGAAAGCTGAATGAATAAGCTTTCCATTGATTTATGGTTTGGCTGAGATACAACTATGTGAAAATCTGGAATCTGAGGGTGCAAAAAAATCTAAATATTGAGAAAATTGCCTTTAAAGTCCAAATGAAGTCCTTAGCGATGCATATTACCAATCAAAAATTAAGTTTTGATATATTTACGTTAGGACATTTACTAAATATCTTCATGGAACATGATCTTTACTTAATATCCTAATGATTTTTGGCATTAAAGAAAAATCTATAATTTTGACCCATGCAATGTATTTTTGGCTATTGCTACAAATATACCTGTGCTGCCAACTTATGACTGGTTTTGTGCTCCAGGTCCAGGGTCACAAATAACAATATGAATTACAGCAGGTTATGGGTGAGTTTGTACCTGTACTCGGGCTCGGACCACGTCCATGGGGTTGGTGAGGGTGGAGGCTGTAGCTGCAGCCATCGGTCCCGCCACGGCCTGCAGGAGGAGGTGCGGACAGTCCACTGGAGCCAGTCTGGAGAGCTGCTCTGCAAAGAGAGAGAGAGAGAGAGAGAGAACTTTATTGTCACTGTACATGTACAGTGAAACTCTGGTGGAGGTGCCTTCTGCACACACATAATCTGCACACACATATTATACACTAAAGACTACCATTAAATATACATAATACACTATACAATCCAATACACTATACACAATGCAATATACAATATACACAATATGCTATACAACACAGTACACAGAGGACACATAACATAAGACAACAGATGTGCATAAATGTAAACGTGTGCAAAAAATAAACATGATTTATTTTATTTTACATTAACATTATTGCAATTAAGCAGGAAGTGCTGAGGTAGTGTAGTTGACATCTTGCCCATGATAAATGAGATTTTACACAATGAAATACAGCACAGTAAGGTGACTCAAGGAAGTATGTGGGGAAGTGATTGAGGTCTCTAGGTCCATGTGGAAGGTGGGGTGTTCAATAGAGCGACTGCTCTGAGGTAAAAACTGTGGAAACACATGAGCCCACGGGATTTATGTTACAAAGTAAGAGCGTTTATCAAGTAACATTTCAGTTCACCAAAACTTCGGCAACCGAAAATATATTGGAGAACCGAAATCACTGGTCGATACCATGGTTTAATTAGCGCTTCTCCACAGGCGCGTTTTGACTGTCTTGTTTGTGCTTTGTTACTAGTGTCAATATGAAACTGAGTTTTCAAATTCTGTCAATCTTATCATAAAATTCAAACAACAAATGGCGTTTTGCCACACTTTAATGTGGCGTCACAGACCCACGGAACGTGAATCCGCCATCGCTTCCTCTTTTTGATCATTAAAGTATGAAAAATAAACATGAAT
This sequence comes from Sinocyclocheilus anshuiensis, assembly GCF_001515605.1. Taxonomy (NCBI): domain Eukaryota; kingdom Metazoa; phylum Chordata; class Actinopteri; order Cypriniformes; family Cyprinidae; genus Sinocyclocheilus; species Sinocyclocheilus anshuiensis. The sequence continues at coordinate 456,312 of NW_015555741.1, read as the reverse complement.
GAACATCAGAGATTATATTGAAAGAAAGAGTTTAATTTACTGAAATATGAAAAATATATCAATCAGTGTTTTTAAAGTGTTTTTTTTACCGCTTAAAGACGTCAATAGCTTGTAAACAACGTAACGGTACATTTACCTCAGGAAAGCCATTCAATGTCCATAAACTCGACAGTCAGCTAGAAAAAAAGTCATCTGGAGATGAGCATCGTCCTAAATATATGCATTATAATACATACTGGATATTAAATTTTTAATATATATTTTACCTAACTTGCAGTCGTCATTATTTAATGTATGTTTGAATAGTAAATAGATTTTATTATATAATATATATTTTATTACCTTTCAAAGATACTGATTTTCAATATTAAACATTAAACAATAGCCGACTGAATATTACAAATTCAGGATATATTTTACTTAACCCGTTTTCAGAGTTTGAATAAATCTGTTATGAATGTTTTTATGACAGATGTTTAAATGTTTATATTTCAACAATGAACTGGATAATTGTATCATTAAAAAGTTCGTATAAAAATTTAACATCAACTTGTTCATGTTGTTCGTTCTTTTTAGTATTAAAAATGTGTTCTTATCATGGCTGGTTATTTTTTAAATGTTTATAATGGTTATTTTTTATATGTTTTTAAAGACAACTCTTATTTAAGTGCTGATTCTTAAATTAATTGTATTAATTCATTGATTATTAATTACACTTTCTTTTCAATTAGGTTTTCAGCTAAATTAATGCTTTAATATCAGTTTTGGTGTTGGGATCCAATTTTTTCTCCATCACTATATATGTGACTCTGGAGCACAAAACCAGTCATAAGCAGCATGGGTATATTTGTAACAATATCCAACAATACATTGTATGGGTCAAAATTATCGATATTTCTTTTATGCCAAAAATCATTAGGATAATAAATAAAGATCATGTTCCATGAAGACATTTTGTAGAATTGCCTACCGTAAATATATCAAAATTTAATTTTTGATTAGTAATATGCATTGCTAAAGTCTTAATTCGGACAACATTAACGGCGATTTTCTCAATATTTAGATTTTTTTGCACCCTCAGATTCCAGATTTTCAAATAGTTGTATCTCGGCCAAATATTGTCCTATCCTAACAAACCATATATCAATGGAAAGCTTATTTATTCAGCAATTTCAAACAAATTGACCCTTGTGACTGGTTTTGTGCTCCAGGGTCACATATTTTCTTTACCTGCATAAAAGTGATAAAACGGCCACCAGACGGCACTGTTGGGTATGTAGGTGAGGAGCGACGCCACATATCCACGATAAAAGCCCCGAAATCCATCCGCGTGAAAAATCTGCACCACAATGTCTCTGGTCTGGCCAAACGTCACTTTGTGCTTGGACGTGGCCATCACCATCTTGGACTTGAGTTTGAAGCGTGTGAGCTGACACCCCTGACCCTGCACCATCAGCTGCTGGGACACCACGTCGATGGGCACCGTGATGCTTTGGGCCACCAGTGAGGCCACGCCGCCCGCCACCAGAGACTTGACCGTGTTACTGGACGAGTAACAGGACACGTGTTTCCTCACCAGCTCGTAGGTAGTGATGTAGGCCTGACCTGAGATCAGCGTGAACGTGTTGACCATGAACCCTCGGTAAAGGCCACGCGTCCCCTCAGCCTTCAGAATCTTCCAGAAGGCGTCGAAGGTGCCGTTATAGAGCGACTTCCCCTTCTGGACCTGCAGTCTGGTGCGGATCAGGGTGAACGGGTAGACGGCGGCGCGTGTGGTCATGGTCATGAAGACGCCCAGAGAGTAGAACTTCCTCTTGTCCAGATCCTCCCACTCGATGATCTGAATGTTGCGCTTCTGTTGCATCATTGTGGCCGATGACCTCACACACAAAATCACGTGCACACACACTCGCTCCGCTCCCGCTCGACCTGAAATGACAAAATCACAACAGTTCAAATAAAACTGCAGATCTGAAGGTACAGCGTTCAAAGGACATGTGACTGCAGGGTTATGCCATAATCATATGCTCTGCAGAGATAATTTCTTGACACGTGTAAACACAAAAGCAGATATTGAACATCTGAAATCTATGAAATATGCACATTTTTATTACAATCTTTATTTTATTTATTTTTGTTAAATGAAGGTTTGCTATATGAATGAACCTTTCAAATGCAGTTTATGTATAGATTGTATTGCTTAACACTTGTCCATGACCAAGATTTTCAATCTTAAACATTAAACAGTCAACTTTAATGGGATGAAAATATATTCATTTTTAATAATTATATTATTTAGTAATATAAATGTATTGATTTCTGTTACAGTGAAGATGAACAAGTTTACTGTGAGCAGTCTGAGCACAAAACAAAATAAAAATAAAAAAAGTAAAAAAAAAAAGTGTTAATAAAAAGTAAAATAAAGCAACATCCATCATAAAAATATACTAAATAAAAATAATTACATTTTATAATGTAAATCTAAATGTAATGTAAATCTCTAATTCTAAAAATGCCACACATTCTCCAGGATTATACCTGTCAAAATAATAATAATAGTAAAAATAATTGTAATAAATGTTTGTTTTTAAATTATATCTTTATTGTTCCAAAGTAAACATTCAAAATCATATTTATAGCATCACATTTGGAATGAATTAACCAGAATAATAGGGCTTGGCAAAATTGCATTAGATTATAAATTAAATACCACCAACCATTTAAAAAATAAAACACAGTTTTATTCACAAAATGAATGTAGTGCTTATATGAAGCATTGCATATTTGTTACCAATAACAACACGTAAATCAGAATGTTTCTAAAATCTTAATTTTTATATTAATTTCTAAATCACTAAAATGCCATACTTTGCACAGAATTATACTTCTTGAAATATAAATTACTAGAATACCACGCATTCCTCAGGATTATACCTGTCAGAATTAAAACTAAAGTTTTTAATAAATATTTATTTTTAAATTATACCTCTGTTGTGCCAAAGTAAACTTTAAAGAGGAGACAATTATTATTATATTATATATTATATAATATAATTATTTATAATTATAATATAATATAATTATAACATCATATTTAGAATTAACCTGCTGACAAAACCTGTTTAAAACTATGTTTATAACAACTGGGATTTAGTCAATGGAAGAATTGCATTAGAGTAGAAATTGCTGTTACTGAATTTTGAGGGACCACACTACCTTGATGCAGCTCTTTTCATATTTGACATGCATGACTATAAATAGCCAGTGACAGATGTAACAGACACTCTTTCTTCTGTCCTCCATTAGTTATTTGGCTCTGACACAGAGCTGAATGTTTATCAGTCATTGTGACCTTTTCATGGTGAAGCTGTATGGTATCTACTGCACATGCGCATTACACAAGACAATATACCGCCAGACACCCCCTGAAGCAAACAGCAGCTTCTGTTGTGTCCCTCCCCTCACCCAGCAGATGTACAGGACACTTCATTTGACCTCTCAGACACACGCTAACTCACCCGGTTAGCTCGCCATGTTTGCTGTTTCTCCGTCCAGCGGCCTCAAGCGGAGCTGTGCGGTCCTGTCATGAGAGAAACCCGCTATTATTCCTCTATAAACCGCATTTTTTCTGATCGATTCGCAGCCTGCAGCTCCTGATAGAAAGTCATGCCGATCGAGTCGAGCCCGAGTCCTCCTCCACACTTCCGGCGCATGCTCTAGCGTCACTGACCGCTGCTGCCTGTTGATCGGTCAGTCACACAGGAGGAGCTGTTTGATGATTGGGCGGTGATGTGTGCCATACAAGTTGTTATTTATTTATTTATTTATCTATACATGAACAAAATCAATAGAAATGTTTTTTTATTATTACAATGAACAACATGCATAAGTTTACATGATTTAATTACGATCCGGCACATTTATTATTATTATTTTGTAATTTTGTATTGTACGTTTTATATGTAATAAATACAACATAGATAAATATTATATATAAACTTTAACAATATTATCTAATATTACTTTAAATGTAATATAACACCATTATATAATGTTATGTAAAATATTATATTATATATTTATTATATATTTATATAACTAATATATATATATAATATTACTTTAAATGTAATATAACACCATTATATAATGTTATGTAAAATATTATATTATATATTCATTATATATTTATATAACTAATATATATATATATATATATATACACACAATAAGATACACTTTACAAGTAAAAAGTGTTGCAGCATTATTGCTTAAAATAATTTATGAAATGTACATGTAGACAGGCATTTCTGTGAACTTATTTTTCATTTTTATATGCATATAAACATAAACAAGAAAAATGGTGCAATTTTGTTGCAGTTAACAATATGAACGAGTTTACATTGTTTTAACAATAAAATAAAATCAATTAAAAATAAAATGGTTCAACAAAAAAGTAAGATACATTTAAAAAATAAAAAGGTGTTAATAAAACAACACAAAAGAAGAAAAATCGCTACTTTCTTATTTAGATAAAAATCACACATACAAAACACCAAACGTTTGAAAAAATATTGCTTGAAATAATTTCTGAAACGAAATAGACTAAATGGTTTGTATTTATAGTAATGTATGAATATTAATGTTTACACACGCGCGCGCGCACACACACACACTTAAAAATTATAAATAAAAATACATTTGATGTCTTCAGACATTTACACTAGTAAATACTGTCGATATAAAGTATTTAACATTATTAATATAGATAGGATCATTTAAAAAAATAGATAATCTCTCTATCCACTTTGATATCCATTATATTAAGATTTGTTGATAAACCAAAGTGATGAAAAATTGTGTTTAGAACTACAGTAACATCTGATTTCTCTCAACATGGGGACAGGAGAGCTGTCAATCAATAAATTGAAAAAAAAAAAGTAACTTGCGTTACTTATTATAAAAAAGTAACTCAAATATTCTCTTGTAAATTAAAAAGTAATGCGCTACTTTACTAGTTACTTGAAAAAAGTAATCTGATTACGTAACTCGCGTTACTTGTAATGCGCTACCCCCAGTCTATGCCCCCAACACTGTGTAGGAGATACTATTTGTTGATTGGACGACGCTGTGCGAGATCCTGTACTCTGATTGGACAGTCCTCCAGGGAGGTACTGTTTGCTGATTGGCTAGCTGTCGTGGCTCGAGCGAGTGGAGTCGTGTTAATATTAGGAGTCATCATGGCGCTCGATTCGCCTCAATACGGTAAGGGCTGTTTTTACTGACAAAAATAACAACATTCATCTCATTTACGCTCTGATAGAGGTGTATATAACCGGTTATATGCGAAGTCACAATTGTGTGTTAAAACAGCCCTTAAATAAGCACTTTTAGAAGGAAGAAAGAGGCGGTTTTGTCGTTAGCAGTGCGGCTAGCAGCGAGAGAGCGACTGACATCCAGATCGCGTGCTAACATGCAGCTCACGCGATCACAAACTGTTGTGTATCGAAACCTAGTGAAATGCCCACCTTGACAGCAACGGTTTTATGCGTATAGGATGCCAAAAATATTGTCTAGGCAGGCAGCTCATTAAGCATTGAGACAGCCTATTATGTACAATGCTCGATTATTAGGCATTGTTTACAATAACACATACGGTACTGCCATGCTTTCTGGACATGTACCATGATTTTCCGTTGTGTTCTTACTTTGCTGTACTATGTAAATACTATAGTATGTGAATATGATAATCAACATTCTTTTATGTGTATATATTTGATTTGACGTAGTATTCCTGTCGTTTATTATCACAATATTATGGTAAGAGCAAAGCATAGCCTTTCTCTGTATTTATTTATTAATTATTTCTTCTTTATTATACAACAAATAATACATTATATAACAAAACCACTTTATCTTAATATGAGGTTGTTCTAACTACTGTAAAACGTTCATACATGGCCCCAAAAGGCTAGTGTCTTAAAATGAACTTGAAAATTAAGTGACCTGTATACATTGTATGAACCAAATGTCCCCTAAATGCTGCTTTTAGAAGTAAAAAGTGTATAATTATAATTAGCTGTGTATATGTCAGTGGACTGATCCTACTGTAATCTGATTGTCTGTTAGCAAGAGTGTTATTTACTTTTCCCACCCAGTGTCTTTATCTTCCTGTAATAAATATAGATCAGGGATTTGTGTGTTCGTTGGTGGCAATGCAGGTTTGTGTTCTTTGCTGCAGTTTCTGTTTAATCTGAACTCATCTAACCTAATCTAACGCAGGCAACAGACGCAGGCTGTGAGTGATAAGCGTGTGTCTGTGCATGGTTATCCACCACACATGCAGTCACACTGTCACAATATACTGCAAGCCATACACTGCTGTGCAGCAGCACTAGTGTGTTTATATCATGCCCAGTAATGAGGATTTTGATCTTTCTTTTTTCAGTGAACTGTCAAACCTTCTGCATGGATAGTTTACATTCTTGTCTTTTTTTGTGTTAGAATTTCTTGAGACAGCATGCAGATCTAGACTGCAGCAGTGCTAGTGTTACTTTAACACAGCCTGTTTCTGTTGTGTGTGTATTAGGGTTTTTAGTCTGTGAAAGACTATTTGATCAAACTGATTCGATCTTCTTTGAATGCAATGTCATGAGAGCCAACCAAATGAATGAGTAATTATTATATGCATGTTGACATTATTAAAATAACATCTATTTCCAACAACTTTAAAAATATACATTTATTAATTATTATATAGGCTACTTATAAAGTTTGTTCAGAAGTTAGTTTTTTCTGTTTTTGAAAGAAGTCTCATGTCCACCAAGGCTACAACTGTTTGAGTAAACTGTTTATTTGTTTGTTTGAAATCTAAATTGAAACATCATAAATGTCTTTACTGTCACTTTCGCTCAATTTAACGTGTCCTTTGCTAATTAAAAGTATTTATTTTAATAAAAGTGCATATAGATAGATAGCGAGAGAGATAATAATAGAATTTAAATAATAATAGTAGTGTATTTTAACAGTAGACTCCTTGGCAACACACAACAATGGACAAAATGCCTATTTTTTTCTAGTTTTGAATAGAAAATAGTCCGGTTCTTTAGTTACAGAAGCTTCTCTACCTTCTCCCATGAGAAAACGTGAAAATGGTTTATCATTGTCCTCAGTACCAAAGGGGTTTTTGCTTCTAGGTACAGCTAGGAAATGCAAATGCTAAATTTGCAATTGTGTTTGAATTTTGATCATAATATGCTTCTATAAATGACAGTGTCTGGCTTTGAACCTCAAGCATATCATTTTCATTATCTCTTTCTCTTGTTGCTAAATTTTTGGTGCATTCCTAAATGAAATGTTCACATGTTATTTAATGCTTGTGTATCTGACCTAAACGGCTGTGAATTGGGCTTGTAACTAAGCTCTCAGTACTCACTTCCAACACAAGTCCCACAGCTGTACGCTTGTGCCTTCTAAAGGGGGCTTTAGGAGGGAAGAGGTGAAGGCCTGCGAACAAGAGGCGTTTAAGAGAAGATACTCTCTCTTTGAGTTATATGAGCCTTGCAGGTGTTGGACTGCTGTAATTTGGGCCAGTTTTGATTGTTTGGTCATTGCAGGTGCACATTACTCAGTCACAGCCAAACCCAAACCCAGATCAGATTAATGAGTTTCAAACACACAAGCCATTCTTTTCCTGTCACAGTTACACAAATGACATTCATTTATCAGCTCAAAAATTCTCAATAAGGTCTTTTATTCTGTACAGAACATCCATTCTGCCATTTGATCGACACTTTGCGGAGCGAACAATATGAAGAGCGGCGATATTTCAACCTACAGAAGCTGAGTGATGTCAGATACGGTGAGTTCCTCAATGCTTTAATGGAATTTAATCATGCACAGATGCAAGTGACATCACTTGTTTAAAAAAAAAAAAGTGTAATTACACTCAATGGATTTCAGATGTAAAAATAAAGAGATGTAAAATAAAGTCTTGCAAAAATAATAACAGGCTCTTTCTCTTGTAGAGAAACTGCCATTCTGTATGCGGGTTCTCCTGGAGTCTGCCATCCGGAAGTGTGACGGGTTGTACATAAAGACGGACGATGTCTCCAGTATTTTGGATTGGCAGACGCAGCAGAACCAGGCCGAGGTTGCGTTCTCGCCCGCCAGGGTTCTGCTACAGGATTTTACGTGAGTAATCGACTCAGCCTGCATGATTTGGGGGAAAAAAACATAGAATTTTTTCCCTGATAAAAACTGTGATTGCTATTTAAGGGTGTACTCACACTAGGCGTTTTGAACAGTGCCTGAGCGCGTTTGACCCCCAAAGCTCGGTTCATTTGACTAGTGGCGCGGTTCGTTTAGCCGTCCCTGGCTCGGTTGGAAGAGGTGGGCTCGGGTGCGGCACGCATGTGGTGTGAGCGCTAACTGCGCCGGAGACTCAAAGACTCAAAATAATAATAAACCACAAAGTTAACAAAACGATGCACTCCATTGTGCTGAGCGAGAGCGCTTCTCTACTCCCTTCACGTGCTATCGAAAACTTCATATTTCCTACTTATGAAGTCGTGATTACGAGCTCGTTGCATTCAAGTGATTTGTTGTCAGAAAGAATACAAATGTAATATTCCATTGGTTGATAGCCATAAACATTCACCGCGCTAGATAGTCAGCTTGATACGATTCTGGAATTTTGGGCAAATACATGCTTATTTCACTGTTTATGTACACAATATGCTTCAAATGCCTATATATAAATAGGCACCACTTTAACGACAAGACAAAGTGATGTAGTTGTTGTTTAAAAAAAATAATAAAGAGTAGCATTAACAGCAGCAATCGTTGTCCCCTAACATGTTTAAAGTTTATGGCCCACCTAACTCGGAAATTGGAGTATCAAAATAATCTCCGAGTAGTAAATACGACTTCAGAGGCCGTTCATGTCATTTATGCCATGACATGATTAGAAAACTCGTATTTACGATAATTCCGATAGCACTAAAGGCAGCATAAAGCGTGCTCAGGCCCGGAACCTAAAGTGCAATGTGAGTGCAGGCCAGCGGGGGAGTGGGGAGGGGGGATAATCGCGCTCGGGTTCAAGGCAACCGTGCCTAGCGTGAGTACACCCTAAAATGTGATTTAAAAAATTCCAGGTTTGCTGTGCTTGTTTGTATGGCAAACTTTTGCTATTATATATCAAATATGGTTAGTTACTATTAATATTACTAAATAAAAATGTATAAATGAAAACAAATTAAAAATATTACTATTGTAATGTTTCACTGTAAAATAAAAAATCAAGTATTTAAGAGAAATCATATAATAATAATAATAATCATTTTATTTGTATTAAATTTAAAATGACAATACTAATATTTATGGCTGTCTTCATTTCTTCATTTTCAAAGGATAACATCTTCATTTTCAAACGAACAAACTTCTATTTTGATGGAGGGAGCCTTTAAAGCTTTTATTTTGTTAATAAGCATTTGTTGTTTCTTGTCAAGTATGGGAATATGGCTTAGATCGCAATAAATCATATCACAGTGTTTTATTTAGATGAACAGCCCTATCTTCAATCGCACACTAACTGGGTCTGTTCACAAGGTTGGATATATCCTGATAGCTCCATTGTGTTCACAGGGGAATTCCTGCTATGGTGGATCTGGCAGCCATGAGAGATGCTTTAGCGAAACAGGGGGTCGATCCGAACCTGGTGAACCCCAGATGCCCCACAGACCTCATCGTAGATCATTCTCTGCAGATCGACTACAGCAAATGGTGAGAGTGAACGCAAAGGCTAAAGGACGGATTAAGGCAGTATTTATGTTTTAAAACCCGATAATTACAACATTAACATAAACAATGATTACGGCTAGAACTCCTAATGTACACAGTAATTAGGGCTATAATGTATTGTGCTACTGTTTTTGTAAAAGCAGTCCCTTTTTATGAGCTTAACCAGGCACGATGCAACATGTTGTTACAAGCATTTGCCTCATTTCTCAGTGCCATCCAGAGCCCTCCAACCCCCACGGATGAGAGTCACGGTGCCGCTGTCAGATCTCCTGCTGGCCGACCATCTCCACGAGGGAGCAGCAGCAGCGGTCACTGTGCAGGTCAGCGACCGGGTCATCAGGGCAGCTGCAGTAAATCCTCCTGCTCCGACGCTCCCAGTGGCAGAAGCGCAGCAGTACAGATAGAGAACACACCCCTCCTGTGCCCCTTCCACCTGCAGCCCGTGTCAGAGTACGCCTCACCTCACACACACATTAACTCACGCTCTCACATGAATCTGTCTGCATTCTCTGATGCCCTGATGTCTGTCTGACCCACACAGGCCTGAAACGATGATCAGAAACCAAGAGATGGAGCTAATCAGAAACAAAGAGAGGCTGCAGTTCTTTAAGGTGAGTTTTCAGAGCTTTCTGTGATTTATATTTACACGAAAACAACATAAAATGCAATTTATATCACATTGAAGTTATGAAAAGTGAGTTAATCGAAGATTTATCAGGAACTAAAGTATTTATTAATATTATTTCCTGCCTACTTGGTTACATTAGCAGAAAAGTGTTTTAGAGGTGGATATCATTTTTAATGATGAAAAAAATATTGGTTATTCTTTAAAGTAACATTTACAGTCATGCGCAATAAAGCCAGCACCATCTATTACAGAAGTGATAATTCACAACCGAGGGTCAGTAATTTATTTTCTGAAAGAAATAATACTTTTATTCTTATGTGTATTGTTACAAAAGATTTCTATTTTAAATAAATACTGTTTTTTTTTTTACTTTCCATTCATCAAAGAAGCCTGAAAATAAATGTAACAGTTGCCACAAAAATATTAAGCAGCACAACTGGTTTCCACCTTGATAATAAAAAATGTTTCTTGGGCAGCAATATCAGCATATTAGAATGATTTCTGAAGGATCATGTGACACTGAAGACTGAAGTAATGATGCTGAAAATTCAGCTTTACATCACAGAAATCAATTACATTTTAAAATATATTCAAATAGAAAATGGCTATTTTAAATGGATAATAATATTTTACAATAAAAAAAAAAAAATCTTACAAACAAACTTTTAAATGGTACTTTAATGCTTGTTTTTCACTATTTTGTCTCCAGTGGTGTTCAAAAGCCTTTAAAAACATCAACGTAGTTCCGCCAGACATCAACGCAGTGCATCAGGTGAATCTAGAGTACCTGTGTCAGGTGGTACAGGAAGGGGAGGGGTTTATTTATCCTGACAGTGTGGTAGGAACGGACTCCCACACCACCATGATCAACGGCCTTGGGATCCTAGGCTGGGGTAAGCATGATGTTAGTTATTGTGTTATATTTGTGCACTATCCTGTCTTGTTTATCTCACATTGTCTCTCTCGTGCTCTCTTTCAGGAGTTGGAGGCATTGAATCAGAGGCGGTCATGTTAGGTCAGCCAGTGTCTTTGACTCTGCCACAGGTCGTCGGCTGTAAACTCGTGGGGACCATCAATCCTCTTGCTACATCCATTGATATCGTACTGGGCATTACTAAGGTACAGCGAGGTCCTTGTTTCCTTAATAACATCATCAGTGAGTTTGCGAATCTCGAGAAATGACGTTTCATGCACTGATCTGATCTTTGTGTCTCAGCATCTGCGTCAGGCAGGAATTGGCGGGAAGTTTGTGGAGTTCTTTGGGCCGGGTGTACAGCAGCTCTCGACTCCCGATCGGACCACCATTGCTAACATGTGCCCGGAGTACAACGCCACTGTGAGCTTCTTTCCTGTGGATGACGTCACCCTTCAGCACTTTAAAAACACCAGTACGGACCATCCTGTGTACTTTAGATTATAAAGCTTCAAGTGTTTGTAAGGATGTAACTTGACGCAAAAAAAAATTTCTTATCAGTTTGCAGTGAGGAGAAGCTTGTGGTTTTAGAAGACTATCTGAAGGCTATCAAACTCTTCAGAAGCTACGGCGACCAATCAGATGAGCCACAGTATTCAGAGGTTGGTTAACTTAGTTTTTAATGAACGTTTTGAGAATTAAACAGGCTGTTTTTGCTACTGTACCTTTTATATGTCTTTATTCACAACTGTTTAAGAAATTGGGGATTTATTGTAATGGAAAGTCTCTTATGCTCATCAAGGTTGCAGTTATTGGATCAAAAATACAGTAAAAAGAGCAATATTTTAAAATATTATTACAATTGTTTTAAAATTGTTTTTCAATATATTTTAAAATATTATTTATTCCAGTTCTCATTGTCACATGATCCTTCAGAAATCATTTTAATATGCTGATTTGCAGCTCAAGAAAAATTCTTATTATTATCAGTGTTGAAAATTGTTGTGCTGCTTTAAATTGTTTGTGGAAACCATGATAAAAAAATGTTCAGAATTCTTTGTTCAAAAAGGCATATTAATTTCTTTATTGTCACTAGCCCCAAACTTTTGAATGGTAGTGCAGTGTTTCCCACAGACTTGCACTCTATTTGTGGTGGTATATGCAAATATATATCTAACCCGCATAATTTAGATTCACAATTTTTTTTGAATCCTCTGGTGTGTAAAAATAGTAAATATCATCATGTCCTCCTGTTTTTTTTTACCCTAATAAAAGTTATGAGCATTAAATAGTTCATAAAGAAACTTCATTCATATGCTCATTATATTAGCATTAGCCTCGCTTATGCTAATGATTAACTACTCTAATAACAGCGTTCATTTCAATCCGACATTCAAATTAAAATATTGAATAATATGCAGTGTTTCCCCCAGAACCTGCACTCTATTTGTGGCGGAATATATATGCAAATTCATTCTCTGCCAGCAGGAGGCGCTTGTAGAGCAGGAGATATAGAGGTTTCCCCGGTAACCACTGTACACAAACGCTCCGCTCACAAACGCTGCCTTATCACACATTAGATGCCAGATGAAATGAAAATGACATCCAAAATTTTCTGAAGACAGTTGGTTTGCTTCAGAAGTAGTGATATAAAAACACTCGCACCGGGTTTTGATTTTGAAACGTGCAGTGCTCGTTTATTCAACGAAGTCAAAGCCTTTTGGAAAATCTATTTGTGGCGGTCAGTTATGATATTGTGGCGGGCCTAACCTTCACATGAGAAATGAGTAACTGAAAAAGCAATAAAAATTCAGGGTTTGCCCCCTATAAAATGTCCAAGTTGAGTTAAGTCATGTGATGCGGTTGGCGTCGTAGGTCATCGAGATGAACCTGAGCTCAATTGTGCCTCATGTCAGTGGACCCAAACGGCCGCAGGACAGAGTCGCTGTGACATGCATGAAGGAAGACTTTATCAATTGCCTGAATGAGAAGGTGAATGCACATATTAACATATTAAATTGAAAAAAATATTGGTAGCAAAGTACCTTTGACATCACTAATACCAGTGTATGTTGTTTGTGCCATCCATGTATGTGTAGGTAGGTTTTAAGGGCTTCCACATATCCAAAGAGAAGCAGGCAACTCAGGTCCCCTTCCTGCACAAGGGGGCCGAGTACAACCTGGCGCACGGATCTGTCGTCATCGCTGCTGTCATCAGCTGCACCAACAACTGCAACCCATCCGTCATGCTGGCCGCTGGTCAGACGTCAACACGCCTCTAGATCTGATATGAGCTGTTTGCACAGTGTTTAGTGCATCTCACGTGTATGTCTGTGTTTTGTTCAGGTCTGCTAGCGAAGAAAGCCGTCGAGGCTGGTCTGACGGTAAAACCGTACATCAGGACCAATCTGGTGCCTGGCAGTGGAACCGTCACACATTACCTGAACACCAGTGGAGTCCTACCCTACCTCAGGAAACTCGGGTACACGCACCGTGTATACTCACTCACACACACACACACACTCTCACTCACACACACACACACACACATACACATACTCACACACTCACACACACATACTCACTCACTCACACACACACATACTCACTCACACACACATAGCAAGGTTATTGTTAGCAAAAGCTATAATTAAAACCACAACTCTACTAAAGTGATATAACATTTATAAATTTATAAGCTGTATGTAATGGTAAAATGTATCTTTTGAACATCACCAGTAATTATTGTTGTTATTTTGTATTTTTAAATATATTTTCTTTCTAAACATTAAATACATTTTATTATTTAATCTGCTTTTTTAATAGTTTTTTTATTTGTATTTTTGTGTTAATTTTCTCTAATAAATATAATACTTTGTTATTATTATATAACATTAGTATATAACTCTATATATA